>NW_008334957.1:2754775-2840147 GCF_000622305.1 Nannospalax galili | reverse complement strand
TCTTTTTGAAGCAGGGTCTCCCTGTAGCCCCAGCTGTCCTGGAACTCACTATGTAGACCAGGAGGGCCTTGAACTCACAGAGATCCGCCTGCCTCTGCCTCCCAAGTGCTGGGACTACAGGTGTGCACCACCACACCCGGCTTAATCCTAACTTTTATAGACGAAGACTTTGCACTTAGAGAACATAAATAATTGCCCCAAATCAGGTAGTTGTTAGTAGGTCCCACCTTGAGCACAGGACCTTTGGGAGATGAACAGTGGTGTGTAGTAGTGGTCCAAGTGTAGTAAGCAGTTTGATGCACTTAGGGTTTCAGTGAAACAGTACAGAAGGGTGTGCTCTAAATGTGGAGGAGAAGCTGCTGAATGAGTCTGTCTTGGGTTTGGCATCGTCCTAATCCTTTGTCCTTTCTCTTTAGATTTCAGGCTTGCGCCAATACAGAAAAGTCTATTCCAAAACTGTGGAGCTGTGTCAGAGACGCAAGTAGAAACACCATACGAGGATTTCTATGAACAGGTTTATGTGAAGCCACAGTTTACTAGATTGACACCGGATTCCACCTTCTGAATGCAGTCAGAGAGAACTTTATTTTCTTTTTTGAGCAGGGGCCTTTCAAGCCCTGTATTTATCAGTTAAAGCCAAGAGACTGCTTACTCTGATCACAGTAACTTATGCATACATTCTTTCTCCAAATTTAGCCCAGTTAAGACTGAAGAAGTGCTACCATGGACAGTGGATAGTTCTTCCTGGCACTCTGAGAAACTGTAACTGTCTAGCAGTCACAATTAAAGATAATTTATTTAGGTCTTTGACACATTCTTTAGTCGATTTTGGTATAGGATGAATGACAAGGGGTGAAGAACCAGCTGGGTGGAGGTGTGAAGGATTCTTTCCGAGACCATGCTGTTTTTGTGACTAGTACCCCTGTACTCAGGAAGGACAACACTTCTAGCTTTTCTTGCTTTGTGTTCAAAATTGCTTTGGCCATTTGCAGCTTTTCATAGTTCTAAAAAAAGTTTGTAATTTTCTAATTCTCTAAAGAAGGTTCTTTCAGATCCTTGGTTAAATTTATTCCAAGGTATTTTATTTATTTTGTAGCTATCATAAAAATTTCATTTGCAGATAGATAATTATTTATTATTGGTAGAATAAAGCTCAGCCTCCATACAATGCTTCCTGGCTTGACCTGTCTGGACCAAAGGAAGAAAATAACATCCCAGCCCACTGCAACTGAGTGAACCACAAACAAAAAGCCTGAGAACAAAGCAAGACATCAATACCCTCTGTCCTCAGCAAGGAGGAACAAATGACTGTACTTAACATAAAGGGACAGACAGGTCCAAATATAGTCATTCATAGTAGCCCATCAACAGATTATCCTGCTCCCTTCCCCAAATGGATAGAGAAACGTTACAGTTAAAGTGCACCATCGATCATATAGACCTGACAAATACAACATACTCCAACACCAACAGAATACAGAATATTCTCAGCAGCCCATGGAACTTTCTTTAAAACAGATCACATTTCACAGCATAAAGCAAGTATTGCTTTAAAAATATTAGCCACCCCACCCTCCATGCCACCACAGGGTCAGTGTGGCCCCTGTGACCCCTGACCACCAGGTAGATACCTCTAAAGCTCCTCAAGCCTTGACAGTGACCCCTCCTTCTGTGCCACCGCTGGGTCCTTGTGGTGCCCCTAGTCTCTGACCACCATGCAGGCACACCCAGAGCCCCTCTGAGTGTGGCCAGCAACCCTCCTTCCATGCCACTAGGACCATGTGGCTCCCACAACTCTTGCCCCCAGGTAGGCACTCCCAGAGCCATTCCCCTGCCAGCTACCAGCTATGTCCTTCTAGAGCCTATCCCCCAACCCCAAACAACCTACCCACGATGCCACCAGGGGACTGTGAAGCATCCTGCAACCATGACCCCACATCGAGACCTCCAACTTGGTCTCCACCCCACCCACCTCCACCCGAGGTCAAGGTATGTCCTTCATGGGCTGCCCACCTTGATGCAACATGACTCACTTCCTCTGTGACCCCACCCCTGCCATCTAAGGACCACCTGTAGAACTGTATGACCCTCCAGACTTCTAAAGATTGACATTGAGAATCTTGTAAAGTTTGCTTCTTGGCTCAGAAGTGTACATATCCTGAGTTGTACTGGGAACATGTCTGGCACATCAACACAGAATTGACCCAAGACTGAACACCATCTGATAAGCATATTCAGAAAAGTAGGTTGCAAAATGAACACACAAAAATCAGTAGCCTTCTTATATATGAACAACAAACATACTGAGCAAGAAATCAAGGAAACAATCCCATTCATTTTTCAGAAAATTTATTTTCATTTTATGTATGTGAGTGTATTGTCTGCACGTGTATAAGTGCATCCACGTCGTGAATGGCTGTGGAGGTCAGAAGTGGGTGTCAGATCCCCTGGAACTGGAGTTATAGACAGTCGTTAGCTGTCATGTGGGTTCTGGGAACTGAAGAGCAGCCCATGCTCCTAAGCCCTGAGCCATCTCTCTAACCCCTGAGCCGTCTCTCTAACCCCTGAGCCATCTCTCTAACCCCTGAGCCGTCTCTCTAACCCCTGAGCCATCTCTCTAACCCCTGAGCCGTCTCTCTAACCCCAACAACCTCATTCATGATAGCCTAAAAAAAATCTTGGAGCAGGGCATGATGCACGCCTTTAATCCAAGCACTTGGGAAGCAGAGGCAGGCAGATCGTTATGAGATCAAGGCCAGCCTGGTCTACATAGTGGGTTCTAGGCCAGCCCTGGCTGTAGGGAGAACCTGTCTCAAAAAGACAAAACAAAACAAAACAAAAACCTTGGAATAAATCTAACCAAGGAAGTAAATGCTTATTTTAAGACACTGAAGAAACTGAAGATACCAAAAAATGAAAACACTAGCCACCGGGGAAATGAAAAGTAAAACTATTGAGATTTCTATCTTACCCAAGTGAGTAAAATGGCTTAAAAAAAAAAAAAAAAGGATGACAAATGCTGGTTAAGGAAGTGGGGAAAGTGGAACACTTATTCACTGCTGGTGGGAGTGTAAACTGGTGCAACCTCATTCCTCAAAAAGATAGAAGAAGACTTACAACATGACCTAGCTACACCACTCTTGGGCAAATTACCCAAAGGACTGAATATTCTACAGAAATACTTGTTCATCCATGTTCATTGCTACTCTAGTCACAATAGCCAGGAAACAGAAAGAACCTAGAAGAGCATCACCTGATGAATGGATAACGAAAATACAATACTTTTACACAATGGAGTATTATTCAGCTGTGAAGAAAGACAAAATTATAAGTGGATGAAGTTGGAAACAATCATCCTGAGTGAGGTAATCCAGACCTGGGAAGACAAACATAGCATATTCTCATATATGGATGCTAACTTTAGATCTTTAAATATGTTTGTGTAAAACCCACAAAGGTCAGTAAACTAGTAAGAGGCCATGGGGGGTGGGGCTTCACAGGAGGGGAGATAGAATGTAGTGATTTATAAAGGGGGGAAAAGGGGAATGAAACAGAAGAATTAAGTTGGGTGGGTGTGGAATAGGAGGGCAGAGTAGAGGAGGGAGTCTGGGGAGGGATAACTAACACTAAAGGCCTTTTGAAAAGCTTACATGGAAACCTACTTCTGTAGAAACTTCCTAAAATATATACAAATACATATTAAAATTTCAAATAGAATTATCCTATAATTGGAGGATGATGTGCCTATCAGATACCACAGGCTAGCAAAAGAAGAGCCCAATGCCAGGAATGGGCGCCGTCTTTTGAAGTTGTTGGCCCAGGGGGACCTACTGACCCTCAAAGAATACCATTATTACCACTGCTCTTGGCTACTGCCCCAAACTTGATTGTCAGACCCTTTTGCCAAAGACACTACAAACCTGAGCAGTAGAACATGGAGAAACCAAGGTAGAGCTGACCTCACAGGTTTATCCCTACTGGGTAGCTTTCATGGTGCTAGAAGTTGCTATGGAAGCTACTGGCAGAGACAGGTAATCACCAGTCTTCCCAGCTGCAAGCCCTGTGAGTCTCCCTAACAGCTGGCCTGGCAAAATATGACCATTAGTGCAATAGTGGCATGCATGCTATGGAGTAACCACTTTCTGACTGGATATAAGGCCTGCTTCACAAGATGAAAACATACCTACTACCATTCTTGGGGTTAAGAACCTGTGGCCAGTCAGGTCACAGGCCTAAGGGGAGAACCCACTACTAGTCTGCTAAATGGACCTCCTGATGCATCTTATAGTCTAAGAACAAGGACGTACCAAACCTATAATCAGCGAATGGAAGGAAATTATGACAATAATCAAATATATTAATAAAGTGGAATCAACAGAATACAAAGGATGAATGAAAAGGCGTCTTCTAAAAACACTGACAAACCCTTAGGCAGATTAATGAAAAGAGATGGAGCACCCAAATTAACAAGAGGAAAGGAGATATGGATTACAGTGAAATTAGGACATATTTTGAAAACTTATATTCCAAAAAACTGAAAAACCTATAAGAAATTGATACATTTCTACATATAGATGACCTACCAAAATTACACAATGACACAGAGAAACCTAAACAAATGAATAATGAGCGATGGGAATGAGGCAGCAGCAAAGTCTCCCAACCAAAGAGCCATTTCCTGAGCTCTGCCAGAGCTATTCTACCAGTTTCCACGGCAGGAAAACATCACAGTAGAGGATTAACACAAAACACACACATCATCTCACTTCAAACACACTTTTCAAATGATGCAAAAATGGCCAATAAATCGTTTCGCAGCAATTTCCTTCTAGGCAAAATCTTCTATCTTGGAGCGAAGCTCAGTAAATATTCTAAAGGGAGGCAAACTACAGGATATTCTAAAAGGAAATAAAAACTCAATAGCTTTAGGAAGTTCCTGAAATTCAGGTTCACTTGCCACCCCCACCCCACCCCCCAATCCCCAGGCATATGTAAGCCCTAAGGACTGCTGAGAGACACTCTCAGACAAGCTGGGCTGCCTAGAAGCAGCTCAGACCAACTGAGCCACCTAGAAGAAGCAGAAATCAGCTGAGCTGCCTGGAAAGACACCCTCCAACCTGGTGACTTGCCTGTACATTGTGCACTGCACTCCAGATTTCCAGCTTTCTTGAGCTGCCAGGCACGCTCGGGGGAGTGAGGGGCTTTTGGCGATGCAGCTATCTTGAGTCATTTCTGCTCCTGCAAGTAATCCTTCACCCATATTCCATAAGTAATCCCAATAAAACTCATCAGTTCACAAAGTTGAACTTTGGTGATATCCTTACTTTGGTCCCCTATCTGGGATAAGTAACATTTGTTCATTTCCTCAAGAATACTGTCACACAACAAATATTCAAGAGAGTGTTCAACATACTTAGCTGTTAGGGAAAGGCAGATTCAGAATTGTTATCATATCCATCTGTGCTGGATAGTTGTCAACTTGACACACCTGGCTAGAGGGAGCCTAAACTGGGGAATTGCCTTCATTGAACTGGCCTTTGGCCATGTATGTAGGGGCATTTTTTTTAATCTTTGAGTGATATGGGAGGGTCCAGCCCACTGTGGGCAGTGCCACCCCTAGGCAAGTTGTTCTAATTGTATAAGAAAGCAGGCTGAGCACGGGCCAGGGGAACAAGCCAATAAGCAGTGTTCCTCCATGGCCTGTGCTTCAGCTCCTGTCTCTAGGTTCCTGCCCTGAGTTCCTACCTTGCTTGGTCTCTCTCAGTAATGAACTGTAACCAGGGAGATATGAGCCAAATAAATAAACCCTTTCCTCTCCAAGTTGGTATTGGTCAGAGTGTTTTGTCACAGCAATTGAAACACCATCCACCCATCCATCCACCCACCTACTCACCTACCCATCCAATCATCTATATAACTGCTAATGATGTGGTAGAGATGTTAGTTCAACAAATATGGAAATCAACATGGAAATTCCTCAATACACTACAAAGCAAACTACCACAGAATCCAGCTATACTGTAAGGGACCAAATCCTAATAAGCAAACAGAGTCTCTGAGAAGTAGTCAAGACGGTACACTTCTGGCTGTTACTTGGTCTCTGGTAGGAAGGCCCGATTTTTTTAATTCCAATAGGGCCCCTTCAACTGACATGCTTAGAATCATTTAACCCTGGCTATCTCAACTTGAAGATGTGACCCACCAAACTTCTCTTAAGTTGACCAATCCAAAATTAGGAGAGGAGAAACCACTAACACCCTTAAAATTCAGTCTCCCTGGGAGGTGTTGGGTTCTTGGTTTCCAGGTCCCCCTCCATTTGTGGACAGCATCATCTTTCTGTATCAGTGTGTGTTATGTGAGTTTTTATGTGTGTGATATGATTCCTTACCTTTCAATTGAAGTTTGTTTTCTTCTTGTTCTCTGGTGGTCTGAGAGGTTGCACAGTGAGGCAAGATAAAGTAATGTAAAGATCTGGGAAGCCCACCTGAGACCTCACAACTAGCCTGACAAGTATACCTCTCACCACTCATCAAAGAAGCTTCTTGCTGCAGTAGATGAAAACAATTACAGAGTTCCACAACTGTTCAAATACAGAGAGTAAGTGTGAGAGTCCCAACCCTAAGTGATACATCTACAATGGAAGCTCTACACCTAAGACTCAGGAAACATAGTGGAACAGGGGGAAGAGAAAATATTAATGCATCTCTCAACTCTCAAGGGCGAAGCTTCCTCATGCAACAGATGGTGCTTAACACAAAAGGCCTAAAGTGGCCAAAATGTAGAGAACAAGAGACTACAGAGTGTGTGCATGTTCCTTGATAGGACTCCTATGTTAAATCTCTGCCACCCAGGGACCACTGCAGAAGAGGGGGTGGAAAGACTGAAAGAGCCAGAGGTAGTGGATGACCACAAGGAAACAGGTTATCAGGAGGCTGGGAGCTTGCTCAAATGAACCTACAGCAATGGTGACAGCATGCACAAGACCCACGCAAACCCAAATCATACAAAAACCCAGCACAGAAGTGGGGAAATAGGTACGAAGCCCCAACTTTAGCTGAGACATCATTGGCCACTGATCACTAGCTGGATGAGGGAATGTTGGTCTTCTTTAAAGGAGTGATGCTATTTAGGTTGACCAGGCTCCAGTGGATGGACTCACATCTAAGAACATTTGGGGACACAAACTTGATGTAATAGGCCTTAACATACATGACAGAATGCACGAAATCTGGTGTGTGTGGGGGCTACTGAGGGGTGCAGATAGGGAAGAGGATCTAAATATGATCAAGATGTATTGTATGGCCTGGCGTAATGTTGCATGCCTTTAATTCCAGCACTTGGGAGGCAGAGGTAGGTGGATCTCTGTGAGTTCGAGGCCAGCCTGGTCTACATAGTGAGTTCCAGGCCAGCTGGGGTTACACAGGAAGACCTTGTCCCCCAACCAAAAAAAAAACATCAACCCCCCCCAAAGAAAAGATGTATTATATGAAATACACAATAAATCAAAAAAATTTTTTTTAAAGATCTGAGAAGAAAAATATTGGAAATTATTCATAGGTGATAAGACTATGTATGTCCACAATCTAAAAGGACCCATATAAATTTCTAGAAACAAAAGGCTTTACCTAGGATACTAGATAAAATGTCAATGTATAATATGCAACTTTAATTCCAAATACTAATAATTACAAAAAAAAGGACTGAAAAAAATGCCTTTTACAAAAACCTAAAAGTGCCCAGGAATAATTGTAATAAAAGCATGCAAGATCTTAAAAGATCTTTACAAAGAAAATTGTAACAACTCGATGACTTCATAGAAGGTCTAGGAATAAAAAAAGACCTTGAAGTAAAAATTGAGCCATCACTGGAAACAGTCACAAAATGTTACAAACAGTAGAACTTTAGTTGAGACTGAAAGATAAACACAGTAATGGGAAGACGATGGCAAAGGTTGTGCAGCAGTGATGAGGTGTGTTAAGACGCCAGCACGAACATGGCGTGGCAATTCACCAAGAGAAAACTCCCAAAAATGTGTTCAGTCTCCCTAGTTATGAGTTACAAACTGAGACATGAAGCCATTTTTTATCTAGTAGAATAAAAATTTTAGTTTGAAAAAAATAAAGGAGCTGGACACAGAAGTACGCCCTTAGTCCCAGCACTCAGCAGGCAGAAGCAGGTGGATCTCTGTGAGATCAAACACAGTCTGGTCTACAAAGTGAGTTCCAGGGCAGTTGGGGCTACAGGGAGACCCTGTCTCAAAAAGACCAAAAAACCCCAAACCAAACCAAACCAAAAAACCAAGAAGGCAAAAAAAGAAAAAAACCCTGGTTGAGAACTGCTGCTTTTGAATAATATATTATTAAAATACATTGTAACATTCTGCTGTACAAAAAAAACCACATGCCCTTTAAGAGCAAAGGGAGGGAGGGATTTTTTTTTTTTTTTTCTATTCCAGGGGATAATTTCCATTACATGAGGTCTTCATCTTACCACTTCTGAATCCAATCTTTGTGAAAGCTTTGACTCTACTGTATACAAAATTCATTTTGCCAGAAGCTATACAGAGGGACACCAAATCCTCAAGAGGTACAGATTTGAGTATTTAAAACAATGGAAGAGATGAAAATTTAGAATTTTGGGATCTTTCTGTCATATTCCAGAACAACTTACTTTTTTTAGATTTGAGAAATGTCAACTAGATCACTTTAAGCCAAAGACAAAGAACATGATTCCTCTGCCTTTCTGACAAAGGTAATTAAGTACTAGACACCCAGACTGAACTACAGAGAGCTAGCTGGCCAGTGGTCACACTGCAGCACCCGCAGCAGTGGGCTGACAATTCCTTAGCACTAACTAGCCCTGTGCCGATCACACAGAACACTCAAGTATCTCAATAAAATGGATGAGTCTTAGCATATACTTTATAGTTATTTATTCAAAACATTTTATAACATATTCAGGTAACAGTGTAACCAAGGAATATACTTAGTAGTACTAAACAAATCTACATAAAATACGTAACTCCATTAAGAATTTGAATTCCATTAAGCTCTTGAAATACTTGAAATGGCACTTTTCTATTTCAAACCAGTGCCCTGGCCCTCTCCTTACAAGATTAGTCCATTCTAAACTCTAAGATGTCCAAAGTTCTTCCTGTTTGCTTTTATTTCCTTTGCCATATTTCATTTATAACCAGTTTTGAAGTGCATAATCATCTCACATTTTAGGTATACACTATGATGACCTCAGATTTAGGACCTGATTAGGGGCCACCTTGAGGAGGTATGACAGCACAGATGGATGGAGGGCTAATGCCACCCTTACTCTGGACAAAAGTCAAGCAGGCCAATTTATTTCTGTTTCTAGCAGTTTCTCTAATTGCTTTTCACTGATTTGTGAGCAACTAGCCATTCTTTTCATCTACAATCTCTTCAATAGAAGAGAGGGATCATGTTATACTTGGACCTGCCACTGCTTCTAGCTTTGAACCATTGGCCTCACTTTTCCAGCCTTCACTTCCTCTGACTCTGTACTGGGACATCATTACTAATCTTGGAAGGTTCTTCTACAAGGCTAAAGGAGGCTGAAATCCATGACAGGCACTCAGCATGAAAGAACTATTTGGTTAATTCCTATAAGTCTAACCACTTCTTTGGCTCCTGGTGCCATTTTTCCAACAGTGTTCCAGCTTGTCAAGTATTTTCTAATCTTAAATATTTCAGGTTTCAATTAGCTGCTTCTAGGTTTAGATGCAAATTTGGTACTTTTAAAGCCACTGATAAGAATATCTACAGATTCGTTTAGCTAGGCCATCATTAGCCGATTTGTTACACTTTAGGTGTGCACTATGACAGTCAACATGACATTGTCAACACTTTCTTAAAGACAGTCTAAATTCATACATTCTGATTTACTCTAGTAATAAAATTGCTGAGCCATCTTCTCCAGTCCTGAAAACAAACTTTTGAAAAAACCCAATGAACAGGTTTAAGAGAAGATGAAAGAATGTTAACTGAATTCATAAACTAAGAAACAATATGTGAGGAAAAAATAAAGCAACCAGAAATCTAAAAGGGCTTAGGCGACAAAGAGAATAGAATGAACAGGGCCAATGCTCATTAAAAACCAGTAACTGCACTAGCTGGGTCTTTGAAAGTTGTTTCTCCTAACACCTTCATTATATGGTAACTCTGCCTGAACTTGCTACTGAAAGTTAAAATACATCTTAAAATACAGATTCAGAATCCCTTATTCAAAAATGCTTGGGACCCAAGATATGCTTCAGATTTGGGGCATTTTCAGAGTTTGAATATTTATGTAGACTACCAGGCTAAGCATCCCTAACCTGAAATATGAAATGTGCCCAGTATGACAGAAAGTGTAGCTATCAGAACATTTTATATTTTGGATTTGGATTAAGGATGCTCAATCTGTATTATGTTGTTTTCAAGATGCTTTCTTTTTTTAAAAATTTATAACTCTCGTCTTGAACACACAGGCCCTCATACATGTTGGGCAAGTGTGCCACACTGAGCCATACCCCCAACCCAGCATTCATTTTAATGTAGGTTTCTCATGATATATACAGAATTTTAAGTTTTCCTTTCTTGTAATATTAATTCATCACATATATTTGCATGTGTATACACATTATCTAGAAAACATGTTTTCATTACTAAAAGCAGCTCAAAGCAGAGAACACTTGTTTGCTCTAACGCATACCGAAGGCAGAACTGTCCCTCTCTGGTTCCACTGCTCTCAGCTTAGGCACATACTGTAGTCTTACTGAAAACAAGTATGACAGCTAACGTACAAGCCCAGGATCCTACTGAAAACAATACATGTGCAATCTTCAGGTTCAACACTAAGACTGGAAGTAGATAATAACTATTACTTCTAATATATGAGAGCAGAAATGTTCTTGGACAATCATCAAAGCAGCTTTGGGTGTTACCAAATCAAAGAATACATATCAGTTCAAATAGAGTTCTTCATGTAAATAATCTTTACCCAAATTTGGTGAGATGTAATTTCTAAATGCTGAGTTCAAAGGTAATTCATAGGCTGAAGATCACACCCAAGCTTTCCATCCTGGGAAAAGTCGGCTGAGGTTTTTGGGATCCATGGCCTGCTGGATGAGCAGGTTGACCTGTCCACCCACACTGAGCACGGTGCCTTCCTCCACTCCTTTCAGCTTCTCTTGCAACCTCATCAAGACACGTTCAGCTACTTTGTTGAAACTCTGGTCCATGTCACTAATGATTAAAAAAACACAAAGATTTTGGTGATATAGAACAGTTCTAAGGGCCTTGGAATAAGAAACAATAGGTCCTTCCTAAAATCTCTCACCTAAGATTTTGTTTGCATTCTTGGTGGTCTGCATTCAGGGTAGACTGGAGCTCAGTTTCATCTTCCGGCCTCTGCTGTAAATACAAAGCTTTCAAAGGGTTCATGGTCCAGTCAAAGAGTGGATCGTACAAAAGGACCTAAACAGAGAAAACATACAGTATTATAAGAACAATGTACATTTTCATTGTGTGGCTAAAAAACAGTACTTGCTACTAGAATTCTAAAAACAAATGCTAGTCACACAGCAGCTGATGGAGGAGGGGGAGCAAATATATAGATGATTCATGTTTCCTTCTGGAACAAACTATGCCAACGTAACTCTCCAAGATTCTCATCTCATCCTAAATTCATTTGTCCTCCATGGTCAGGGGTGATGCCCCTTAACTCACGTCTGACTAACATGACAGGATGATATTAACCTATTAAAGGAAGGTTATGGGGGCTGGAGAGATGGCTCAGTGGCTAAGAGCACGGACTACTCTTGTAGAGGACAGTGTTTGACACCCAACATCCACATTGCAGCTAACAACTGTCTTTAACTCCAGTTCCAGGGGATGTGACTCCCTCTTCTGACCTCCATGGACACTACATGACATGGGTGCACTTACACACATGTAAGCAATACACTCATACAAATAAAATAAAAATAATAGGCAGGAGTGGTGGCGCACGTCTTTAATCCCAGCACTTGGGAGGCAGAGGCAGGCAGATCTCTGTGAGTTCAAGGCCAACCTGGTCTACATAGTGAGTTCCAGGCCAGCTGGGGCTATACGGAAACCCTGTCTCAAAAAGACAAAAACTAAATAAATAAATAAAAAATAATAATAATAAATAAATAAATCTTAAAAGAGGTTACCACTGTCTTCATTCCTTCCCTCTTACTCTTGACCAGTGCAGTCCTGAGTAAGCGGAATCTGCTTTGTAAGCAGCAATTCCCCTTCAGGTGGGCTGTCCTGGGGCAAAGAATAGACTGTGGGAACTGGAGAGTGCCAACAGATCTATTTTGACCTCACTTCAAAGTCATGTTCCCTTACAGCTTTTAGCAGTAGTAAATCTAACATTTTGACCTCCAACCCATTCCAATGGCTCTTTTTCTATCAATCATATCCAAATTTGGGTAAAGAAAAAAAGAAAGATGCAATTTATTGAATAACCAACTGCCCTGCTGTGTATAAACACAGAAGTTTCTTCTTTGCTTTTATTTTCCTTAAAATTCTTTTATAGTCAGGCTTCAGCAAGTCTTGGTAATAAATGAAATCCTAGTTATAGAGATAAATGATCCAGCAGCACAGGCCAACATGACTGAACTGGAACACTTTTTGATTGTTGCTTTTACTGGATTTCTTCACCGTTTACATGCTGGGACTGTAAAATGTCTTTAGCATGTTTAATTCTATAACAGTTTTTTAAATGCTGCTTTGACTGTCCTCCAGAGCCATCAATAACCACAGAGGAGCTGACTGACTGATTATAGGTGGCTTGTTCTTAAGTTCCAGGGCTGCTATGTGATTTTGAGTTGGGCACTAGCATGGCTTCAGAATTCAGAGAGCTAAACCAATTTCACCCACAAAAGGAGTCTTATAAATAAGCCAGGAAGAAGGAATGAAGGTCTCAATCACAAACCTAGTCTTGAGCTGAAGAGTAAAACCCACATAACTTGGTTTGAAATCACAGACTTGTGCCAGGAATCATACTTTCAAATACTGGAATAAAATGGGAAATATGTATTACTCTATCAACACAGAAGTGATGGAAAAAGCTATAGAAACACAAACCAACTCCACTAGAGGAGGCTCTAACATTCAGAACTGGATATTTTTTACAGGCCCTATCCAAGAAATGCCAATTGTGATATCAAAAAGTATCTCCAGATACTGCCAGCTGTCCTCTCTGGGACAAAACTGCCTTTGGCTAAGTACTCTAAGCTAAAGGGAGTGAAATATTTCCTTAGTAGGATAGTTAAAATCTTGGGGAATAAGATGGTCTACTACGAAGACAAGTTCTGGAAGGCCGACAGAGAGAAACATCGAGAAGGAAATGGGAAAGTCCCCAGGTCAAAGTGCTCTGAAACAGGGTTAGGAAGCAGGTGATGTTTAAATTACCAGTACATTAGAAAGAGTGACTGCATCTGAAGATATAGCTTACATGTATAGTGTTTACCTAGAGTACACAAGGTCCTGGTCAATACTGAAAAGAAAAAATAAAAGTGACTGCAGCTCAATGAAATCAAACAGAAGAAAAGAGATGAATCCAAGAAAAGAAGGGAGTGGCATCTCTGTGATAGGGAACCAAGATGCTATTGGGAAGCACTGCCCAGAGCTGGACACAGCAAGAGTGACTGGGAAATTACTCTTAAAGGTTGGGGCAACCATACCAAATGATTTACAGAAATTTGGACCAATTTACTGGGGAGAACATCAGATAGGTCAGTTAGAAAACATAGAACTGGCGGGGGGCATCCAGAAGTGACATGGGTATTGTTAAGTGGAGATAGAAATTGTATTTCAGATGTTAAACCCTCACTTAGAGCACATCCAAATTCCTTACAATGATGGACAAATCCCTAGGTGGCCTAGCAATATCATATCTCCAACTTCATCTACCACAACTTAAAGAATGATAGTCATAGCAATTTGGCATTCAACTAATGATACTTCTACAGCCTAAAAGAAACTACATATGCCCTTTTGGTGTTAACTCAGGATCTAACTACTGAAGAACACTCAAACTACCCAGCCACTAAAAATTTTTCTGACAGAAAGCTGGGCATGGTAGTGCATGCCTTTAATCCCAGCACTTAGGAGGCAGAGGCAGGTAGATCTCTGTGAGATTGAGGCTAGGCTGGTCTACATTAGCAAGTGCCAGGCCAGCTGGGGCTACAGGGAGACCCTGCCTCAAAAAACAAAAACCAACCAACCAACCAACCCACCAAAAAAGCCCCCAAAACTTCTGACAGAGACTAAAAGTAGAATAAAATACTGTGGAATATGTTATACTGCTTTGGACCTTAAGCACATTTTAAAAAGCTGGGATTTTCATTATTTTAGACTACTTTCTACATTATTGAAAATCCACATTATTGTTTTTCCTTATATGACGAATGACAACACATGGTTATCACGTGTCACGGGAGAAGGAAAGGAATACATTCTCAGCTTTAGGACAGATTTCAGTTGTCAACCTACCATGGATACTTTGGGACACATGTTGTCACACACTCTTTCCAACCATCTGTATGACCATCAACAGACCAAAGGAGTTCAACAAAGACACTTCAGTTCATAAAGGTGGATACAGGCCAAGAAATTAACAGGCAGACTGTAAATTCTATCTTCTAGAAAATACAACCCCAACCTTGTTACCAGAGGCTTAACAGTCAGTGCCAGTGAAATAAGACAGTGATTCTCAACCCTGACTGTGCAGCAGGAGTGATTCTACAAGATCTGCCTCCTCTCTAGAAATGTGGTTTGAACTTGGTCGCATAAATACTCTACAGAAGCAGTACAGATGATCCTCACGTACAGCCAGGTCCAGCAACACTAGGTCAAAGGAACAAAAAGCCAAAGAACATAAAGGAAGCGTGCCTGCATGCTACTTCCCATGTTTCCCTGTGGAGGAAACACTGCCGAGTTCCTATCTCATCCACCCTTACCAGACTCGTAAATGACTGCCAGAAGTACACAATTCTCACGGGGGTAGAAATAATGTCTTAAGTACTGAAGTTTTGTTTTCCTTTCTGTCCTGGGTCAACGTAAAACAATGAACCCAATTTAAATGTGTATACTCTGCAGGTCATGTCTACTCAGTGAGCTGTCCCAAGGTTAAACAGCAGAAAGCACTGCAGCAGCCTCAGCAGCAAACCTCACTCCTCAGTCATGCTCACCATTAACAATACTGACACTGATTTCTATCTAAATTAAGTCTGAACCTCATTTAAAAAAAAAAAAAAATCAAGATACACATTACTGATTTTTCATAATGAAACTAATCTCTAGATAATACTATATGGGATTCTTTTTTAAATTAATTGTGTGTGTGTGTGTGTGTGTGTGTGTGTGTGTGTGTGTGTGTGTAGAGACATGTTTGTAAGTACAGGCACATAAGTGTTGCAGGCACATGTGGAGACCAGAGGTCGAAGTTGGATTACTTCCCTGCTTACTTCTCATCATCTGAGATAAGTCTCACCCTGAACTAAAACTCACCAATTTGGTTAGATTGGTTAGCCAGTGAGTCCCAGAGAGTCTCCTGTCTCTGCCTTTCCAATGCTAGGGTTACAAGCATGAACCACTGTGCCTGGTTTTTACATGGGTGGTGGGGACCCAAACTCAGGCCCTCGTGTTTGTATGGCAAGCAGCTTACTGACTAAGCTATTTCTGCAGCCCCAAATGGGACACCTAAGAGGTCAAAGTAGTCATTTATTTATTAAAGACTCTATAGAGGTTACCTAATAATGCTATCACAGTCCAAGAACCATACGGACAACAGAGCCACTTCTAACCCAAGACATTTTGATCTAAGAAAATGCTTACTGTGTAACTTTCCTTCTGTTGCCCAGCAACACCCTACATGAAATGAACAAGTAACAAGATACACTGTCTGGTAAAGAAATACAGGTGTTTTTATGGCATACTTTACCTCTACGATGGTTAACAGAGTTTCCTGGGAATTACGCATAACTTCCATGGTCTTCTCACAGCATCTACAAGGTGAAAACATTACAAACATGGATTCTGTTGCATATAAGTACTTTCAACCTATCTTTACCTATATACACTCAGGTGTACATGCTCAGACTGTCTTTGTTAGCAAGTCCCATTTTTTTTTTAATTCGTTTTTTTTTTATTGAGCTTTTGCAACTTCATACAATAGTTCTTAATCAAATTCAGACCCCTCCCCTATCCATGCCTCCCCATCCCCTCACTGAACCTCATGTATTCTGCCATAGTATGTATGGTATTCTTATTCATTCAGGTGTTTGTACCCAAGTGTTCTTCAGCGCAAATGTGTCCACTGGAGTCCAGTCAGCCCATCTAGCGATCGTATGTAAGTCATTCTCTCCCTCACCCAACAACAATCAATCTCGAATAGTTCTCAGTCTACTGCCGGCCCACCACCCATTTCTCTCCTCCCCTCTGGGCAATTCCCAAATTTTTATCTCAAAGAGCACAAAAGTTGGCAGCGATAGCATTTAAGAGATGTTTCAGGAGGCTGGAGAGATGGCTCAGCAGTTAAGAACACTGGCTGTTCTTGCAGAAGACCCGGGTTCGAATCCCAGCACCCACATGGCAGCTAACAACTGTTTGTAACTCCAGTTCCAAGGGATCTGACAGCCTCTTCTGTCCTCCACGGGCATTGCATGACACAGGTGCACTTACCTACATGCAGGCAACACACACACATAAAAATAATAAACATGTCATACTGCATTCAGTCCCAGTGGTTAAGGAAGAACTACTACTGCCTGTACCAACCAGAGTCTTGTCCACAGCGCACTGCACAGTGCTGGTATGTAACTCTACCAAGCAATCCCAACACCTATATAAAGCTGAAACTTGAATAATTTTGATACCAAAACTTGTCTGCACTCCCTGGCTTACCTTCTGAAGACACCCTCAACACCAGTGATGCCCATGCCATCCACGATATCCCTGGTGAGTCGAAAAGGCACCGTTTCTGGAGTAGGAAGGATTTTCCCCTGCTCAAAAGCAACCCCTAAAATAAAATAATACAGCGAGGCTAGAAGTTTATCAGCTGACTTATTTACTGTCTCCACCAGCAGCATGTGAACTTTGTGAAGGCAACAAATACTCTTGTCGTCACACATTGTTAGTGCCAGGCTATACAGATGGCTCTCCTCCTGCTCTCCCTGCCAACCTTGTCTCCACCACTGATGACATTTACTTCAGATATAAAAACAACAGTTTCTGGACCAAAATTCAGATTGAAGGATTATTTTCAAGAATGGAAAACTGATAGAATTTAAAAAGCAGAAAATGCTGGGTGTGGTGGTGCACACCTTTAATCCCAGCACTTGGGAGGCAGAGGCAGGTGGATCCCTGTGAGTTCAAGGCCAGCCTGGTCTACACAGTAAGTTCTAGGACAGCTGGGGCTACAGGGAGACCCTGTCTCAAAAAGACCAAAAAAAAAAAAACCCAGAAGACACATTTGATGTGTTTTAAAACATTTCGAATGAAGCTTTTAGTTTTGAGATAGACTCACATGCTTAATTGTGAGATAATTACAGATTCATTTGCAATTCCAAGAAATAAACAGGAAGATCACCTTACATACTGTTTCTCCTGATGGTACTACCTTAAAAAACTGTATTACACCAGGATGGGACACTGATACCGCCAAACACACAGCATTTCAGTCTCAAGGATCCCTCATACTACCCTTTTACAGCCACACGTGTTTTTCTCCCAGGGCTTTTCACATACCCCACCCCCAACATTACCCATTCATCTAACAACCACTAATTTGCTTAAAAGTTTTATAGTTGTGTCATTTCAAATGTAGTATATAAATGAAATCATATAAAATATGACTTTCTGAGATGGGCTTTCTTCACAAGGCAGACTTCTCTGGAGAGTCATCCAGATTCCTGGGCGTTTCAGTACACTGGTTTTACAGCTAAGTAGGATTCCATGGTAGGGCTGTACTGTAGTTTAAGCATTTGCCAGTGAAGGACATCTGGACTGTTTCCCGCTTTCGCTTTTGACTATTATGAATAGCACACATTTGTACTACTGGCAAATATCTTTTTGTGTTTGCCATCTAAATTTCTTCTTTGGGGAAGTGTCTATTTATGCCTTTGCCTATTTTCTTTTCTTTTTTAACCACTGAGTCTTGACAGGTCTTAAGGATAGTTACTTTTCGATCAAGACTAAGAACTCTGGATAGCTCTCAATATTGAAGATTAGTCATGATTTTTCTTCTGTTGTTTAGATTAGGCAATTCTGTCTCTATGGTCTTTTCTTCTGTCTCCTCATTCTGTCGATTTTTAAGTTTCAATTACTATATTTTCTATTCTGAAATCTCTCTCTGGTTCTTCTTTATAGCTTCTATTTCTGTACTGAACTTGCTGTAGAATCATTTGTTTCACATGTGTTTATAACTGCTCAGTAAAGCACTGCTTATTTTTTTCCCCTGATGCTAGAGACCAGACTCTGGGCTTTGCACCTGTTGGGCAAGGGTTCTACCACTAAGTAAAATCCCTAACCCTCTCTGAAGCATTTTTATGAAGGCTGCTTTACAAGCTCTTTAGGCAATTCTAGCTTCTGTCATCTCAGCGTAGACACCTGTGTACTGTTGTTCTGTACTCAAGGCAAGATTTTCCTGGTGTCTTAATATGACTGTTGATATTTGACAGAAACCCATACCTTTTAGCTATTTTTAGTTACTCCGCATTATAATTACACTTCTGATTTGTTGCCTTTGGCAGTCAACATCTTGTGACTGGCAGGCAGGACAGAAGTCTGGTTTCCCTATTTGGTCTCCACTAAAAGGGATCCAAAGAGGAAAGTGCTTATTACAGTTGAGTAGAACTGGAGGAGGCCAGATAGTTACCACTAATACCAAGGGGTGAATTAGAGTGGGGAGAAAAATTGGAAAAAGATAGAAACCATGTGGAAATGCACTGAAGCATCAGACACATGGTGAAGAAGCCATCTTGGACTCCCACCCATCTGGAATCTTCAAATGACTCTAGCCCTAGATTCCAACTCCAAGTACAAGAGATCCTCAGCCAGAACTGCCTAGCTGAGCTCAGTCAGCCACAGGTCAGAGCAATAATAATAACTACAGTTCTAAGATGCCAAATTTGGGAGAGCACTTGTTCTACAGAAACATAATTGAAGAGCTGTACATAGAAAAGTATAAATCATTCAAGTGTGTGGCTCACTAGATTTTATAGTGTAATCAGCATCCAAACAACTGTACCAGAACTTAAGACCTTCTTCAGGACACCCTTTGGCAGCACATACTAAAACCAGATCAATACAGAGAATATTAGCATGGCCCCTAGGCAAGGATGCCACACAAACCATGAAGCATTCCATAAAAGAGCACTCTCCTACCAGTTAGCTCCCATTTCTTCAAAGAGTTTTCACTATAATGACTTCTAACACTGTAGATTCCTGGGATTTTATATACAGAAATATATAAATTTTATATATCGCTTTGAATTTTATATACAGAAAATTATATAATGTGTGCTTTTCTATGTCTTTTATTTAGTTTTGTATTTATTTTTTAAAATATTTTATTTTTATTATTTTTTTATTTTACGTGTATGCATGTATTGCCTGCATGTAGGTAAGTGCACCCCTGTTGTACAATGTCCGTGGAGGACAGAAGAGGGTGTCAGATCCCCTGGAACTGGAGTTACAGACACTTGTTAGCTGCCACGTGGATGCTGGGGTTTGAACTTGAGTCTTCTGCAAGAACAACCAGTTTTTAAGCACTGAGCCATCTCTCCAGCCCTTAGTTTTGTATTTGTAATAAGGGTCTTTAATATTGTTCACGAATCTCATTGTTGTATGGTATTCCATTTTATGAATACACTACAATTTATTCATCCATCTATCCATCCATGATGGATGTTTGGTCTGTTTCAGGTTTAGGCTATTATGAACAGCACCACCACAAGCATTCTAATACTCATGTGTACATTTCTGCTGCAGTGGAACTGCTGGGCTAGAGAAGTACAGAGCAGATCACAGTACTCTAAAGTCCTTGTACCAATTTGCCTTTCTCATCTGTAACTGCTTTTGGCATAGCCTGACACAGGCTAGCATTTTCCTATTTCTATTCTGCATCTTCCAAATCACTGTCCTTTCACACTACTGAGGTCCTACCTTCTAGCTCTAACAAATCCCTCTCACATTCACTTTACCCTTCTGCTTCAACAGACTAATATGAATTAACACTAAAAATTTATTATCTCCTAAAAGTGCACTTCCTTAAAAATCTCAAATTCTCCATCTAATCAAACTCCTATTTCCTTATCGTCATTCAGTAGTCTTCAAACTCAGCTGAGATTTTTGTCTGTGCCCCTTCCTCACTCACTCATGCCAGGGGTAGAGACTCCATGGCTGGCTACTTTCACCAGTACTTCAAACTCCTTGTCCTGCCAACACCTCCCCTGTTAACAGACTGCAGCCTAAACGCCAGAGGTACTGACAACTGCTGGAAACTCTCATGACAATACCACCAGCTCTAAAACAAAGGTAGGACTATCACCTAGGAACTCGTCCTTCAAACTGCTTGGTGTACAACAGTCCTTTCTAATCAAATTCATGAGCTCATTTCAGTGGGTCCTCTTTTGGGAATTTTATTCTTCTTTTAAGTCCAATTACCATTCCTCCAATTGTTATCAAATGAGCATGCTATTTCTCAGAAAAAAAGAGTAACGCAATTTCTTCACAGTCTTTCCCCACTAGCTTAAACTATTAGAATTCATCCTTTACTCCTCTGCAGAAAGCTAACGCGTCTCCAATCTGAAGACTGTGCTAGCAGACCTTCATAGTATGACATTTTTTCCTTGCTGTTTCAATTGCCTTGTTCTTCCCTATATCATCGTATCTAATGTTTATGCTTCTCCCATCTTTAAAAAAAGAACCAAAGGTGTGTCTCTGGTCTATGTGGATTTCTCTCCCATTTTTCCTTTCAATTCCAAACTTCTTACAGAACTATTCCACACTCTTAGTCTACAATCCTTAATTTTATTCTTTGCTCTTTTACAATTTAGCTTTTCCTCATCGATTTCTAGGTATTTCCTAGGTCCCAGGAATGACTGATTGTTAGATTCAAAGTACCATTTTTTTTTAGCATTCATTTGCCTTTCTGTTCAGTTACTACTGAAGGTACTACTCCCTTCATGAATTTTTTTCCTCCCATGGCTTCAAAGACACCTCTTCCTCAGGTTAAAGAGATGGCTCAGTGATTAAGCTACCCCTTCCTCCTGGTTTCTAAGTCTTGGTTTCTCTTAGTTTGCTCTATTTTGGAATGATGTCTCATTCCACAGCCCAGACTAGTCTGGGACTCCCTATGTAGTTCAAGCTGTCTTTGAACTCAGAAATCCACCTGCCTCTGCCCCGAGTGCTGGGCAACTGCTGGAATGCTGGAAACTCCCATGACAATACCACTGGCTCTAAAACAAATGTGTGCGCCACCAATGCCAGGCTTGCCTTTGCATTTTCAGTAACAGCACTCTCTCTCTCTCTCTCTCTCTCTCTCTCTCTCTCTTCTCTCTCTCTTCTCTCTCTCTCTCCCTCCCTCCCTTCCTCCCTTCCTCTCTCCCTCCCTCTCTCCCCCTCTCTCACCCCCACCCCCCGGCTGAGACAGGGTCTCCCTGTAGCCCCAGCTGGCCTGGAACTCACAGAGATCCGCCTGCCTCTGCCCCCCGAGTGCTGGGATTTTTAAGTGTGTGCCACCACACCTGGCCAGTAACAGCATTTCTAATGCTTCAGTCCTCAGTCCTTTTTAAAGAATGACGTGTAAGATCATAATCTCCTCCAGTTCGGCAACTTCAAATGAACTCTTTGCTGCATGGTCTAAATCTGTCATTACATCCAAACCTTTCTTAAACATTAACCTCTTGGGGGATGGAGAGATGGCTCAGTGGTTAAGAGCACTTGCTGATCTTGGACGACTATAGTTTGGTTCCCAGCACCGACATGGCAGCTACTTGCCACCTGTAATTCCAGTTCTAGGGAATGTGATGTCCTCTTCTGGCAATATACTTACATACAAGCAGGCAAAACACTCATACATGAACAATACAAAATCAATAAAAACTTTAAAAAGTCTTCAAATACAATCTCCTGGTCACTATAACTCTGGTCCATACATTCATTATTTCACACAGAATCCTTATTATTCATTTCTAAACTATTATTGCTCCAAATTCCTCCCAAAAATTACATTAAAAAATCAAACATGATAGTGTCCTCTTTATCTTCACTTGCTTCCCATCAACTCAAGGTAAAAACTCTTTTAATCTATCTTTTTAGTCTATTACCAAGCTGCTTAATTACAAAGCTCATGCTAGCCAATTTAATATGTCACATTCCTACAACATGCTTCACCAATTACTCCTTTTAAAAAGATTTTCCCTTTTATCGCATTATTGTTCCTTTTTCTTCTTGAAGACCTGACTGAATCCCCACGCCTTATAGTAAGTTTTACTCATTATCCAAGGTAGAAATGGCTACTTCTTCTGTCTAGACCTAAGGAAAAAAAATGTTTCATTTTTTAAAATCTTTGCTCTGGTATGTCTGACTTCTTCATATCTGCACCATGCTCAGAGTCAAGTGATCGTAGTTGATGACTAAATATTAAAGAAACAGGGCTGGACAGATGGCTCAGCAGTTAAGAACACTGAATGTTCTTGCAGAAGACCCAGGTTCAAATCCCAGCACCCACATGGTAGCTAACAACTGTCCGTAACTCCAGTTCCAGGGGATCCCACAGCCTCTTCTGTCCTCTGCGGACATTGCATGACATGGGTGCACTTACCTACATGCAGGCAATACACGCATACACATAAAATAAAAATATAAAAATAATGAAATATTTTTTAAAAAATTAAAGAAATAGATGTATCTTATTACTTACCCAAGTCTATGTGTACAAGTTCTGCTGACTGTTCATTTATCAAGATATTCTGTACATGCCTATCACCAAGTCCAAGGATGTAACCAACTAGAAAAGCAATAAAATCAACAATGTGAAATCACTGACTTCATCTATCTTTTTAGGCTATTTAAAGGAAATTATGGGACTGGAAAGATGGCTCCGTGGTAAAGGCAATGGCTGTTCTTACAGAGGACCTGGGTTTGGTTTCCAGCAAAAGCATGCTGATTAACAAAAGTCCTTAACTCCAGTTTCAGGTGTTCACTTATAAACATGCAGGTAAAATGCCATACACACGAAATATAAATAGTAAAAAATAAAGGAAACTATACACAGTAATAACATTTAGAGTTTAAATCAAATATGGCCAGCTACTGTAATTCACATTGCATTTTACAAATAGGTTGCTAAAAATGTTTGTCTTTATTAAAAGGAATAGGTTTATTTTGAAATTAGTGTGGTAAAAAATGAGATCCACTGTTTATCTGGGCCAATGCAGTACATCACATGCTCTCAAAATTTTTATTCAGAATTCTAACAAATTGAGAAGTACATTGGTAACTTCTTCATTCTACAGTGAAACTTCTGCTTGATGAACTATACTGACCAGAAATTAATCACAAATTCATTTTACTAGATACATATCCAGGCAAAACTGCATTTCTATTTTGATTAAAGATTTATTTTTATTTTATGTGCATGAGTGTTTGCCTGTGTCTGTATGTGCACCACATGAGTCCAATGTCCAATCCCCACAGAGGTCAGAGGTGTCGGATTCCCTGGAACTGGAATTATAGATGTTGTGAGCTGTCATGTGCATGCTGGGAACTGAACCCAGGTCCTGTGCAATAGCACCAAATGATCTTAATTGCTAAACCAACTCTCCAGCCCCTGCATTTCTATTTTTAAGGAAGATGATGTCATGCCTGATGAGACACCATATAGCATCACAGAAAAATCACTGGGTGGGGAATAAGTCTGCCTGTGTGCATAGCTGGCCACTAGGCCTACTTTCTTGTTTATAAACGAAATCACCTTAATCAGATTAAGTGATCCTCAATGTAGAAGAGATTCTCACAGTAACTGGGGAACTTTTCTAAACATACATGCACTGCTTCTCTAGGTATAATACAAAAGCAATAGAGGAAACCGTCTCCAGTTAAAAACCAACAAAAGAGAGGGCATCTGATGTTTCTACTAGTTTGCATACTCTAGGATTTTGTTAATTGCTTTATCTAACTATTCTAATCTCATTTTTTTAAAAATCCAAATATGTTGTACATCAAGTATTTAAATACATATTACAATTTCTATTCTTAGAAGATTCTATTAAACAAATCATAATATATTAGAGGTTCTGTGCAAAAGAATAATGAAAGTTAGTCAAATGGAGATATCAAAGGTTTTATTTTCCATAGAAAAACTCAAGGAATATAAAGAGGGAGAAAAAAAGTCATATTCACTATATTAAAAAAAGAAAAAAGTAGTTTTATTTCTTTACCTCAGAGTAGAAATTCTTCTCTCTAAAGATGAAAAGCTATGCTTAGAAGCTAGCAATCAGTATAAACAAAAACCACAACAAGCTAATGATGAGAATAATTTGGGTAACAATTACCATCGCTACTAAAACCCACTATAATTCAGAATGCAGGAGAATGCTCAACATGGTCAGATGTATAAGATTACCAATAGAAGAAGTGGCCGCACTGCGGGTATAAGCCAATCGTTTCTCAAACCAAACAGCTGGGTCCAAGAATTTTTCCATGCAGAAGTAACGGAAAACTGGTTGAAAGTTTTTGCAAACAGTCATAAAGATCTCATATTTCTCTTCAAAAGATTTCTTTTGCACCTCCTTTAAACAGAACATAATTTAAAACATAATTTCTCAATATTATAATCAACTCATTCAACTAATGTCCACTATGCTTCAAATGAAAAATGTAATAGACATAGAGGCAAAAAGAAAGAACAAGATATTCTACCCACAAAAAGTTAACTGGTCAGGAGAGCCTTTATGTAGAGGCGATAACCCATTAAATTCTATCAGTTCTTATTTACTTTAATTAAATTCTAATTTGGTCTTGTGCGGCAGGTAAAGTAAGAGAAATGCCATAGGCAGCTCCCAGTACTCTCAGGTGACATCACAACACTAGCACTTTGACAGGGAGGAGAGGCGAACAGAAGAATCACTGATGGATGGAGAAGAGGCTGGCATGTCACAGACCTCTACCCAAAATCTCTTACTGTTGAACACTTTCCTGAAGTAAAACTCATCAGCTTCGGTGAGCTCGGTGTCCATCCATGTGATGATGGCATCCAAATCTGGTCAGATTTATTACAATTCAGAGTGATAATGCTGTTCCATTTTTTGATTCAATATCTTCACTTGAATCATTCCAAATCCAAATAAAATACCTCATCACCACCTCTATTATCCAATGCAGATAAAAGCCTCTCTACCCACCTGGTCACCACAACCAGAAAACTAGGAGGTGCACTTCTTTCCTGTAAGCCTTTTAAAAACTGAAATTTTTCATACAGGTATTGTGTGTCAATATGTCCTCCCACCTGTCACGCTTACCCTTGCTTTTTCAATTCCCTCCCCCTTCCCTGTTGTTTCCCTAGACAACTCACTTCAACTTTCATTTTATATATACATGTGATTTTATGACATTTCATATGTCATACATACATGCATGACTGCATAAAATCTAGGAGCCACAAATTTGAGAATATATAATATTTGTCTTTCTGAGACTGGCTTAATTTACTTAGAACAAGGATCTCCAGTTGTATCCATTTTCCTGCAAATAATGTTAACTTCATTCTTCTTTATGGCTGAAAACAATTTCCATTTTCTTTAGTCCTCTGTTGATGGACACCTAGGCTGGTCCCATAATTTAGCTATTGTGAATACTTGTCCTCAGGTATATATCCAGGAGTGGTATAGCTAGGTCTATATTAGTTTTTTGAGAAACCTCCAGACTGACTTCCATACTGCCTGTACTAGTTTACATTCCCACTAGCAGTGTATATGGGTTTCCTTTGGTCTACATCTGTGTATGTGAGGAAAAGCATGCACCACAGCACACGTGTGGCAGTCAAGAGGATGATCTGTGGGAGTTGGTTCTCTTCTTCCACCATATGGGTCCGGGGGGGCTAACTCAGGTCGTCAGGCTTGGCAGTAAACACCTTTACCCACCGAGCCATTTTGCCAGCTTCTAATATGTGCTTTAATAAAGGGTAAATCATAATTATGTAGAGAAACATAATTGTATGTGTGAGTATATACACACAGAGTATAATCTGTATCTATCTCCAAGAGTTCTTTTCTTAGCTTCAGTAATTAATAAAAACAGGATAAGCATCTCTCTTTGATGTTAAATGCCGTAGGATCATGTTGTATTATGGACTGCATCCCCCACTCCCTTCAGCTAATCTGTCCCCTCCCACACACTCCCTTCAGCTCATCTGCCCCCCTACTCCCTTCAGCTCATCTGCCCCCCCCCACTCCCTTCAATTCATCTGTGCCTCTCGCCCACTCCCTTCAGCTTTTGCAACCTCCTTCCCATACACACACCCCATTTTTATTTTTTGGGCCATTCCCCACTTCCCTTATTGCTGCCCAAACTACATGGGCTGGGGGCCAGGGCTGGATGGACAGGTACCTCCCCATACCCATTCCCCCTCCATGTATGTATGGAAAACATTTTTTGGTTTTTGGGTCTTTTTTTCCCCTGAATAAAAAAAGATTCTAACAACAAAAAAAAGTTTTTTAATTTTACGTGGTCCAATGTCAATTACTGACTTTATTTAAGCAACTGGAGTTGAAGGAGAGTAAGTGCCCCTCAGAACCCCTCCCTGTCCTCTGAGGAAGAGCTGCCCTCCGCCTGACTCTGGAAATTCCTTAGATTGTTCAAACCCTTTCCTGATACATCTGTTTATGGTTTCTATGGAAATGGTCTGGGGCAGAAGAAGAACAGTCTGCTCCAGGTAAGCTAGCCAATGGCTATATAGGTTAAGGCTCTGGAAATCAGCCCTAGATTGTTCAAATCCTTTCCTGGTTCTTCTGTTTATAGTTTCTATAGAAATCCCCTGCTCTGAGGTTTTTGTGCTTAAAAGCCCTGAGTTTCTACAGCTCTGGGTCGCAGTGCAGCTCCCGAGCTAGCCTGCATCCCGGCCGGTTGGTCTCAATAAAGCAGTTAAGTTTTCCTGAGTCTCAGTGTCTGAGTGGTCAATTCAGGGAATTCTTTGGACCCCGAACAGAGTCCTATTCAGAGAGTGCTTGTCTATGCCTTCTCGTGAAGTAGTTTCCTTACTTCTTCCTCTAATAGTGTAACATCACTTATCATCATCATCCATCAAGTTCTAGGAGCTGTCTCCTTAATGTATCTCCTACCTACCCGTGATTCTCCACATCATTCAGTCTTAGTACAGTCTTATCCCATCCCATATCCCTCATCTGCTTTCTCAAAAACACAGCCCATGTCACTGTCATCTCACTAGAATGCAAATCTGACATCTTCTTCTTTTCCAGAGTCTTTTACTACCTATAGGATAAAGTAAGAGCTTACAAGCATTTTACCAAGAAGCCCTCCACATTTTGACCAATTGTTACTGCAGCCTCATCTATCCCTCCTGGAAAAATAAGCCTATGCCTCTTTATCTACTTGTGCCTCTTTCCTGTTGCTTTTATGCGTCTACCTGGGAAACGTACTCATCTATAATTTGGTTCAGTCAGGCGTGGTGTCACATGCCTTTAATCCCAGCACTCAGGAGGCAGAGGAAAACAGATCTGAGTTTGAGGCCAGTATGGTCTACATTGTGAACTGTAGGTCAGTCAGAGCTATACAGTGAGACCCTGTCTCAAAAACAAACTAAAACAAACAAACAAAAAAAACCCAAACCCTCAAAGCTTAGTTCAAATAAATACCTTCTTATGAAGCCTTTCTAGAATCTAATTCTCTCCACTCCTCCCAATCCTAGCTGGAATAAGCACCTTTTTCCTCTAAGCCTATACCCACCATGTATGCCCTGAACAGACTTCCATAAATGCCTATAACATTTGAAAATAAAACCAAAACAAACATGTAGGGGCCAGCAGAATGGCTCATAGGGTAAAGGAGCTTGTGTGCAAGCCTAGGGACCTAAGCTCAATCCCTGGGACCCACATAAAGGTGAAAGGAGAGAACTAACACTGTTCTATTGTCAGCAGACCTCCACATCTAAGCCATGCCCACACTCACAATAATGATAAATTACAAGACAGCCAATGACATGGAGAGTATTTTAGACGGGTCACGTAAAAAGTATTGCCTAATCTGTTTCTTTATTTTAATTGGTAGTTTGTTTTTATTAAGAATTACTCTATCCTAGCCAGGCGTGGTGGTGCATGCCTTTAATCCCAGCACTCAGGACGCAGAGGCAGGTGGATCTCTGTGAGTTTGAAACCAGCCTGGTCTCCACAGTGAATCCAGTACAGCTGGGGCTACAGGGAGAAAAAAAAAAAAAAAAAAAAAAAAAAAAAAAAAAAAAATTACTCTATCCTAAATGGGAAACAAACTAATATAAAATGAATACTGTCTATATTTCTCAGATGACAGTGTTGGCACTTCACACTTGAGAAACCTTCCTATTTCAGTCACACACATTCATCTTTGTAAGTTCACTTTTTTTTTTTTTAACTTAGGATCTTCAACAATTGTCTCATGGGATTAAATTTAGAACATTTGGTGGCTGCTAGCTTTATAAACTATTAAACAGGCTTCCAACTCACCATCATTTTCTTTTGGCAGTGAATGGCACTGAAATCATTTGGCCGGTATCTTGTATGAGCACCTTCTTCATTGTTAACAAGATATTCACCAATGGGGACAGTTCCTATGCACCACTCAAGAACACCACTTCGCTGAGAGAGGGGAACCACCTGAAGTGAAAGTAAATACTTAAGGTTAGGGCAGGCCATCAAGAACAGCTGATGGTCATCCCACCACCAGTCAGTACAGAGTGTTTCATCAGGTTGCACTAACATTTCTACTCATAGGAGGCAAAGCTCCTTGGAGGAAAGTATGGAGGTATTTAGAACATAAAAAAAAAAAATTCCTTTAGTTCCCATTATATACCTGTTCTCTAAGGTAGAAAACGGCTAACAGCTTTTCAACTTTGTTCTATAACTAAGTCAGATCGATACATAGCAACCAGACTGGTGGGTTTCAAAGCATGATCCCTGGACCAGGGCAGTGTCAGCACTGCTTGCTATCCAGCCAGAAATTTGGTTGAGGGTTCTACTGTCGATCAACTGAGTTAGAAATGCTGAGGATGAGCTCAGCAATCTGCTTTAACAAGCTCTCTAAAACTAGGCGAAGGGAAACCTAGCACTCGGGAAATAGAGACAGGAAGATCTGGAGTTCATGGTCATTCTCGGGTACATATTCAAACACAGAGGGAGATCTGAGAGACACAGAGAACACTCAATAAATGATGATGGCCACTAAAGCATGATTATTACTAAACCACATTAAAAAATAGCTTTCATAGGACTTAACTTTTGCTTTTGGCATTGAGAACTAGTTTTAAGAAGAACAATAACAACAATTACTGTTGGGCTGAGAATGTGACTCAGTTGGTAGAGTGCTTATTTAATTTTTAGAAATGTGGACCTGAAAATGTTCTAAGGGTTATTCAGTTCTATTAACTTCCCCCATCCTCATCTCCATCCCTGTGCTGGAGACTGAAACTGGGCATCAAAGGTACTAGGAAAGACCTCAACACTAAGCTATATATATGACAACTTGATCTACAGTTAGCCCATGAACCACATCATTTCATTAACAAAGCTTAAGCATTTGTCTTAGTATGATTGGACAAATCCACTTACATATAACTTTTTCCAAAAAAATTTAATCATTCTCATATATGTATTTTTCAAGTCAAACTTCTAAATAACTGGGCATGTTACAAGACATTTGATTGCAATTTTACGGTCTATACATTAATCTGAAATAAGATGACATTTTTCAATGCTATTCCATTTAAGACATATCCCACTTTTATACTTTATTATGTTTTTGTAATATTTAATGCAGTCTTATATTTATCTTAACACTACTCCTAGGAAGTTTCTTCATATTATATACTTTTTTATGATGTAAGGAACACATTTACACTATGTTTTTAAGCGAGTCTTAAAGGTTAGCATAGCTCCAAGTTAAAGACTTTCACTTCTAAAGAGATTATTTGCAGCATCTACCACTTGACAGTAAAAGAAACAGACACCAAGACTGCAGCTGAAAAGATGCTTCCCCACCAGAAGGGAAAAAAGCACTTTAATTTCTTATATCCTCCTCAAAACAGAAGAAAGGAGCAAATCAGTCCTGTTATAGCAGTGACAGGAGGAGAGGGAAAAACCAGAGAGAAGAACAAAGCCAGAAAGGATAAAACTACAGAATGCAGGCCCCTCAAAACGAAGATCCCGGTCTAAGTAGTGAGCTCCAGGACAGCTGGGGCTACAGAAAGACCCTGTCTCAAAAAGACAAAAAAACCAAAAAACCCACAACAAAGAGCCCAAGATCAGCTAACAGAATAACATGACTTGAAGACTGTCTTCTCAGACACTGGAGGACTGTCAATAGACAGAATGCCAACGACTGCAATCTCGCAAAAATCTACCAAATTGAGCTGTGTATCCTCCAACCTACCAATCCAACTTTTGGAAATCTTTCCAGTAGATTCATCTGCATATGTATGAAATTCACATGTTCACTGCTGAGGATCACTGTTTCTAATGGCACAAGCCTGGCAACAACCCAAATGGTCTTCAATAAGGACGTGTACAAATAACTATGTGCATACAAATAACTATGTGCATACAAACAACAGAGCTACTAAAAAATGAGAACAATTTCTATAATATATTAATACAAAAAGGGGGGAAAGCATTTCTTGACTATTAGAAATATCTAGCTGCAACTAATCTTAATACTTTTTTTTGTCTTTTGGAAACAGGGTCTCCCTGTAGCCCCTGCTGGCCTGGAACTCACTATGTAGACCAGACCAGCCCCAAACTCACAGAGATCCGCCTGCCTCTGCCTCCCAAGTGCTGGGACTACAGGCATGCATCACCACGCCCAGCCTTAATCTTAATATTTTTTAAGAAAAAAAATAAAAATGATATTGTTTAACCAGACATTGGTAATCAATGGCCTTTGGACCCAAACCTACATTAGTCTGGTTTCATATAGCCTGTGAGCTAAGAACGGTCTTTCAGGTTTAAAAAGTAATAATAATAATAATAACAATAAATAATAATAAAAAAATAATAAGCCTAAGTGGCTTTCAAAGTCTAAAATATTTACTATTTGCTCCTTCAGAGTAAACATTTTCTTGATCCTTGGTCCCAATAATGCATCTTTTTCCTGGTGAAGCAACAGATTGAAAGTCCATTACCTTGTATGTGCAGATGGTCAGTTTCCTCTTCCTGGTTTCAGTGTTCCTCTGTAGTAATGAATTACACATCTGAAAAACCTGCTGCATGACAGCATCTTGTCTTAGGTCATCACGGCCCTGCAGAACAATGGACATAAACAAGCACAGTTCATTTATTACAAGTACAAAGTCATCCAAGAGCAGTAAGACACTCAGAAGTCAATCTGAGCTTCGGTGCTCCCCTAGAGTCTCTATATAGTGAAGATCTACTACATTCTTTCATTTAGAATAAAACTGTGAGGCAGACTAATATTTAAAAAAAGGAGTTTCTCCTAATTAGGCTGCTCTCGTAATTAGGCTAACTGAACTCCCCACCTGAGGGCACAGTTCAAGCCTGAATAAAGCAGTATTTTCTAGCTGGGCGTGGTGGTGCATGCCTTTAATCCCAGCATTTGGGAGGCAGGGTCAGGGAGACTTCTGAGTTCCAGGCCAGCTGGGGCTACAGGGAGACCCCATCTCAAAAAGACCAAAAAAAAAAAAAGGCAGTATTTTCTCTTTCTTCCCTTCTCTAGCAAGACCCCAAAAGCACTTAGGCAAACAGTAAGAAAGCCAGGAATCCTGTCACTTTGTGCTCTAGCAGAATAACAGCTGACACAGTACCAGGCCCAGTATACTATTCTAGTCACGGAAATGAATTACCGCCCAAAGCTTTTTTTTTTTTTTACAAGCAAGCTCATGATGTATATAGCATTCTTTTTCTTTTTCTAATGAATTGCACAATAATGAGTGCCAAGCCTAGTAACTATAATCACAGCTTCTCCAGAGGCTTAGGCAGGAGAATCCCAAGTTCACAGCCAGCCTATTCACCTTAGTGAGACCCTGTCTCAAAATAAAAACTAAAAAGGGGCTGAGGGTACAGCTCAGTAGTAGACACTTGCTTAAAATGAGCCAGGCTGTGGGTTTAATCCATAAGAGTAGAAAGGGGAAAAAACAAAACAAAACAAAAACAAAAACAAAACAAAACAATGATAGTCTTTCAGAGAAAGATACATAATAAAACACAAAAGCATTTTGCTTCTAGCAAACTATTTCTATTTTTCAAGTTTTTCCTACCTATAATTATTCATAACAAAGCTAGAGCTAGACACCAAAAGTAAGAGGAAAATATTGCTGTTAGTTTGTCTTGACTTAGATGCCATTAACCCTCCAAGGACTTTACCAGAAAGAGAAGGTCTCACCTTGACAAGCTGCCTCCTCTCCTTGCCATCAGAGCCCACACAGTCTATTATCTTGGGTAAATTTAAGCCTCCTGCTAAACGAAATTCTGACTTAAATGACTGTATAGTCACCAGATTTCCATACTCTCCTGTGGGATCCACCTAATAAATTATGACAAGTAATTATTATACATCAGATAAACTACTTGCATTTAAAGATAAATAAATTATAAATGTTGATTTTAAAACTAAACAGAAGAATGAATGACAAAATGCTGCTGGTTGACAAATGGAGCTACAATTTACTTTGCTTGATGTAAGTTAGAATAAATGATATTGGATAGACTTTCAAAATTACATTTATTTAGAGTGTGTGTGTGTCTATGTGTACCTTCAAGAGCACACCACACCAAGCAAGTGGTCAGAAGGCAACTTTGGAGACTCAGTTCTCTCTGTGATCGAATTCATCAGGCTTGGCAGCAAGTGCCCTCACCTGCTGAGCCATCTCACTAGCCCAGATTTTTTTTAGATTACATGTAAAATAGTTCAGTTCTGAGTATCTTTTAATAAAACAACAGCATATCAAGTTAATTACAATAGTCCCACTGAAAAATTGCTGAAAAAATTATACTTTAGCTGTCACATATTAAATCGCTTGAGAAATGTTTTAATTCGCAAAAACAAAAGGTTTAAAAAAATTTTTTTAAATATTTTATGTGTCTGAGTGTATTGCCTGTATGAATGTAAGTGCACCTGTGTCATGCAATGCCTGTGGAGGTCAGAAGAGGACGTTGGATCCCCTGGAATTGGAATTATGGATGGTTATTAGGCTCCATGTGGGTGCTGCGAACCGAACCCAGGTCTTCTGCAAGAACAGCGGTGCTCTTAACACTGAGCCATCTCTCCAGCCCCCAAAAAGGGAAAAATTAAAAAGTGATGAGAAGTATTTGGCTAAACATAGCCTGTATTAATTAATCTATATGATGATGCTACATTTCAAATTCAGTAACCACAGATACTAATCTTAATGTACAACCTGAAAGGAGAGATTTACAAACACAGATTTTTATGGCAATCTTTATTATTACACACATCCCTGCCAACATGGTATTGTTAGCAATAAAATGTCAATATGAATAGCTAAATGTATCATGTACACAGTCAACTTACTGTTGTGTTACTTAAAAATATATACATCACAACCAATACATTCCACTGCATATTGATTTATTAAAAACAAAACAACTACAACAAAAAAGAGAGGAGCCGGGCGTGGTGGTGCACGCCTTTAATCCCAGCACTCCGGAGGCAGAGGCAGGCGGATCTCTGTGAGTTCAAGGCCAGCCTGGTCTACACAGTGAGTTCCAGAACAGCTGGGGCTATAGGGAGACCCTGTCTCAAAAAGACAACCCCAAAAAAAAAAAAGAGAAGCTTGCAATATGGCTAACATGGATGACATGACACAGACACAGACACACACACCCCTATTAAAAAAAAAATAGGGGCTGGAGAGATGGTTCAGTGGTTAAAAGCGCTGGTTGCTCTTGCAGAAAACCCAGGTTTGGTGGCTAATAACCGTCTGTGAACTTCAGTTCTAGGAGATCCTACACCCTCTTCTGATCTCATACACATAAAATAAAAATAAATAAATAATAATAACATGAAACAAAACAACTGGGCCAGGCCTAATCCTAGCTACTTTAGAAGCTGAGACAGGAGGATTGGAAGTTTAAGGCTTGCTTGGGCTGTAGAGTACGCTGAAGGCCAGCGTGGTCAACTCAGTAAGATCCTGTCTCAAAATTATAATAAAAAAGGGCTGGAGATATATATGCTTGCCCAACATGAACTAGGTTGAATCCCTAGTACTGTAAAAATAAATAAATAAATAAATAAATAGATGGAAATTCTCAGCAGAAGCTTCTGAATATTTTGGCTTTGACAAAGGAAAATACAGGAAACCTCTAGGCTGAACACGTGAAATTGCCAATATTTAGCCCATTTTAACTATATAAGATGGTTTACAGATGATCTAATCTACTAAGGTATAATTTAGTCTAATTAAAAATCAAATGTCACTGGGTGTGGTGGCGCACACTTTTAGTCTCAGCACTTGGGAGGCAGAGAGGCAGGCGTATCTCTATGAGATTGAGGCCAGTCATTCTACACAGTGAGTGGCAGGCCAGTTGGGGCAACAGGGAGAGCCTATCTCAAAAAGACAGAAAATAAATAAAATGTCAATGGTAAGTTACCTTAATTTCCATAGTAGGAACAACAACATCTTCTAAATTCTTAAGTTTAGTGATTGGTTGGTTAGCTGGAATACTGATGCCCTCTGTATTTAGAAATAAATAGATTTTAGTGATCGTTGCAAACTGAGGAATCCCTGGAGCAGCAGCAATGACTCTTGCAAGCACATACTTCTCTGAGACCTCCACTGAGAGGCATCCAAGTTTGCCAATATGATGTAAGCATCACAGAGGGTCTCCACGTTCTTCACCATCTTGGATCTCCTAGTTCTGATAGTGTATATTATTTTGTTTGCAGCCTCTATTCGATCCTACCAACAACAACAACAAAAGAACAAAAAACAGAGTAGAAAGAACGGAACGTTTAAGAGTCTGGAGCTCTAAGAACACAGGGAATTTATGCACAGATGCCGACAACTCCTTAGATACAAAGAAAACAATCATTTTAGAGATGTAATAATACAGAAAGCACAGTAAGCCTCAAGTTAGATACTTTTAAAAAATTCTTTTTCCGGGGCTGATGAGATGGCTCAGTGGTTCAGAGCACTGATTTCTCTTGCAGAGGACCCAGGTTCGATTCCCAGCACCCACATGGCAGCTACAAACCGTCCTTAACTCCAGTTTCAGGGGAATCTGAAGCTCTCTTCTGACCTCTGTGGCACTGCACGACATGGATACACTCACATACATGCAGGCAATACACTTGTACACATAAAATAAAAATAATATTAAAATATTTTTTTAAATTCTTTTTCCTTTGCCCATTGTTGGAAAAAAAAATTACAACAGGTATTTATGCTTTCCAGGAACTGTCAGTTAACTTTGGGTGGCAGCGTAAGAAAAAAGGACTCAGAATACTTTCAGCAATGAGGCTCTTAACATGCCCCAGCTGAGGACCACAACACAGATACCCAGACTTCATCACATACCTCGTCAAGCGCAGAGCTTTCCTTAGGTGCACTTTTTATCATTCTACTCCTTCTTGCTGCCTCTGGTTTGCTCAAAAGCTCATCTTTGTTTGCATTGGCTAAGGCCAGTATAATAAACAAAGTATGATGAGGATGATCCATTGAAATCCTAGAGATCAGCTGTCAGAAAGTTTAAAACTTTGTTTCATACAAACGGAAACATTTAAAAAAAATCAACATTTTTCATTTTGCTTCACATCAAAATTCAAGTTACATTAGGCAGTGAGCAAAGTATGTATATATCTTAGAGTGAGAGAAAGCTAGAGAGGCCCCTTTGGAGAAAAGAAGACAAAACTTTATATCTTGATTTCCCATTTTCTTCTCTATAGTATTCAGCAGTATTCTTAAAAGGCAACTATTACATTTTGACATCAGGACTACTTACATTATTGAGGACTTCATGAAATCCCAGGCCTCCCATCATTTTGGTCCCCATCCTAGCAGCCAATTGATACATAAGAGGCAAAAATTTATAAGATGAAATCTTCATTCCATTTCTCTGCCATTAAAAAATGCAAGATTAAGAAATGAATATTATGTCTTCACATTTAAGCAAATAAATTATCCTAAAATAACGTTCATATACTAGTGCACTCTGGTGGTTCTTAGTAAAATACTAACTACAGATCTCCCCTTGTATCTTAGCCTATCTGAAAGTCTTCTAATGGGAATCCTAGACTGACTCAGTGATACGTAAAGTCCTAAATAAAACTGTATCTGGAGCCAGAATGCTCACTGTGGCTACATCCCAATGACTCGGAGGACAGATGTAGCTCTGAGTCCTACTGTGGTTTGGCTCTTGAGAAGTCAGTGAATAGTAAAAGGAAAACGTTTTTCCTACATGCCAAAGTGGTGAGAGTAGGCACTAAAGAGTAGACTGGTTTGTTGTACTGTGAATCTTACCATTCCTTTCATTCAGGAGAAATTGTTTACCTGTAACCTTCAAACTAACTGACAATATGTATTTTAGGACCATGCCATTAGCATTAGATGTCATTGCTAAACTTAAGGTTTTCCAATAAAAACTTAAAAGTACTCCTGTGGTTTATTAAAATATTCTGGGGATGGACCCACACTCAAGAGCATTTGGGGAACACAAATTAGACTCAGTAGGCCTTTAAAACATTGAGGACATTAAGTGAGGTAGGAAGGGAGATGGGGTGGCTCTGAGAGAAGATGGGGGAGAGGTTTGAATATGATCAAAATACATTGCATGAAATTCTCAAAAGAATCAATAAAAACATTAAACAAAAAATTTCCTTTTTCATTTATAAAATTAATCCACTGAACCCCATCCCTGGCATAAACAAAGGGAAAATCCTACTTAGGATCACCGTTCTTTAATTGCTTGTCCTATTACCCAGTCTCTGTTCTATTCTAGGCACTACCCTACGATACCTGCAGAGATAAGAGAAAACACCATCATAAATTCTTCTCCACACAAACCTGCATCATTTACAACTCATCAAGAGCCCATTATAGAGCACCAAACCCACTGCGCAGCACACAAAGTGGTATAACAAATCAGATGAAGGGCTCAGACCTCACTTTTTTAATGCAGAACCACCAATGCTGAGTTGAGTTAGTCTTACCTTCATCATGCCATTGACTTCAGAAACTCCAGAATTTTCAAGCCAGAGGGAACAAAGTCGAAATACCCACATATCATGTTCTTCTCCACTTAATAAGCAGTTGATGTAGTTTTCAACTGCTTTACATAAGAAGCGCTTACGATCCTCTTTCAGTGCTCGGAGTGCGCATTCATCGAGTTCCAGTTCTCGCTGAACCTTTACTGTGTATCTTGCATTTGATAATGTGAAATATAAAAAGTTATGAGTTTACAGAACTACAAACTCATACACCATATACAACAACATAAATGAAAAGTGAAATGTTTGCCAAAGAGGTAAAAAGCAAAATTCTAAGGATTACAAAAGGAACAAAATATGAGGCTGGAGAGATAGCTCAGCGATAAGAACATCAACTGTTCTTTCAGAAGACCTGGGTTCAAATCCCAGCACCCACATGGCAGCTAACAACTGTCCTAACTCCAGTTCCAGGGGCTCTGACAGCATCTTCTGTCCTTTGCGGACTTTGCACGACATGGGTGCACTTACCTACATGTAGGCACTACACTCGTACACATAAAATAATAAAGTATTAGAGAAAAAAAAAAAAAGGAACAAAGCTGTGCAATTCCTAAGTCTCCTACACAAGGTCAAAGTGGACTCTAATCAAGCTATTTGGTTAAGTCTCAATTTATACCAAATATACAGACCCAATGCAAACTTAAAGGAACTTAACAACAATGAAACAGGTAAGCCCTCTGTATTTAATTTCAATATCTCTTTCAATTGTGAAACTGAATAAAACCCCACAGTAACTAACTCAACATACTCTACACACAGAGCTAAACCCAGGACATTAGTTCTTCATAAAAGGCCATCTCTCAGCGTATTGTGTATTGATTTAAGTTGTGATTAGTAAGTATAGGATAGAAAAAATCTGCAAGTACTCAAGTCTGTTAAAGTGTTCAAAAATGTAATTCAAATAAAAAGCTCAAGTGACACTTTTTATATAAACACTCTGTTAACTGGACATAAAATTGTCACTTATAGATATCGTTACCTGTTAGTCTGAATTTTATGTTCTCTTAGAAGACCTACTTCCTCTTTAGCCCTTTTTAAGAGAGCTTGCTTGTTTTCAAATTCTGAAGATTTCATGTAGTTCTCAATTCTCTGGTACTGAGTATCAGAGAATCGTGCTAATGAGAGAAATGCCTTCATCTGTCCATTTCTGAGCTCATCACTTTCACCATCATAACTTCCAGCAACTTCCACTGCCTTCAAGAACACACAATCCATTAAATATGCATTTACAGATGCTAAATACAAAGATCACTCAGATCAAGGTAATCCCACACTAAATATATATATATATTTTAAAGCTAAATTACATGAGGATATTTTATTCACTGTTGAAACAAATTTCACAGAATGGAACCATTAACATTTGTAACAAATGTAACAAACTACAAAAATACAGAGCTCTTTAAAACTTAAAGGCAATCACATCTTACTTAGTGAAACAACTATTTCCCAAATTAGTTATGCTAAAGGACAAAGAGGGAGAACAGTAAGGTCAAAGTGGGTTAGAGTAGGGAAGTCCTAACCCCTACTGTGGGTAGGTGGACTACATATAAACAGCAAAGATGACCTGAATGCTGTTTAATGAGCTATTTTGTAGAATAAATGCAGAAATTATCAGAAATAACTTATATGGAAGAGGAGCTATGGGCAGGCCTAGGGAGCAGGGAGAAACATATCTGCATTCAAAGCTGTTCCTTCCTTTACAGCATTCTGCTCCATTTTGCCCTGACAACTACACACAGCTCCAAAGGCAGGTGGGCAACATTTGAAACCATAGTTTTCTTTGCTTTTAAGATACATTTGGTCTTCATGAAAACATCAAATATATCGATGCTAAACAATCTTTTATTTATTTTTATGTGTATGAGTGTTTTGCCTACATGTATGTAAGTGTACCCATGTCATGCAATGCACATGGAGGCCAGAAGCAGGCAAGGGATCCTTTGGAACTGGAGTTACAGATAGTTGTCAGCCGCCATGTGGGTGCTGGGAACGAAACTCAGGTCCTATGCAAGAGCAGCCAGTGTCTTAACCACTGAGCCATCTCTCTAGTCCCCTAAACAACAATCTTAAGAGTTGCTCCAAAAACTTACCTTTTCTAGATAGGTCTGCATGATGACTGCAGGATTTTCTAAGCAAGTTTCTGCCAACCAGTTGCCACAAACCCTCAGACATTCTGCATATATATGTTTTAGACTGGCATCATTCTGCATTAAAAAGCAAATCTTAAAAGGTAATTCCTTTTCATGGTTCTACAAAAAATGTCCTCCATGAAGAGAAAAGAGCAGATAATAATTTCATCATCGTTTTTTTTAGAACCATATTACTATTTTAATAATTCTAAGTATGAAAGTTCCTGAAATAACCATCCTGGACTAATTATTATTATTGTTATTATTGGAAGGATTCATATTTATTGAATACTTATATATACCAGGCACCTTCTAACAGTTTTATGTATATTAACTCTTAATAATTTTTACAAGAATCCTATGCACCATGTTGCTATACCCAATTTGCCAATGCAGAAACTGATCTGCAAATATAGCTCAAGTCATACTGGCAATGCAGTGCCTCTACACTGCGCACTGCCAGGAATACAACTGTAATAGCCACCCACGTTTATAATGCTAACAGGTGATGTTCAATAACCTATTAGATGTGATATATTCAAAGCACTTTGATAAGCTTTAAATTTTTCTCTCATATATTCCATTTTTGTTCTTATCATTTCAAATTTAAAGTAGGTATTTCACATTTATTTTCCACATACCATTTTTGACTTCCATAGAAAGTTTAAGGACTTAACACTGGCATAAATTAAATGAATGTAGTATAAGACTGATAACTTGTTTTAAATAGGAAAAAGTTTCCAAATTTCTTTTCATTTTTTACATTAATTTTCAAAATTCCTTTTCATAGTATCTTGTTCATGGAGTAATCATTTCAAAACCTTACTGTAATTGTTATAAATATATTCTGAAGCATAGCATTTAAGTAATAGTAAAACACTAATTCAGCCACCTAAAACAAGCACATACCTCTATACAGCTGGAGTCCAACTTCTTGATCATTTGCTTGAGAATACTTAGGGCAAGACTGTGCTCCTTTTTTGCCCAGAATACTTGTGCTTCCTCCAAATGCCACTCAGAGACTCCACAAACAGCTGAATTATATTGCTTGATTTGAAAAATTGCCCTCTCAGGGAGCTGATATGAAATTAACAAACGGACAAAAATACTACTATATTACCACTAAAATTAAAAACAAAAGCAACTACCATTCACTGAGAACGTCACTATTTATCAGGGACTATTGGAATCACTTCCCTGCTTACCTACCAACCTGCAAACTATAAAGTTCACCCCACCCTTGTGTGTGTGTGTGTGTGTGTGTGTGTCTGTGTGTCTGTGTGTCTGTGTGTCTGTGTGTGAAATCACTGAATTGTTATCATTATATTGTAGTAGGTTGGGTATCTTCTCATTTTATAACCAGGAAATTGAGGTTGAGAAAAGACAATTACCTGTCCCAAGGTTTAAACTCTGGTTTGTCCAATTCCAACATAGAAAATTTTTTAATCCCTTGATACTGGAGACTGATTCCAGGCCTTGCACATGCTAGTTAAGCAACATGCTGTCACTGTGCTATATATGCCCAACAGTTTTTATGCTTTTGAAGACAGATTCTCATTAGGTTGTCCAAGGTGAGATGACATAATTTTACACCCTCTTTACCTCAGTGTTCTTGAAAGTTCGGGCCAGAATAGAGAATTCCACCAGGTGTTTGGTGAGAATGTCCTTAAAGCATTCTCTTTGGGAGTACTCCATTTCCTTTTGCACCAGGATCTCCAAAATGACTGTGCGTAGAGCCATGATGGGCTCCTGAAAACTGAAGTCACTGTCCTTCAGAAGCTGGGAGTGTTTCTGCCACTTTGAGTATACTTCAGAGAGTTGTCTGTCTGTTACAGACCTGAAATCAAATCATATGACTTATATGAGCAAAAGAAATGGGGAGGGGGGAAGTAACTAGGTTCTGAAATTGAAGATACTGTGTATTGTACAAAGGAACTTCTGTAGTAATAGACTAGAATTTATAAATAATTCTAAATATGAACTGAGGTTTAGACAGTAGAAAATAGTATCCAGCCAGAACCCTAAGAGTCAACAGAGAGGCAACAAATGATGAGGACTTTAGAAGAGTTCCCTTAAAAGGCAGCCCTTCTGGTGGCTATTGTTCTGCTGCTCTGAAATGAAAATGCAGTAGTCAGCCCTATCATAAAACATGGCTACACCTATAGCCCTCTTATCAGGAAGGGAGGGTGTATCTACAAGGAAATGAACCAGATTCATTAATTATCTACAAAGATGATGATTGTCAAAAAAAAAAAAAAAAAGTCACAAATCAGTGAAGAAACAGCTAGCATTTCAAAGATTTGATCTGGCAACATTAGAATATGTTGCCTCTCAGATGCATAGACCAAGCAATATTGTCTTATCCTTCAAGACTATTGTGTTGAGAGAAATAAAAAAGATGCAGGAAGACTAAAGACTGATGAGGCAGGGGCTGGAGAGATGGCTCAGTGGTTAAGATCACTGGTTGTTCTTGCAAAAGACCCGAGTTCAAATCCCAGCACCCACATGGCAGTTAACAGTTATCCATAACTCCAGTTCCAGGGGATCCAAAGCCCTCTCCTGTCCTCCGTGGGTACTGCATGACATGAGTGTATTTGCACACATGTAGGCATAACACTCATACATATAAAATTAAAAAAAAAAACAAAAAACAAAAAACAAAAAACGATGAGGCAAAGACTAAGAAATAAAAACTCTTTAAACTGCTTGATAGGGAAGAAAACAACAATGCAAATTCATAGAAGCCAAAACTTTAGTTCCTTCTAAATGACCCTAGAGTAACATCTCAAATATTTTAGTCATAGGAACCTCTATTCCGTCTTACAAATTACTGGATTCTGAAGAGCTTTCAATTCTTAGGTTATATCTATTGACATTCTATTTCTCAATAAACCTGAGAAAAATCTAAAATGTATTAATTTGTTTAAAATAATAAATCAGCCAGGCATCGTGGCTGGTACATGCCTTCAATCCCAGTACCAAGGAAGCAGAAGCAGGTAGATTTCTGTGAAATGAGGCCAGCTTGGTCTATATAGTGAGTTCCAGGCCAGCTGTGGCTACAGGGAGGCCCTGTTTCAAAAAAAAAAAAAAAAGACCAAAAAATAAAATTACAATAAATCTCTCCCTTTCCCCTTGATATATGTTACCAGCACAATGTTGACTCATTCAGGACAACAGAGGCAGAACAAGGCAACTACTGCTGAAACCTCTGAAACCATGAGCCCCAAATCAATCTTTTCTCACTCAATAAACAAGACATCATAATGAATCATGCAAATCAAGTTACTACTCGTAACAGAAAAGATGCACTTTATAGTTACAAGTCCATGAACCACATACCTTGAGAAAAGTTCCCCGATGTTTTCCAGCTCTCCAATTGCCTGCAATCTACTAAGTGTTGGGTACAGTGAATATACAGATTCAAGACTGCCTTTACACAACTCTTCAACTTCTTTAACTCTAGTGGTAAAAGAAGAAAAACAGTGAAAACTACAGTTTTCAGGGAGATAAAAGTTCAATTATGTGGTTCAGTAGTTCTTTTTGTGCACTTGGTGTTGACCTAATACTAACACATAGAAAACAACAAACGTGAAACATCACTGGAAACAACACTAGACTCTGAAAAAAGAGACAGATTTAAGGCCCAGTTCTCTCACATTTCTGTCTAACATTGAACAGTTATTGAATTTAGTTAAAGCTATACTTTTTCCACTTCTGTCGTTATGTTAAAGATTAGAGGACATATATGGAAAAGAGTTTGACAAAGTGTCTAGCACAAAATCACCTTAAAGGTAGCAAATATTATTTGCCATAATTATCAGATTTATTATGTCACTAGTGTTTAAAACTTAACATTTGTTTTAACTATTATAGTCAATTCCTTCATCTACCATCTCACTTGCCTCAAATAAGCCTATGAATATTGACCATCAGTCATGGTTTATAAACTACGGCTAGAATGAGAAGAGTGAAGCCGTACAACAACCAGAAGAGATGGAGGAAGAGGATGCAGGAGTATATATCATCAGGACTTTCTCAAGGGCTCAGGATGAAGAAATGATAGAAAGTCCCAAAGAAAAAGTTTCTTGAAAGTCAACAGAAAAAAGACAAGAAACCCCTTGGCCACCAAGCCTTTACCATGTTATCAATGCAAATCCTTACACTGAAATTATTCTTCAAGTCTTGAGAAAAATAACCACGCCATTAAATGCAAAAATGCAATAATTTTATCTTTTTTAAATACCTGGCATATCTGAGACTTTCATAAAATGTGGAGAATTCTCTGTCTCTTAGAGACTGCAGAGCATTGTACAACAATTCGTGGTAACTGGTTCCTTCTAGTTCTTGGCTGTGAGATAAAAAAACAAATTTAAAAACAAAAAATTCACAATACACATGTGAAAATAACTCAAAGGACAAAATTTAATAATTAAGATTTCTTACTTAAAAAAACATATTTCCAGAAATTTTAATAAAAAAATACAAAGAACTTTACATGCCATTTAAATTCTTCAAATAAAAAAAAGCAAATTTCTCAGAAATTTTGCCTGGTTCTAAATTATTTTATTTTCATTTATTTATTCAGAAATATCTACTGGTTAGACCAGGCTCCATATGCAGCAGATCCACTAGTGGACAAATCCAATCAAGGCCCCACTCCTCTGAAGTTTATGTTCTGATTTGGACAATAAATGAGAAAAATAGCAGATTGTGACAAGGAACATGCAGAGAATCAATGTAGGATAAGAAAATAGCAAAAGAGTAGCTACTTTAGAAAGGCCTCTGTGAAGGCATTAAACTAGAAGCTGCCATATACATGGTAATGAGGGAAAACAAGGCCTTGGGCCTTTATGTAAGAACAGTATGTCTGATTTAAAAACAAAACACAAAAGGCAGTCTGTGTGGTTGAAACATCTAGCAGGAGAAGACCAGTGTATGTTGGCTTACAAAGGCACACAACCAGCTTATATGACAGAATGCTTTTAAAAGTATGACAACGAATGGAGCTGGAGAGATCGCTCAGTGGTTAAGAATAGTGACTACTCTTGCAGAGGACCTAGGTTCAGTTCCCAGCACCCACATGGAAGCTAACAACTGTCCTTAACTCCAGTTCCAAGAGATCTGATGCCCTTTTATAGCACTCTTACAATCTGAAAAACATTCCAATTATGAAAGCACTTTTCTATGAAAGAGTTAAACATGGCCAATGTTTTTAGTGTTCATATCAATAATTTTTTTTGTTGCTGTTTTTTTTTTTTTGGTCTTTTTGAGACAGGGTCTCCCTGTAGCCCCAGCTATCCTGGAACTCACTATGTAGACCAGGCTGGCCTTGAACTCACAGAGATGTGCTTGCCTCTGCCTCCCGAGTGCTGGGACTAAAGGCGTGTGACACCACACTCGGCTAAAGATTTGTTTTTTATAACCATTAAATACTATTACACTAGGGGCTTGGTTTTACATTAAAAAATACAGTGATCTGATATATAGGTTACAAATTTTAATCTCTCTGGAAAAATTGATTTAGTACTACTTTTTAAAAACCATTTTATGGGCTGGGTGTGGTAGCACACACCATTAATCCCAGCACTCAGGAGGCAGAGGCAGACAGATCTCAGAGTTTAAGTACATAGCTATTTCCACGCTAGCTGGGGCTACAGGGAAACCCTGTCTCAAAAAGACCAAAAATAAATAAATAAAGAGATGGGCATGATGGCACATGCCTTTGATCCCAGCACTCACTAGGTAGAAAAAGGTGATCTCTGTGAGTTTGAGGCTAGCCTGGTCTACACGATGAGTTCCAGGCCAGCTGGTACTACAGGGAGACTCTGTGCCAAAAAGACCAATAAATAAATAAATATAAAAATTAATTTAAAATATTTATTATTTTTATTTTATGTGTGTAAGTGTACCCATGTCATGCAATGCTCATGGAGGCCAGAAGAGGGCACGAGATCCCCTAGAACTGGGGTTACAGATGGTTGTTAGCCGCCATGTAGGTGCTGGGAATTGAACCCAAGTTCTGTAAGAACAGTCAGTGCTCTTTAACTGCTACATCATCTCTCCAGCCCCCAAGTTCTACTTTTTAATAAAAGAAAATGTTCATAGGGGCTGCAGAGTTGGCTCAGTGGTTAAGAGCACTGACCGCTCTTGCAGAGGACCTGGGTTTGATTCCCAGCACCTACATGGTGGCTACGAACTGTCCTTAACTGCAGTTCCAGGGTAATCCAAAGCCATCTTCTGACCTCCGCAGCAATGCACAACACAGGTGTATTCACATACATGTAAGTGATACACTCATACACATTAAATTAAAAAATAACAAAAAAAAGTTCATAAATAAATAAAAATTATCTTTTGTAACACTTAGCCAATAAATAAGTGCTGTGACTAAAATTTTTGTGGCAAGAAGTGAAAAGTATAATAGCTGTACTTTTCTTTGTATTTCTCAGCTCAACAGTGAAAATATTCTCACAGGAAAATACCTTTTAAAATTTTCTATCTTCAAAAATGTTTGAGGCAAGGGATAGAGCTCTAGTGAAAAAAAGTGAATGAAATGCAGGTGTTGCTATGTTAACCGCTTACTGATATTTAAATATCTAGGCACTTATACTATATATAATAAAAAAAAGCAACACCTTTATACTCATAGGGTAAGATAAAAAGTCTTTCGATTTTTAAAACTGTTTTTGAGTCAGATAAAAATGCAATGAGGGTATGTGATGGTTTGAATGAGAATGTCCCCTGTATACTCCACATATTTGGATACTTGGTTTCCAGTTCCTGTCAGTTTGGGGATGGTCATAGAACTTTTAGGTGTGGTCATGCTGGAGGGCGCACATCACTGCAAGCAGGCTTTGCGAGTATACAGCTTTACCACTTCCAATCTGGCTCTGTCTGCTTCCTGTGCCTGCTTGAAGATGTGAGTGCTCAATTTCTGCTCCAGCTGCCTCCTGCCACGTCTTTTCCACTGTGATGGGTTCTAATCTCTCTGGAACTTGGTAGGCCCAATAAACTCTTCCTTCTGTAAGTTGCCTTGGTCATGGTGTTTTATCACAGCAACAGAAAAGAAACTAATACAGGCTAACAGGTTTTTAAATCAGTTTTTTCTTACTTTGCAGCACTGTAAAGGTCCCACTGCATATTCCTCCATGCTGCTTGGTAATGGAGTTCCTGTAGTTCAGCACACCACTCTCTGTTTTCATGATCTAATCCTTTTAAATACACGGAAAGAATATGGCAGAGTCCCAAATTCTGCAAGGCCTACAAAGGAGTTTTGTTTTTTTTTTAAAAAAAAAAATACACGCTCAAAAATCTCAACACAAAACTAGGGGCAAAACCCAGCAAACATAAAAATTAACTTCAAAATTTTTAATTAACAGTATAACTTAAAATTCTAAAATATTGCTTAGTAGTTTTTTTGAGAACACAATGAATTCAGAGGGCTCTAATGTCTAGGGACGAGAGCCTAAAAAGCACATTAACCAGAAATAGCAATGAAGTTTCTGGGACCGGCTCTAATGCACTATGTCCTTCACCTGGCACATTGCACACACTCATAAAATATCTTCTACTGGTGGCTAGTAAACATCATCATCAACAAACTTACTCTATCATTAATGTCTTTGACCCGTCTATCTTTCCCTAGAGCTTTAGCCCAATGCCTGAAAGAGGTAATTACAGTCTGCTCTCAAGTTTACCTGGCTATGTAAGCATTGTACTGAAGTACCAAGATAGTATCAGCAATTATAACGGAATGTGGCTTTACCAAGGCCAAAACTTAAAAAAAAAATACCTGAATTATTCCTGCCTGGCGGGCCGAGGGGGAGATTGCAGTCTCAAGGTCATATGTTACTAAGGCTTTTCCCCACATTGCTTCATGTTCATATGTTCGTATTCTATAGGAAAAGATTGTAAAATACCTTTTGTTTTCTATATACAAGGGACTCCTTCTTCGAAACACAAAATTGTTATCTAGAAAAGAGCAATTTACCGAGTGAGGGGTTGTAACATTTTTCCTCCACCACAGCCATACAGGCTGTCTGGCTCTCCGATGCTTCTGTAGATCTCTAAGAGAAGAGCCTGGAAATAAGACACAACCAAAGTGAGAGAGAGAAAAAAATCGCCTCTTGAATTTGGGAAACTAAGTTTTACCATTAGCACCTCCTAACTCAAAATCCTAAATATATTGTAGAAGTAAACTATGATATTTTAAAACATACTAGTGATTTGGACCAGCAGCATAATAGACAGGTCCCAGACAGAATTAATGCTTACATTTTCATGAATTAAGCGGGGTGACTGGGACAGGACGACGACATGGACACACAGACGGGGGGAGGGGAACAGGACCACACATGCATACAAACCTACTAGGTTTTTACTACATTCAACAATAATCACAAAACAATTCTGTCAATAGTTAAAACTAAAAACGGGAAAGTGAAATTCTGTAAAGCCTAACTACTGAAACCTGAAATTGGTAAAAATAAAGGTCATTAATTTTCTTGACAATGCATCACAGTTAGGGGGGTTGGAGAGATAGCTCGATGGTTAAAAGCACTTCTTGTTCTTCCAGAGGACCGGGGTTCCATTCCCAGCACCCACATGGCAGCTAACAACTCTAACTCCAATTCCAGGGGACCCAATGTTCTTCTCTGGCCTCCGTGGGCTTTGCACAACATGGGTGCACTTACATACTTACATACATACAGTCAATACACTCACACATAAAAAATAAAAATGATAAAACTATCATTAAATGTATCATAGTTGGTAAAATGTGCTACATATAAAGCAGCCATTTGATTACCTAAATTTTTTGTAAAATTTACATAGTAAAGATTAATGCTGTTTAAAATAACATCAGTAAGTAAAGTGATAAAAAGCTAGAAGCTACATTTCATAGAAAATTAGGCAGGCCACATAATTGCCTTCATAGTGTTTGCTGTAGGAAGTATTTCTTAAATACAAATTCATTGATACTAGCTTATTTCTACATATAATTCTAATTCAAATACTTCTGTTCATAGACATGAAATAAAATTCTCAGTACCAGAGCCTTACACAGTCCTTGGTATAAGGAGATACTCCAAAAGTTCAGCAAAGAAGGATGAGACTATATAGAACCAAAAAGAACGAGCATAGTGGATCACAAAGTAAACCACAAGACGTGACTGAGGAGTTAAGGAGATGGTTCAGTCCATAAAGTATTTACCATGAAGCAAGAGAACCTAAGTCCAGATTCCCAGCACTCATATAAAAAGCCAGGTACAAGCTGGGCGTGGTGGCACACGCTTTTACTCCCAGCGCTTGGGAGGCAGAGGCAGCAGGCAGATCTCTGTGGTCTACATAGCCAGTTCCCTGTAGTCAGCTGGGACTACAGGGAGACCCTGTCTCTAAAAGACCAAACCAAACCAAACCAAACCAAAACAAAACAAAACAAACCAAAACAAAACAAAACAAAACAAAACAAAACAAAAAGAAACAAGCATCTATAATCCCAGCTCTAGGGAAGCAGAGACAGGCAGAGCCCTGGAGCTAACTCACTGGTCAGCCAAACTGGCCAAATCAGTAGGTTCAGTGAGAGAACTTTGTCTCAAAAACGTAAGATGCAGGGGCTGGAGAAATGGCTTAGTCGTTAAGAGCACTGGCTGCTCTTGCAGAGGACTCGGGTTTGATTCCTAGCACCCACATAGAGGCTAACCACCATCCCTAACTCTAGTTCCTTGTGACCTGACCCCATTTTCTGACCGCCACAGGCACTACACAAAACAGGTGCACTTAATGTAGGTAGTACACTCAAACACATAAAATAATTAGTTAAATTTTTCTTAAAAAAATCTAAGATGGAGAGCGATTAAAGAAGACACTTGATGCCAACCTCTGGTCTGCACACACATACATGCAAACACACAAATGACATGGTTGAGTATGAAGTTGAATGATGAAAAAGAATGAACAGCTACTAGTAGACAGCAATTTCAAGTTTATGATAGGCATTACCAAGTGCTATATTCACAGGTGGGTGTAAGGAAAGAAATGGAGAGGGCAAATATAGACAACATCTTCACAAAGTTTGCCTGTGAAAAGGAAGAGGACAGTGACATCTAACAAAGAACACAGGGAAGAAATAACTTTCTTTACACCACTGAGACCAGAAATGCTTTAAACAAGAGAGGTTTGAAATGTGTAGAATACAGTTCAGAAGCAGCACAGCATACTACAAATTAAACTTCCTGAGATAAAACAGATAAATAAAAAGCATAAGGATGTTAACCTGAGAGAAAGGGACAAAGTGTTTTTCGACTTTAATAAGACAGGGGATTACGACAAGAGTACACGCAGGGAGATTTCAAAGACTGATCATGGGATGTGACAGGATTTTCTACCTACATCAACTATTTCCTCCAAGAAGCAGGAATTAAGCTGAAAGCAACTGCAGAGAATGAAGATCAGAGGTTTAACCAAAGTACAGAAGTTCAGATTGTCATTGTAAAGAAATGAGATGACCAAAGAGGTTCAAGAACGCCAGACAGTATTATAGAATTTCTTAAAAGTAGATATTAAGAAACTGGTAGATGAAATTAAGTTTATACACACACATGTACATATGCACACATAAATATACACACAAAATTATTAATTATATTTAAGTCTATAAAGAAAACAGAAGAGTGTACAATGGCAGAAAGTGAGGTTAATTTCATCCCACGAGACAAGTGGTTTTACTTCCATCTTTCATACAAGAGAAGTCAAGGCCAGAAAAGGTAAGTTACTTACCCAGGACTATATAACAAGCGATAAGGTCAAGCCTGGAATTCAAGTGTCTCTACTCAAAGGTCTTAAGTTTATATACACAATGTTCAGTCTACTAAGTAACTTCCATTTTAAAATCAAATTATATCTCTACAAGAAAAGAATAACCCAGGGCTGGAGAGATGGCTCAGCAGTTAAGAGCACTGGCTGTTTTTTGCAGAAGACTGGGGTTCAAATCCAAGCACCCATACGGCTGCTAACAACTACCCCTAACTCTAGTTCCAGGGGATCTGACGCCCTCTTCTTTCCTCCATGGGAACTGCATGACACAGCTGCACTTATAAACACATAAGACTCATACACATAAAATTAAAAAAATAAATAATTAATAAATAAATAAATAACCCAATGTATCACATGAAAATATTCAGTCTCTAATAATTTACCTGTAAACTTATTCCAGTTTCTTCTTTACTTTTCTCACTCAAACTAGAAATAGTTGTACCTTGACTTCCTTCTTCAAATGTAAGACTTCTGTTTATCATAAGAACATTTCTTTCAATAAAAATATACTATTTAGAAGATTATAGATACATTTATTCTCTACTTCTACAAATAAAACCCAAAAATTATGGCTGCAAATAAAACAGTGAACCATGTATAGCTTAACACAGAATATTGAGACCTATCATGGGAAAGAAATTTCAGAATGTTAATTCTGTGCATGAAAATTATGTATTAAAAACAATGCTGTATAAATAGTAGTCATGTGGCAAAATATTTATATGGAGACAGATCAGTTTTAAAATAGAGTAGACACTTCCCAATTTGGTTCCTAAATTTTCTATCAGTGGTTTTATCTGAAGTTTAACTTAATAACTGTATATATACAAATTAAGTCCACAATGAGACACAATTTAACCCCTGATAAATTGACAAAAGAACTCTGATAAAAGCAGATATGTGGTATCGACTTAAACACAAGATTATAAAACTATTAAGTGCCAAGCATGGTGGCACATGCCTTTAATCCCAGCACTTGGGAGGCTGAGGCAGGCGGATCTTTATGAGTCAAGGCCAGCCTGGTCTACATAGCGAGTTCCAGGACAGCTGGGGCTACAAGGAGACCCTGTCTCAAAAAGACAAAAACAACAACAGCAACAAAAACCTAATAAGTAATAAGTCCAGGGCACAGATTGATCCACTTTAAAATCTTACCTTTAAAGCTGTGCATTTATATGTAGAGATATGATAGTTTGGCAAGTAATTACAATCTAAAATAATAACTGCTATTGTGCCTATAGTAATAACCCAATATATGAAAGTTCGTAATGTTACCTGCTAAAGAGAAAACACAAAAAATTAAGTGTTGGCTCTCTCTTCCAGCATCTTCCATCTGTCTAGTCTTTATAATATATAATACATGTCCAGTTTCTTCAGAGCAGAATTACTTCTAAAAATGCATTACTTTCATACAGGCTTTAATATAGTAATTTTCTGACTAAAATGTCTTTTAAATGGAAAAATGAGGCAATAGAAACCTTTACTATACACTTTTATTGTAACCACCAACTTAAAACCAAAATGTCAAGATGGTTACCTTTTCTCTTGATCGTCCAAGCTTTTCTTATCCGCATAGATTTCTGCATAAAGCAATGCTGTGAAGTGTGCAGCACAAGACTGAGCCACCTTTGCTACCTCAAGATAATTCAAATCCAGCCAGAAAGCATTATCAAAAACTGTTCCTGAAGAAGGCCTGAAGAAAAATTAAACATGATGCTATGGCATGTGTTTTACCAGGAATAATAAAAGAAAAGCACACCGATATAGAATGCAATGAGAGTATTTGCTAAATAGAAAATAACATTCAAATACTGAAAACCACACTTCCTCAGTGTATATTTTTATTAACAACTAGAGATAGCAAGGCTAAAGTCTAGTTTTTCAGTCTTCTTGATCATAAACCCCTCAGAGACTCTGAAGGAGTCTATTAATCATCACCCCATACAAACATGGGTTTTGTACCCGCCCTTTACCAAGAAGTTCATGCATCTTGGGCTATGAAGAACAGTTTCTTTCTCTCTCTCTCTCTCTCTCTCTCTCTCTCTCTCTCTCTCATAAACATACACACACACACACACACACACACACACACTCACTCTCTCTCTCTCTCACTTCTGCGGGGACTTATTTTCAAACAGGGTCTAGTAAGTTCCAGGCCAGCTGTGGCTACAGGGAGACCCTGCCTCCCTAGTGCTGAGATTAAAGGTGTGTCAGTCACTACAATGGCCACACACTTTTTATAAGCAATGTAACTACTGTTTCTTCTCAAGACAAAAAACATACTGTGGTGGTTAACCTTGATTGTCAAGGTTTAGATGGGATTTAGAAACAAACCTCTGGGCCTGGTTCTGAAGCATTTCTAGATTAACTGATATGAGAAGCCCAACCCTGAATTTAGGTAACCCCATTCCACAGATAGGGGTCCTGGACTGGATCAAAAGGTAAAAGCCAGGTGAGCACCAGTATTCCTGGCTCTCTCCTTATTGAACATGGACAAAAAATGGCCAGCTGCCTCCTGCTTCTGACACCACACCTCTCCGACATGATGAGCTGCATCCCCCAAATCCCCCTTCCTTCAGTAAGTTGCTTTGGGCAGGTATATTGTCATGGCAACAGGCAAAGTAATTAATACAATATGTCTTTTCTATTATTTGCTCCTTAGTTTATTACCTAGGTTGAATTACTTAATAAAAAATTTCCACTATAATGACAGATCAGAACTGCAACAGTTATAGATATATCTTTTTCAAAACTAACACTGTAGAGCTAAGACAACACAGTGGTTAAGATCACTGGTTTTGGAGTAGTATATGGCCAAGTACAAAGCTAGCTGTTCTACCTACTATCAGCTGCATGGTCTGTAGCAATTCAATTCCCTCAGTCAGTTCCTATTCTCATTTGTAAACACTAGAACAACACATATGCTGGAGGGAAATCACACTGATTAAATAACATGATGGCTAACAACTGTCCATAATGCCAATCCCAGGGGATTCGATGGCCTGTTCTGATTTCCATAGGCATTGCATAACATGCAGGCAATACACTCATACACATAAAAAAAATAAATAATAAATAAAATATATTTTTTTAAAAAGACAACAAATCAATACAGCTTCTTCTGAATGCTGTCACCTTCACATTATCATAAAGGTAAAAAATCCTAAGGGGAACCATTTTAAGTCAAGACTATTCTAACAGACCGACTGCATATTTCTTCTGAGTTCTGATTAACTCTTTAGAAGTACAGATCAGCAACACTATCCAATTTGGCAACTCCTACACTCTTAAAAATATCATGACGGTCCAGTGTGATGTCACAAATCTATTAATCCCAGCACTCGGGAGGTGGATTCAGGAGGATCAGGAGCTTGAGGCCATGCTGAGCAACAAATCAAGAAAATAAACTTTGTCATATATTACAAAATTACTACAGGTTAAATGATGAATACAACACATCCTTATCTTACAACAAAGAGGCACAAAAGAGACATTTATTCAACTCTAGTTACTCCTAAGAACTAAAAGTAAAGCAAATGGTTAAAAGTAACCCTGGTAATGACTCGCTTCTTTCCACATCTTTGTTGGTGAAATAAACCAGAGCCTGCATGATTTAACAACAGCAGGACTCTCACTGGTACATAAAACTAAGAGATCCTGACACTGATGTAACCAAGGTGCCATACAGCATATGGAGGATTATTAGGAAATATAAGCATTGCATCAATAAATATAGCACTCTCAAGCAGCTGCACATATAATAATCAGGTTAAAATTCAGCCTGCAGGAACAAGTTCTACCTCTAAATCCCCAAACCTGAGGCTGTTATGAGATTACCTCTTCTGTCTCCTCATATAGTCTACAACAGCAAGCATTGTTCGTTGTGATTTTTTACCCAAACAGCATCGGAAAAGGTGCTCTGACTCTAAAGAAGAAACAAAAATTAGTCTTAGACAGTGTTATAATTAGTCTTATAGTGTTGTACAGTCTTAGACAGTGTTGTAATTAGTCTTAGACAGTGTTGTAGAGGTATTTTCCTGTGTTTGTGTTTTTCTCCTTCTACAGTATAAGGTTCTGATGCATACTACCTAAAACAAAATAGGTTCTTTTTTTTGGTCTTGTTGAGCCAGGGTCTCCCTGTAGCCCCAGCTGGCCTGGAACTATGTAGACTAGGCCAGCCTTGAACTCACAGAGATCCACCTGCCTCTGCCTCCCAAGTGCTGGGATTAAAGGCGTGTGCCACCACGCCCAGCTTTATCTCCATTTTTTAATTGTGGAAACAGAAATTTAGAGTTACAGAAAGTAAGCCATTAAAATGATTCTGATGGTATGCAAACTTAAGTATCCTCTAGAACTGAGAAGCTACAAGCATAAACATTAACAATTAAACAGAATACCCGAGTCTGAATTTGCAGGAGTTGCTGATCGGCTTGCTTGTGACAAGTGTCTAAGACAGCTGGTAAAAAATCCTTGAATGTGTGTAGACAGCAGGTTTCTCCATGACTCATTTGTATCTTGGAGTAAAATATCATGAATCAAGTATGGCAGCACAGTCTGACAAAAGTCAGTTTTCACCTAGAACACAGTACATCCACTCAACTGTTTGAATAAAAGTAACACATTTTACTTAAAATGTTTATTGCCTATTGCTGACATACTAAAATATGTTTAAATACTAATCTTCCATGAACCCAATATACTGCTAAAACAAACAAAAAACCATGCATCAGGACATTTTTAAAAACAAACAAAAACCCAGTAATCCCAAAGTAGGCACATGTCTGTGATCCCAGCACTTGGGAGGTAGCAGCAGGAGGATCAGAGGTTCAAAGTCATCCTTGACTACAGTGAGTTCTAGGTGAGCCTAGCTGCAAACAAAAATGAACCACTGATCCAACGAAACAGAAAAAAACCCTCACAAAAACTACACTAAGCTAGTATATCATATGTAACACACCTAATGATTATATTGCAATTGTCCATTTCTTATCTACAGGATACTGTTTATAAATGAAAGTATGTCACCACTTAAAACTATAATGTCGGAGTTGGGAAGTGCTATTAATGACAACATTTAAAAAAATTATTTTATATAAGGGGAAAAGGTATCAAAGGCTGAAAAGAAAAACTGAAAATCTGAATTTTTGTCCATTTTCTATACTCACTGAAGAGCTAAAATACGTTAAAAGTAAAATATGTTTCTTTTGAGGGCTAGAGAGATGGCTCAGTGGTTAAGAGCACTTGCTACTATTACAGAGGACCTGGGTTTGGTTCCCAGCACCCACATGGAAGCTCACAACTGTCTATAATTCCAGTTTCAGGGAAATCCAACTCCCTCTTCTGACCTCTGTGGACATTGTACGCATAGGAGTGCACATACATACATGAAGGCAAAACACTCAAACACAGAAAATAAAAATAAACCATTTTTAAAATTTAAAAACATTTTCTATTTAATAAACCCTGATTTCTAGGTATAAAATTTTGGCAATTACTTTTAGTGTACTTCTAAGTACAGAAAGTGCTTTAACAAGTGCGGCTAATTAAATACCACTCTACCTTATTTTTCCATTCACCATCTTCCACATTCACCTCACCACAAACACAAATGTATTATAGATTACTAACTGCTCTTTTACCTTCTTTTCCTTTCTTTCTGTTTTTGAGAAAATCTTGCTGTACAATCCAGGTTGGCACTGAATTCATTACATAGCTCAGGCTGGTCTAGATTTTACAGTCTATACCTTCAGACCCCAACTGCTGGGATTACAAGTGTGACCTCATTCCTGGTGAACACATTTTCCTTTTTAAAGATTTAAATTTCATTTTTTTTATGTATATGTATGTGTCTATGTGTGTGCACATCTGTGCCGGTACCTATGGACACCAGAAGGGGGCGCTGGATCTCACAGCACTGGAGTTACAGGTGGTTGTGAAATCCCATGTGGGTTTTGGGAACAGAACTCCCATCCTTTGCAAGACCAACAAGGGCTCTTAACTGCTGAGCCATCATGTCAGTCTCCACATTTTTGTTTTTAAAGACAAGTGAAAAAGCCAGTGGAACTAGAGAATTTAAGGTTCTAAGACTTGGGGGATGGAAATACACATAACAAATGCACATTCACACATGTGGAAATACACATAAACAAATGCATATTCACACACATACACATTCACAACATGTGCAGCATTTTGTCTTCTGGCTCAAAGTCAACATGGGTAGATTTATAAAACTGTCTTTATCAATTAGTTATAATGACACATAACTGACCTAGTCAAATACTGTTTACTCACATTTCTATGGGCTTTTTTTTTTTTTTTTTGGATGCTGGGGATTCATCCTAGTACCCAATGCATGCTAAATACATGTTCTCCCAGTGAGCTATATCCTCAGACTCAGAAGTCTACAAACTTCTTATTTGAATTGGTACATACTTTATTGTTCATTGAAATTAACTACTGGACCTGCCAAAGTAAAACACTAATAATATTACCCTACCCTGTTCTCACTCAGAAGCATATCAGAGAAAGTCAACTGATAATGATTTTATCATAAATGAAGTGGGAGGAGCTGACTTTTGATTAATGTAAGTAATTTACAACCATCATTATTCTATCATTACAAAAAAAGAGAAAAGATTATGGGGCTGGAGAGATGGCTCAGTGATTAAGAACACTGGTTGTTCTTGCAGAAGACCCGGGTTTGAATCCCAGCACCCACATGACAGCTAACAACCGTCTGTAACTCCAGTCCCAGGGGATTCGACAGCCTTCTGACCTCCATGGGCATTGCATGACACGGGTACACTTATCTACACGCAGTCATTACACGCATACACACAAAATAAAAATAATAAATATTAAAAAAAAAAGATTATTCAAGGCACTCCACAGAACTCATCAGGTATGGTATGTTGGCATCCCAAACCTAAACTCTACCTCAAAAAGTTCTGGCTGAATGAATATGAACAGCAGCTGAGTGTGGGTTACACTGCATGAAGAGGATATGGATAACTCATCACTTAGTACTCTTCTCAAACGTACATTTCACAATCAGATACACAGAGCCAAATGGGATGGGAAAGCAAAGAAAAAAATTACAAAAACAGGAACTAAGATTAATTCATTGTCTCACTTCACACATTGGCTTTAATAATTGAAGAATTTCACTTTTTATGCCTCCACTGTCCAAAAATGCACAGGTCAGTGTCTTTATCCAAATGTCATGATTTTCACTTTGAGGAATCCACAGACTGACATCATCCAGGCATTCTAGAGGGTTTTCTTTAACAAACTCAGGTAGTTCTAAAAACTGCAATCAGAAAACATAAATACGAGAATCATAAAATCATTTCCTGTGTAAAATGAATATCCAGGCACAACTAAATGTATTTTCAAATAAAACCAACTACACTTAAACTAAAGCTGCGGCCTGAGATGGCCCAGCAGATAAAAATCACTTGCCTCCAAGGCTTGACAAGATGATCTGAGTTTGATCCGTAGAACTGACTTGAGAGAAGAGAATGGACTCCTTCAAGTTGTCCTAACATCACATGTGTGCCATGGCACAGACACACAGACACACCCACACACACACACAGGCAAACACACACTGAATAAATAAATGTGATTTTTAAAAAACTAAATCTGAAATAACATTTACCTATTAGAATTAAAGCAGATAAGGCTGGGAAAGGTGGAACAGGCCTGTAAAACCTATTCAGGAGCTGAGGCAAGAGGATTCAAAGTTCCAAGCTTGACCCAACATCGAAATACTGTCTCCAAAAAAAAAAAAGAAAAACTGAGCAAGAGATGGAGGTCAGTGGTAGAGCACTTGCCTAATATACACAAGGCCCTAGATTTAATCCCCACTACCAAAACTAAGTGAATAAAGTAAAAAGTCGGGGAGGGGGAGAGGGTGGAAATAATAAAAAAGTGGAATGATAAAAACATTTCTGGTGTACGAAGAAACTCTTAGCTTTGCCACTTACTAACAGCATACTATATGTCACACTCTCTGCCTCTTGTTTCATATACAAAAATTCATTCAAATCTTCCACACATAACAATTTCAAAATAATATGCAATTCTTCAAACATGTTAAAAATACATCACTTTACATCAGGCTATTAGTAATTTCAATGATAGCTTGTATTACTAGCAATTTTACTAAAATCAAAAACTATACATTAAATTTACTCCTTCAATGATGGATAAAAGCACTGACATTAAGCTGGGAGAAACAACTACATATTTTCCATCATTTTATGAAAAGAGGAATGCTTAGACTAAGATGCAAATGTTCTTAAGTATACTTCACAGAGTGCTGGCTCTTCCAGAGGACCCTGGTTCAATACCCAGCACTCACACAGTGCTAACAGCCATCCATAACTCCAGTTCTGGGGGATTCAACACCTTCCTCTGGCCTCTGTGGGCTCTGCATGACACAGGTGCACTTACATGCATTCAAGCAAAACACTCATTTACATGAGATTAAAAAAAAAAAAAAAAAGGAATTCCCTTAGGGATGCTGGAAAGATGGCTCAGTAGTTAAGGCAGTAATTGTTGCTGTTACAGAGAGCCAGGGTTCAATTCCCAGCACCCATATGGCCGCTAATAAACATCTATAACTCCAGTTCCAGGGGATCCAACACCCTCTTCTGGCTTCCACGGGCACTGCACATGTGGTACACTTATATACATGCAAGCAAAATATTCATACACATTAAATAAAAATAAATTAAAATTTAAAAAAAGATTTCCACCTCTAAGCCCCAAATCAGTACTTCCAGGTTATCTATCTCAACTTTTCCATGCTGCTAGAATGAGAAATAACCAATTCCTTGGATTCAGGAATTACACTTTAAATATTTATAGGAAAGGTTATGCTAATATATTATTTAAAATAATTTGACATTTATAACCCCCCCAAAATATAACCAGTCTACAATTAGCAGGCATTTGATAAACATTTATTACTAAGAGACCTTTTTCCTTGATGTTCTAAAAGGCTGTAGATAGGTCAGCACAGGATCTGTTGTCTTCTTATAAATCTCCCAGAAACTATGTCCAGTCTTTGTAGCCAAAATGTTTTTCAAACACATAGCAGCAGCTGATCGAACTCTGACACTAAAAAGCATATGTAATAAATTTATTAAACTTGAACAATATGCAAATGCCAAAAAAACATTTTAAAAGCTAAAGTTTAAAATACTAAGAAATTTTTATGTCCATAAAATTCTGCAGTATCAAAGTAAAAAAAAATTTAAATAATTTTTAATATTCCCTCAGTAAACTTGCTAGCAGTCAATTCAAGAACCATTCTCTTCATTCTATTTAATAATGTCTGTTAGGATGATCATAAAGTTAAATAATTCTTTCTTAAAAGAAATATTTTATTGATTATTATTTTTATTTTATATGTACGAGTATATGGCCTGCATGTGTGTAAGTGCGCTGATGTCATGCAATGTCCGAGAAAGTCCAAAGAGGGTGTCGGATCCTCTGGAAATAGTTATGGATGGTTGTTAGCCACACTATAGATGACGGGAATTGAACCTGGGTCCACTGCAAGAACAGCCAGTGATATTCATCGAGAGTCATCTCTCTAGCCCCATGTTAAAGAATTCTTGAGAAGAAATAGTTGGAATTAACATAGTCTAAAAATATGATTAATGAGGATGACAAAATATTTTACTTTCTAGCCTTCTAAATAAGAACAAGTAAGAATGACAGAATGCTAATTCACCAGAGGGAACATATTTTAAAAACATTTTCTCTAATGATATTTTACCCCAAACCATAGTTACTGTAAAAAATAATGCTCAGGCCAGGTATGCTGACACACGCCTTTAATCACAGCACTTGGGAGGCAGAGGCAAGCAGATCTCTGTGAGATTAAGGCCAGCCTGTTCTACATAGCAAGTTCAAGGCCAGCTGTGGCAACATGGAGACCCTATCTCAAAAAGACAGAAAAAATAAAAAAGTTTAAAAGCACATATTTATTCTGAGAGGGGAAAAAAAGCTAGCTGAGAATCATTAGCACATAAAACCTTTAATTAAAAAGAAAATTTTTCTTCTCATTTAAAAACAAAACAAAACAGGCGATGGAGAGGGCTCAGAGGGTAAGAGCACTTCCCTCCAAACTCAATGGCCTGAGTTTGAGTCCTGGAACCCACATGGTAAAGAGAGAATGGACTCCTACAAGTTTTCCTCTGACCTCCACAAACACAAAATACATAATAACAAAAAATAACAAGTAAGAAATGGAGGGCTCAAGAGTTCTGGAAATACAACTACTGACAAACATGTCAGGTCTGATAGTGAAGTCATGAGGAATTATCAGAGGAAGGCTTAATTCCTTTCAGAGACTCTTTGGCTTATAACCTTGAAGATAAACTCTGAACCTCGGATTCAACCTTCATTCCTCCACATTGAATGCATCAGCAAATCCACTGGCTCTATTAAAAGCATACTGAGCTCCAAATATGTCTATCTCCTTTATTGATCACCTACTAATCAACAACATCATCTTTTCTACTATGCACTATGCAACAATTTCATAACCATTTCCTGTTTCCACTTTTGCACTTTCCTTTGTCATCCATTTGTCATGTAAAAGCCAGTTATGTAAGATACATTCTGACACCACTCAAATCTGAAACTCCATGGTTTCCTTATGTATGTCAGATAAAATTCTAATTTCTTAATTAGAATTAGCCTTATCTTTTAATTTCAGCCTCCACCATCCTCCTCTATATGGAGCTCTTCCTGTTCCTCAAATATATCAGCTTACTTTACCTTAATCCTATCTGGAATTCTTTACTGCTAATTATCTAGATAAATTCATGATCACTCAGATTACATAACACTTCCTCAAAAAAAAGTCTTTCCTCACCAGCTACTGTGGTTATTCCTTGGCCAACATCTCATCTCCTTTTTAAGTTGAAAACTTTTAAACACCTATGAACAAAAAGTTCCCAGAAAAATCCTACATCATGGATTGAACTTCCTGCAAACCTGACCAACTATCCACTTCTATGGACAGCCACAATCCACTTCAATGACTTGTGGAGAGTGTGCAGATTCAGAACCTATTTACAATTTATCTTTGGCCATGTTTAGCCATAAATAGCCACTTTTTGTCCACCTGTTTCTGACTTAATATCTTGTGACTAACAGAATCTATTAACAAAGAAACAGCTCCCACCAATCAAAAGGCTAAGAATGTCATCAGAGAGTATCTGAGGCCTACAGTAGAATTCCCCCACTTTGCTATGACCTGCCTTCACCTACTAATGTATTTTAAGAGTGTCTTGAATTGTGACTTCCTTGTTACTATGAAAACTTCATGAGGGGCTGGACAGATGGTTCAGAGGTTAAGAGCACTGGCTGCTTTTGCAGAGAACCTGGGTTTGGTTCCCAGCACCCACATGGCAGCTAACAACCATCCATAACTCCAGTTCCAAGGGATCTGACACCCCTTTCTGATCTCTTTGGGCACTGCACAGCACAGGTGCACTTACATACATGCAGGAAATAAGACTCATACACATTAAAAAAAAAAAAATTCAAGAAACTGTTACCGCATTGGAACATGGAATTTGGGGTAACCTGAATCTGTGTTCCCAGGCCACCGACACTCATATTTGGCACCAGAATAAACTATCTCTTACTCCTTTTGAGGTGAGAGTTAAGCTTTTTGTATCAACACACCTAATAATGCTTTTTCCCTTCTACAGTAAGACAGAGAAAAACTTTTACCTGTTCCTATTATTCTAAGTCATACTTACAGTTCTGTCCATCATTAAAAACAAACCAGATTACTGTGTAACAAATGAATCATTTAATGACTATAAGTTTTCTGTGGGGAAAAAAAATCTCTCTTCAAAAACTGTACTATGAACTGGCAAGATGGCCCAGTGGGTAAAGGTACTTGCTACCTAGCCTGAGGACCTGAGTTCAATCTCCAGGATCCACATGGTGAGAAGAAAGAACTTACTCCTACAAACTGTCCTGACCCCCACATGCATGCAATGGCACATGGATGTGTGCATGGCCTATGGCCATTCTGTGAGGTATTTTCTTAACTACTAGTTAACCTGGGAGGGCCCAGTCCACTGGAGGTGGTGCCATCCCTAGCAGGTGGACTTGGGCAAGCCAGGGGAAGCAAGCCAGTAAGCAGCATTCTTTCATGGTCTCTGCTTCAACTCCTATCTCCATGTTCTTGCCTAGAGTTTCTGCCCTGACTTTCTTCAATAACTGACTGTAACTTATAAGCCTAAGAAACCCTTTTCTCCCCAACTTGCTTTAGGTCAGTATTTTATCACAACAATAGAAAGCAAGCTGGAACATCCCCCCCAAATGGCAATGATAGTGTGATGAAATAAACCAACCAACTAATGAATATATATCAGAAGAGCTGGAAATACAATTTAGTAATGCCAAGGATATATGAGGCCCTACACTTAACCCCCAGTACTAAATATAATAATGGTAATAAAAGTCAATAAATGAGAGAAAAAAAGTAATCCCATAAATGGCAAGCAAAAACACTAATTGTGGGGCTGAAGGGATGGCTCGTTGGCTAAGTCCACTTGTTCTTACACAGGACACAGGCTGAAATCCCAGCACCTACATGGCATCTGTAACTCAAGTTCCAGGGGATCTAACACCCTCTTCTGGCCTCCATGGGTACTGTACCACATACGTGCACTAATATACATAAAGGCAAAACACTCATACACATAAAATAAAAGTAAATAAATTTGAGGCTGGAGAGATGGCTCAATGGTGAAAAGCACTGGCTGCTCTTACAGAGTACCCAGGTTTAATTCCCAGCACCCACATGGTAACAAGCAGTTGTCTGTAACTCCAGTTAAAGAGGAATCCAATGCCCTCTTTTGATCTCTGTGGGCATTGCATGACATAGGGTGCACGACCACATATGCAGGCAATACACTCATATACATAAAAAGAATAAAATATTGGGCTGGAGTGATGGCTCAGCGATTAAGAACACTGACTGCTCTTGCAGAGGACCTGGGTTCGATTCCCAGTACCCACATGGCGGCTACAAACCGTCCTTAATTCCAGTTCCAGGGGAATCCGAAGCCCTCTTCTGACCTCCATGGCACTGCATGACACAGGTGCACTCACATACATGCAGGCAATACACTCATACACATAAAATAAAAACAATAAAAATAAAAGAAAATAAAAAAAATATTGAAAATCTTAAAAAATAATACCTTTTTTTAAAAAATTAACTTGCAAATTTGTTTTGAACAGGGAATAAATGAGTAACAGAAAATTCTCTTAGTTTAAGACTTCTGAGATTATAACGCTTTCAAAGCATTACTTTAAAAGAATCAAAACAAAGATTAGCTCCAAGGAAGGTAGCACTTCAGGCTCTGAAAAGTGCTTAAAATACCATTATTTAGATTTGTCTTTTTGAGAGAGGGTCTCTCTGTAGCCCAAGCTGCTTGGAACTTACTATGTACTCCAAGCTGGCCTCAATCTCATGGAGATTCACCTACCTTTGCCTCCCAAGTGGTGGTTTAAAGGCATGCACCACCATGCCTGATTTACTCTTTAGACTCTTGTATTTTAACTTATTACTAATATTATTATGGGTAGGTGAGTGTGGGTGCATGGCACACCATCAGAATGGTGTTCAGAGGACAACTATTTTGAGTAGGCTCACTTCCTCTACCATGGCTTCTAGGAAATCAATCTCAAGTTGTCAGGTTTGGCAGCAAGTGCCTTTTACCTGCTGAGCCATCCCACCAGCCCTGCATTCCTATACTTTAATTGCCTGTGTGGAACCACCCAACAGTTTACTTATTTGCTGTTTTATCTAACATACAATCAGTCGAATTTAAAATAAACCGTCTCTGGAATCTTCATCAACATCAAGTGTCAGAAATAGGGTATTTGACTGTACAAATTAATACAAATACAAGGAATTTCCTAAAAAAAAAAGGCTTTTAAAAAGTGAGTACTTAGACAATCTCATTTACCCTCCCAGCTCGCCCACCCTGTCTCTCCTCCTAGAGTGGGCACTGGCCCATTTCTTCTCTTGGCACCCCAGGTCTCTGGACTACCCTCTTGTCCCAGACTCCCCACTGCTTCCTGATCCTTTGCACCCAGACCAACCCAATTCCTCAGTCTAGTCCCCTGGAGCCCTCAAACCCGGTTCCCTCCCCTACCTTGCCTTTGCATACCTGAGACCTGCCTTCATTCCAGCCACAACCTGGATTCCTGAGACCAGCCTCCTTCCCTGACTGCCTGAGAGTCCTGAATCCTACCTCTACCTACCAATCCTCCAAAATTGTACTGTGCCTGCTGACTAGAGGGATCCAGACCTTAGGAGAAAGCCTAAGGGCATCCACCTTGGGCCTCTGTTGGAACTCCTGAGCAGCAGGACTAAAGCCACCTGGCCTCTCCACTATAAAACCAAAAGAGACAACCTGAAAGCTAGACCAACCAGCCTCTCATGCCCAACAAGTACACCACAAAGGCACATACAGTTTATAAACAGAAGCAGACTTAAACTCAACAAAGGAAGGTTTGAGTCTCATACAAGAATCAGAAACTACAAAAGAAATCCACATGTCAACAGAGCGTGGTGGCGCACGCCTGTAGTCCCAGCACTTGGGAGGCAGAGGGAGGCGGATCTCTGTGAGTTCAAGGCCAGCCTGGTCTACATAGTGAGTTCCAGGACAGCTGGGGCTATAAGGAGACCCTGCCCCAAAAAGAAAAAACAAAAATCCACATGTCAAAGTCACAGCGAAAAATAATAACATGAAAAATCCAAATAATATACTGCCACCAAGTACCAACAGTCCTATAGAGGAGTACATAAGAACACCCTGGAGATAACACAGGACATGGACTTCAAAAGAACAATTATAAACATGACAAAAGAATTCAGTGAATTTAAAGAACACAAACAAATCAAAGAACTGAAAGAAGATAGGGATAAACTTCTGAATGGATTCAGAAGAGTTAGAAATATTGAAGAATACTCAGGCTGAAATGAAGAAGGAAGTGAAACACTCAATAAGCCAATTAGAAACAACAGGAGAAAGCCTCACCAATAGGATGTATCAAATGGAAAACAGAATATCAAGACTGGAAGATAAAGTGGATGAATTACACCACTTAAGCAAAGATTATGAAAAATTTAAGAAAACAGAAGAATGAAATATGAGGAATTGTGTGACACCATAAAAAGATCAAACTTACACATCATAGACATAGAGGAAGAAGAATCTCAGGATAATGGTATGGACCAGATCTTCAACAAGATTGCAGAAGAAAATTTCCCCAAAATAAAGACAGATATGCCCATACAAATACAAGAACACAAAAGAGAACACATAGAACAACAAAGAGATAGGACCAGAAAAGAAACTCTTCACAGCACATCATAGTAAAAACACTAAATGTACAGAACGAAATAATGAAAGCTGCAAAAGAAAAACAACAAGTCACATATAAAGGAAAAACACAGAGTTACAGCTGACTTTTCACTGCAAATTATGAAAGCCAGAAGAGCCTAGACCAATGTATTCCCAGTTCTAAATGACCACAGATTCCAATGCAGATCGCTTTACCCAGCCAAAATGTCTATTATAGTCGAGAGGGAAAGAAAAATCTTCCATGACATAAATAGGCTGAAAGAATTCATGTCCACGAAACCAGCCCTTCAGAGAGTTCTGGAAGCAATACAAAGAGCTGAAGAAAGGAACGACTATACCCAAGGGGTAACAGAAAGAAACTTAACGAAGGAATAACTGTGGAAATGCACAATTACACCAAGAATGCGAACAGAAATCAGAACGACAGGAATCAATACACATCTTTCATTAGTAACTTTAAATATCAATGGACTGAACACCCCAGTCAAAAGACACAAACTACTTGAATGGATTAAGAAACAAAACCTGAGCAGGGCATGGTGGTGCACACCTGTAAACCCAGCAATCAGGAGGTAGAGGGAGCCAGATCTCTGTGAGTTCAAGGCCACCCTGGTCTACAAAGTGAGTTCCAAGGCCAGCTGGGGCTACAGGGAGATGCTGTTTCAAAAAAGAAAGAAAGAAAGAAAAGAAAGAAAGAAACAAAACCTATCTTTGTGTAGTCTGCAAGAAACCCATCTCACTTTCAGGACAGGCCCTACCTTAAGGTGAAAGGATGGAAAAAAATATTACAAGTGAATGGTACTAAGAAAAAAGCAGGCGATGCAATTCTAGTATCTGACAAAATAGACTTTAAAACTAATCAGAAAAGATAAAGAGGCCCACTTCATCCTGATCAAAGGAACACTTGACCAAGAAGATATTATAATCCTGAACACTTATTCAGCAAACTCTGGTGTACCCAACTTCATAAAAACAGTACTACAGGACTTTAAGACCCAGATGAATCCCAACTCATTAACAGCAGGGGACTTCAATACCCCATTATTTCCATTAGACAGGTCAACAGGACAGAGAATTAACAGAGAGACATCTGAATAAAACAGTACCACACATAAAATGGGCCTAACAGACATCTACTGAATATTCTACCCAAGCACCAAAGAATATACTTTCCAATCAGCACTCCATGCTCTCCAAAATCAACCACATACTGGAGCACAAAACAAGCCTCAACAAAAACAAAAAGACTGAAATAATTCCAGACCACAATGCAATAAAGCTTAAAATCAACACTGGAAGAAACCCTAGTAACTGCATGAACACATGGAAATTAAACAAAACTCCTTCAAAAAACTCATTAAACTTCTGAATGATGAATGAGTCAAAGGAGAAATTAAGAAAGAAATAAAAGTATTCCTGGAACTAAATGAAAAGGACAATATAACACATACAAACAAACAAACAAACAAACAAAACCTCTGGGAAACATTGAAAGCAGTCCTTCGAGGTAAGTTTATAGCTCTAAGTGCCTACATTAAATAAATCAAATAAATGACTTAACATTGCAACTCAAAACACTCGAAAAGCAACAACAAATGAAACCCAGAAGACAAGAAGAAAAACCAACCAACCAAACAAACAAACAAAAAACAACGCAGAAATCAATGAAATAGAAACAAAGAAAACAATACAAAAAAACAAAAATCAAAGAATTCAAGAGCTGGTTCTTTGAAAAGATAAACAAGACTGACATGCTCTTAGTCCAGTTTACCAAAAGAAAGAGCACCTACAAATCAACAAAATCCGAGATGAAAGGGGAAACATCACAACAGATACCACAAAGATCCAGAACATTATAATGGAATACTTTAAAAACCTATACGCTACTAAATTTGAAAACCTAAAAGAAATGGATGGGTATCTAAAAGCATGGGAACCACCAAAACTAAACCAAGAAGAGATTAACAGCCTAAACAGACCCATAACACATAAGGAAATTGAAAGAGTAAGAGTAATATAAAACCTCCTGACTAAAAAAAGCCTAGGACCAGATGGATTTACAGCAGAATTCTACCAGACATTTAAAGAAGATCTATATCCATTACTACTTAATTTATTCAAAAGATAGAAATGGAGGGAGAACTTCCAAATTCCTTCTATGAAGCCAGCATCACTCTAATACCAAAGCTAGGTAAAGATACAGCCCAAAAAGAAAACCATAGACCCATATCCTTAACGAACATTGATGCAAAAATTCTCAACAAGATACTTGCAAACTGCATACAGACACACATCAAAAAGATCATCCACCATGATCAAGTCAGCTTTATTCCAGAGATGCAGGGACGGTTCAATATACATAAGTCAATAAACGTCATAAATTTTATAAATGGTCTCAAAGACAAGAACCACACGGTTATCTCAATAGATGCAGAGAAGCCCTTTGACAAAATTCAACATGCATTTATGTTCAAAGTCCTAGAGGGTATTGGACTGGAGGGAACACACCTCAACATAATTAAAGTCATATACATCAAGTCCACAGCCAACATCATTCTAAATGGAGAAAATCTGGAAGCATTACTGTTAAAAACAGGAACCAGATAAGGCTGTCCACTATCTCCACTCGTTTTCAATATAATGCTTGAAACCCTTGCGGGAGCAATAAGACAAGAGAAGGAAATTAAAGGAGTACCAATTGGAAAAGAAGAGGCCAAATTATCCCTGTTTGCAGACGATATGATATTAAACTTACAAGATCCCAAAAATTCCACCAGAAAACTGTGAGAATTGATTAATGCTTTGTTACAAAATTAACCTACAAAAGTCTGTAGCCTTTCTATATACCAATAACAAGCAATCAGAGAAAGAGCACATGGAAACACTCTCCTTCACAATACTTGCAAAAAAATAAAATAAAATACCTCAGAATAAACCTGACCAGACATTAAAGAACTCTACCACGAAAATTTTAAATCTTTAAAGAAAGAGATTGAGGAACATCAGAAGATGGAAGGACCTCCCATGCTCATGGATTGGAGGAATTAATATTGTAAAAATGGCCATCCTACCAAAAGTCATTCATAGATTCAATGCAATGCCAATCAAAATCCCCATGACATTCTTCACAGAATTGGAAAATACCATCCTAAGATTCATGTGGAAGCACAAAAGACCTTGGATAGCCAAAGGAACCCTGAGCACTAAGAGCAATGCTGGGGGCATTACTATACCAGATTTTAAACAGTATAACAGAGCTATAATCATAAAAACAACATGGTACTGGCAGAAAAATAGACCCATACATCAATGGATCAAAACTGAAGCCCTAAATATGAGTACATGCAATTTCAGCCACCTGATATTTGACAAAGGGGCCAAGAACATTCACTGGAGAAAAGATACCATTTTCTGTAAATGGTACTGGCAAAACTGGATCTCCACCTGTGGAAGAAAACTAAACCCCTATCTTTCACCTTGCCCTACAGTCAACTCCAACTGGATCAAAGACCTCAGTGTGAAGTCTGAAACTCTGAAACTGTTAATAATCTATAAGACATAGGTATTGGAAAGGATTTTCTAAACTGGACATCAACTGCTCAGGAAATAAGGCCAAGAATCAACAAATGGGTCCCATTAAATTAAAAAGCTTCTATACATCAAAAGCAGCAACCAAGAAAGTGAAGAGAAAACCCACAGAGAGGGAGAAAATTTTCACCAGCAACACATCTGACAGAGGTTTAACATCCAGAATATATAAAGAACTCAAAAAAAAAAGGATCAAGAAAGGATGTAACCCAATAAAAAGATGGGCCAAGGAGCTGAACAGAGAGTTCTCAAAAGAAGAAATAAAGATGGCTAAGAAGCATCCTAAAAGGTGTTCAACATCAGTGATTAATAAAACCACTTGAAGTGATTTCACTGTACCCCAGTCAGACTATCTAAGATCAAGAGAACAAATGATACCAAATGTTGGAGAGGATGTGGGGAAAGGGGAACACTCATCCACTGCTGGTGGGATTGCAAACTTGTTTCACCCCCATGGAAAACAGTGTGGAGAACCAAGCATCCTAAAAGGTGTTCAACATCAGTGATTAATAAAACCACTTGAAGTGATTTCACTGTACCCCAGTCAGACTATCTAAGATCAAGAGAACAAATGATACCAAATGTTGGAGAGGATGTGGGGAAAGGGGAACACTCATCCACTGCTGGTGGGATTGCAAACTTGTTTCACCCCCATGGAAAACAGTGTGGAGAACCGAGAACCCTTAAAAACCTAAAAATGAACCTACCATTTGACCCAGTTATACCACTCCTTGGCATATATCCAAAGAACTCATCCTACTGCAGAAACTTGTACATCCATGTTTGTTGCTGCTCAATACATAGCTAAGAGATGGAAGCAACCTAAGTATCCCTCGATCGATGAGTGGACAATGAAAATGTGGTTCATTTATAAAATGGAGTTTTACTCAGCAGTAAAGAAAGATGAAATCATGAAATTTGTAGGTAAATGAATGGAACTAGAAACTGTATACTAAGTGAAGTAACACAGATTCAGAAAAACAAACGATGAATATATTCTCCCTCACATGCAGATCCTAGCACCAAATCCTTATAATTGAGTATGTATCCAGACATAATTACAGGAACCAGGATAATGAAGAGGAACCAGGAAGTAAAGGAAAAGAAAAAGAACCTGAGACAGAAGAATAGTAGTAAATAGGTGTTACTAAGGGAGATATGGATAAAAATGGGGTTATTTAAATGGGCGCAGGGGGATGTTATACAAGGAACCTTGGCAATAAAGGGAAAGAAGGAGCTCAAGAAAGGTGGGAACATAGGAGAAGAGTATTATTAAGGAAGAAACGGGAAAATGGGGGCACTTTAAATGGGGAAACCGTGGTGGAATGGTTACACAGAGAGACAAAATAATGCCTAGTTTCAAAAAACCAGAGGGAACCATATTAGTCCAACAACCTACTGACAAGTTATGCATACAACTAGTTCAAGGAACAAAATATATGTCTAGTCAAGGTATATCCGAGAATGTTTCGATTTTGCTCAAGCTTTTTCTACATAGCACATGGTAATTAAAACACCAGACTGGTGGAACTAACATTGGATGTTTAACTGACATACTTTGAGGCCCATATTAATCTGGTCAGAGGGACTTAAAGGGCAGTTTTTGCTCCTTGCCCTCCAAGGTTGACTAAATTCCAGGGGACTACTGAGCATCCCTTAAAATGTCCTGTAACTGTGGTGAGTCACCTGTCCTCTTGTTCAGGGAGGCTATGGAGATCCTACCAGATGGAACTGAACCAGTGTCCAGTCTATAAAGACGAGGGTCAACGCAGAGGAAACATTTCCTCCTTGCTTCCAAGTGAAGCCAACCACTGCTGAGCAGGACCTTTGACTTATCGTCACATAGATGGAACTGGTAAAAGAAAGGAGCCAGGGGCTCCTTCCAAGCCCATGTGACCCCTGAGAAACAGATCCTCAAGCAACCTTAAGAGTGAAAATAAATTAGTTTATTTGGGCCAACTGTATGGTCTTAAACACCCCAAAAGAAAGTATAACCGAAGATTAAAGTGATCAGTATATTTCTTCGAGTCCATGTGTATAGCTAAAGACTACATAACAAGAAACAATGCCAGATAGGAAATACCTTCCTTTGAGTTGTTGGCCAGGGTAGCCCAATAGATTCCCAGACAGTACCCAGCATAGAACTGGGAAAATGAACAGCAGACCCCAATCTTATCTAAAGGAATGCTGGCAACTGATTGCTGCTAGATGAAGAAGAGCTGAGCTTCCTAAAACAAGGGACTCTAGGTAAGCTGACTAGACTCAGCGGATGGACTTGCACTGGGGGCACTGACAATACAGTGGGCAGTAACAGGATGACAGAGTATATGGCCTCCAGTGGGGGGCAGGGGGAGGAGGCTATGGGAAGGTGCCACTTGGGATGTGGGTATTAAAGATGAGTAAGGTTGTTTGGGATGTTCTGTATGAGACACACACACACACACACAAAATCTAAAAAAAAAAGTGAGGACTTAAAGACAAAACTTTAGTTATAGGAAGTGTTAACTTAAGAGAAGTATTATCATTCTCCTTGATTATGAGATTAAGTTTCTGTGACCAGATAAAAGGTACCCATAAACACTCACCAATCTTCAATCAGTGTGTTATTTAAGGAGGTCAGCATTATTAAGGTCCACTGAAGTTCTTTATCTTCAAATAACACAAGGGCTTTGGCATAAGATGTGTCTTTATTATGCTGTATAGCTATAGTAGAGAAATCCATAGGACCTATTTCTCCCAAACACTTTCCAACGGCCTCTACATAAAGAAATTCCATTTCAGTTGTCATAACTAACAGAGTATACATACGAAAAAATTTCCAATTTAAAAAATGTAATACTGTTTTGTTATTCTTCAAGATTTCAGTGTTTTTAAACATTGGGAATAAAAAAGCTACAAAATATTATATAATTTCATTTGCATATTACCCATCCAGGTAAGACATTTTCCCCTACAGAATACCAGAAATAGGTTAACTATTACAGTAAAAGAAAGAATGAAGCACTAACATGATTGGCCATTATTGAGAGCATACATTTTAAAACTCAAAACATTTTTCAGGTATCATAAACCTAATATTCATAAATATTAAACACAAAACGCATTGAAAAAATTTAAATACTCATTTTTATCCAGCTATTAATATTCTACTAGATAAAGACACAATATTTTTAGCATCCTAAGGAGTTGGCATGCTTATAACCAGTCACGGGGGAATTCACTAACAGTATTTCAACAACACTCCTTTCAAAATGTGTTTCCAAGTCCCCTCTCTTCCACTCAGTATGAGCTATATTAAGTGACTTCATTTTTTTCAATTTTATATTATGTGTATGCGTGTTCTACCTGATATATATATAAGTGCATATATATAAGTGCACCCATGAATGCAATGCCCTCAGGAGCCAGAAGAGGATGTCAGATCTCTTGGAACTGGAGCTATGGACAGTTTTTAGCTGCCATGTAGGTACTAGAACTGAACTTGTGTCCTCTGCAAGAGCTGCCAGTGGTCTCCACTCTCCAGCTACCTCAGTTTGTTTTGTTTTAAAGTTGCTTTATTTATTTTATTTTATATGTATGAGTGTTATGCCTGCATGTGTATAAGTGCACCTGTGTCATTCAGTGCCCTCAAAGGCCAGAAGGCGGCGTTGGATCCCCTGAAACAAGAGTTATAAACAGTTGTTAGTCACCATGTAGATGGGAATCAAACCTGGATCCTCTGCAAGAGCAGCCAGTGCTCTTAACTCCTGAGCCATCTCTCCAGGCCCTATTTTGTTTTTTTGAGAGAGGGCCTCCCTGTTGCCTGAACAGGTCTGGAACTCACTATGTAGTCCAGGCTGGCCTTAATCTCACAGAGCTCCACCTGCATCTGCCTCCCAAGTGTAGGGATTCACAGTGTGTACCACCATGCATGGCTTGTGGAGTCTAAGAAACACTTATATGGGGGAGTCCTCCATCTCTTTGACAATGTGCATCCCTATTTATTTCTATTAAATGCTATTCTAAAAAGAATTTCTTAATTTCCTTTTTAGCTCATTTACTGTTGGTATATAAAAACATATTTTTAAATACAGGGTTTCATTATATAGCCTAGGCTGACCTTGAACTTGCAAACCTCCTGCCTTAGTCTCCATGGTACTGGGATTACAAGTATATACCACCATGCCCAGCTTCACAATTCAATTTTATCTATTCATCTTATAAATGTCAACATGTTGAATTTTGATTATTGACTCAATGATTATTGGTTGTATGGCAGCTTTTTTACAAATTCTTCAAGATTTTCTACACGTATACTCATGTCATCTAAGAATAGAGAGCTCTTTACTTCCTTTCCATTTTGGATGCTTTTCATTTCTTTTCCTTGTGTAATAGCTCTGATTAGAACTTCAATATAATGTTGAAAGTCAGTAGTAAAGGCAGTAATACTGTTTCATTCCTGATGTCAATCTTTTACTACTAAGTGTGATGCTAATTATATGTAGAGAACTGTATCATTCTGTTACACAAGAAAGTCACTTAAGGCTCCTCGAACAAATCAGGGTTGCCCCTTATCCCCACAAACAGTAGTAGTATGAGCAAAGAAGAAAAGAAACCCTCTAGGATCTGATCAAGGCTCCATTTCTAAGTCTGGGCAATGGACATACAGGGGTACTTTGACTGTGTAAAAATACTTTAAACTATGTATATATGTATGATCTGCATTCATATGCATCTTAAGGTGTATATTTCAGTAAAAATCAACCTAAAAAGCCAGTAGCTTCAATGTGAGGTCCCACTAAGATTTACAGACACTAGAGAAAGATAGAACAGTGCATAAGGAGCAGTTTCCATTCTTATTAAAGCAGTGCTGTGAGAACAAAGTCTAGCTAAGTTCATTCATGTGTCTGTTCCATCCTATGATCATCAAATCTAAATGCCTACACTAGATATGATGTTAGCAATTTACATTGCCAATAGATTATGCCCCAAATGGCAGGAGCAAAGGACTTAAAAGTTGGCTTTAAAAAAATTTTTAGTTTAGGGGCTGGAGAGGTGGCTCAGCAGTTAAGAGCACTGGCTGCTCTTGCAGAAAACCTGGGTTTGATTCCCAGCACCCACATGGCGGCTAGGAACCATCCTTAACTCCAGTTCCAGGGTAATCGGAAGCCCTCTTCTGACCTCCAAGGAACTGCACAACACGGGTGCACTTACATACATGCAGGCAATACATTCATACACATGAAATAAAAAATTTAAAAAAAAAGTAGTTTAATCTATCCCTCAAGTCTTCTTATTAATATTATATAAAAAACAGATACTAAATATCTGTAAATTATACTAGTCTTATAAAAATATCCCAAAAGTCAAATTATTTTGCAACTTAACTCTATAAAGGTCTGTGACTTTCTTACATACTTATAGGCATTTTCAAATTAATATTTATCCACTATTCATTAGTATTCTAAACTTTTTTTAAATGAATTTAAGGAAGGATGAAAGAAAGCTGCTTACAGTTACCTAAACAAAAGTACAACTTAGCAAACATCTCATATTTCTCTAAGATCTCTGGTAATTCAAATGACAAACTTAAATTTGAGAATATTGGAAAGATGACCATTCAGCTACATAATTTACCTAAAACTTCTCGTTCACCGGTCTGGTTCACTGCCATCTTGGATAACTGCAATAAGTTGACAACTAGCTTCACCACGACGCTATCTTGTGGGTTATCTATGAGAATTTAGAGAAAATTGATAAAAATTATCACAGGCACAATACATGTTTACTACATACACATAATTACCTGACTAGGAAACTTTTAGAAGGCTTATTAAGGCTGTTGGTCATGAACAGATAAAAAATTCATAAGTTTCAGCTTCCTCGTGAAATATGACCATGTGGTGGAAATGACTAGTAAAATTTGACAAGCAGGGGCTGGAGAGATGGCTCAGTGGTTAAGAACACTGGTTGTTCTTGCAGAAGACCCAGGTTCGAATCCCAGCACCCATATGGCAGCTAACAACTGTCTGTAACTCCAGTTCCAGGGGATCTGACAGCCTCTTCTGTCCTCCGCGGGCATTGCACAACACGGGTACACTTACCTACACGCAGGCAACACACACATACACATAAAATAACACACACACACACAAAAATAAATTTGACAAACAGGGGCTGGAGAGATGACTCAGTGGTTAATAGCACTGACTGCTCTTGCAGAGGACCTGGGTACAATTACCAGCACCCACATGGTAGCTAACAACCATGTGTAACTCCAGTTCTAGGAGATACAATACCTTCTTCTGACCTCCATGAGCAGTGAACAACATGGTTGTACTTACACACAAGCAGGCAATACACTCATATATATAATTTGAAAAAGATAAAATATTTTCCAAAAATTGACAAGCAAAGAAAAGAAAAACATCTTGAACAAAGTGTTCAGAAATATTAATACCCTAGCAAAACCACAAAATATAAGAATCAATCAGTATTAAAACTAGAAGGGACCTCCCTTGCTTTGTTAGCATCCAGCATCTACATTCTATACCAGCACCATCTAGCACCCCTTCTGCACAGATGGAAGTACCTATAACCTGTGCTGCCCAGTAACAGCTCCATCTATTAGTGAGAACATGGCATATGTCAGGATAATGAATAAACTGAATTTCAGTTTCCCTTAAATTTTGATCCATTAGAGTTTGAAGAGCCACATACAGCTAGCAGTTGTATTATATAAGGCAGATCTACCCAATGAAATTCCTAACAAAGAAGAGTTATATTTATATCTCATTTTTCTCAAAATAAGTGCACTAGAACCTCCTAGAGCGAGAAATTGTCATGATCACACTTAGTTTTAAAAGGTACTAAGGATAGAGTTCACCAGATGACTCAATGAGTTTAAGCGACCAAGCCTGATGACCTAATGTTGATCCCTGGACCCACATGGTGAAGGAGGAACTGATTCCTGCCAGCAAAGTGTCCTGTGACCTCCATAAGTAAGGTAGCACACACACACCATTTTCTTAATTATAATAAAAAGAATTTTTTTAAGTATGGAGGATAAGAATTATCTAATAGCAATATGAAAGTAATTGACATAGGAAGACGAAAGCCAAAATATAGGTACAAAAATTTCTGATTCTAATACTATAATAATAAATCAAATTAACATAAAACAATGTTCTCTTCAATTTAAAAAAAGCTATAAACATGCATAATACACAATGAAAAGCTTTCTAAATAGAGTACAGTGATCATATTTTGGTTTAAGAAATCATTCTGGCATAAGATGGATAAAATCAGAAATATTAAGGTAAGGAGGCCAGTTCAGAACATATTATGGCTTATAAGACAAATGATGAGGGTCTGAACTGTTCCCGACAATGAGACCAAGACTTTATAAGATTATCTGAGAAAGAAATGGACAAAAAGAGCCACCATATTGAAATCAGTACCCTGAGATGTGCTCAGGAGATCTGTCATCTGATCTTTATGCTGTTCCAGCCGTCTTCGAAGGTCCTTTAGTCCTTCAAGCCTTGTCAGTGGAAGTGCATCATAAACACTTACTGAGAGAAAATGGTTAATTTCCTAAAACAGAAAATTACTTTAAAACTCATTTACAGATACTGATATATACATCAAACAAAAGATTTAAAAATTTTACATACATACATCAAACAAAAGATTTTTAAATTTTATATATTTTTTAGATTTTATTTTTATTTTACACCTTTGAGTGTTTTGCCACTTGTTAAGTGCACCACATGCATGTAGTTCCCATAAAGGCCAGAAGGGGACATTAGATCACCTCGAACGGGGATCAAGAGTTGTTAGCCTCCATGTGGGTGCAGGGAACTGAAACCAGTCTTTGACAAGAGCAGCCAGAGCTCTTAAAAACTGATCAATCTCTCCAGCCCCATGATTTTTTATTTTTTTAAGAGGGTGTATCTCTTTTACCACAATAAAACATATTCAATTTTTACCAGTAGAACATTAGAAGTTTTTTCAAAATTACTACTGCCTATGTTCTCTAATATGAAATAGGAAGATGGAGTTTTGATTACCTCCAAGAGTGAGAAGGGTCCTCTACTGTATTTGATTTTCTGCTGAGTAGTTCGCAAATCCTTAAAAACAACACGGTCAGGAAAAGGATCTAAAAGTTTAATGGTGAGATAAAGGCTTTCATTGTCCTTGTTGTCTATCACAAGGTATTTCAACAGGTCCAATACCTAAATCAGTAAAAAAGGGAGAGAAGTCTTAAATTATATTTCAAAGTAAAAGGGTCAAATTCAATTAATTAAAAAAAAATCTCTGCTAACCAAGTTCAAATGAAATGTTCTAATGACATGAACAGTATCCAGTTGTTTCTGTACTTTCAAAAGTTCTACAAATATACACAAAGAACATTAAGGTACAGCAAACCCGTTGGTAGTGAAACACTTTGTACAGTACATTATACATAATCATACTAGTATGAACTGTTACCACTATTTTGAACTACTTCAGTGTAATAAAACAATCAGACTTATTAGATCAAAATTACCAAGTACTATGTAAATGACTTCATAAATTAACTCAATAAGGATGTCTCCCTATCAATTGTCAGAAAGCATTTTCATTAAAATTACTAGTTATACTAAGTAAACACAAGGCATTCAGCTCCTAACAGTACTAATTTAGCTCGAATACCATTTGATGATGAATGGGAAAATTACCTGTTCTTGAACCTCCTGATCATCCACAAGGGGTATAAGTGTACCAACAATAACATGAAGATGGTTTTCTAGAGCATCCTTGCAGTGAGTTACTGCAGTGCGACAAACTCGACTTAAAAGGTCACAACAAAGGGAAGAGCTATGTAATGACACATCCATGAAAGAAGGCCTAACAGGGGAAAAAAAAAAAAAAAAAAACAGGTTCTATGAAACTATTTTGAAGTAATAACATCACTCTAAAGTTATTTATTTACTCTCTAATTCTGATAGTTTGACTAAAAATGTCACTTTCATATCTAATATTTCAATGGTTACAATGCAAAAATATGTCAGCAAGACAAAAACTAGGCAATTCTAAGGACCTGTCCTGATAGAAGCATTGGAAATCAGAAAACTGTCAAAAGATAAAGATTTATAGCAATCAAGAAAAATCCAACTATGAAACACATGCAGGAAAGCTTTAATGGTTTCAATCATTTTTAAAAATTTTATATGTATGAGTGTTATGCCTGCATGTATGTAAGTTTACCAGTGTTGTATAATGCCCACAGAGGCCAGAAAAGGGTGTCAGATAGTCTGGAACTGGAGTTACAACAGTTGTTAGTCACCATATGGGTGCTGGGAGTCAAACCCAGGTCCTCTGCAAGAACAGCCAGTGCTCTTAACCACTGAGCCATCTCTCCAGCCCAGTTTTAATAATTTTTGCTTTCCCAGTCCCAGCTCACCAGCAGACAGGAAAAAAAGCAGCCTAGAAACTTATTACAAAAAGCAGTTCATGGTGGTTTTTAAAGAAACAAAGGGGTCTTATTTGGAAACTCTGTTTGGAACTGCTTGAAGGGCCAATGCAAGGGGCTTGACTATTTTGCTTAAAGGTCCTCACTCAGACTAGAAAAGTTCAGGGAATTGCTTGAACCTTTGTAAAGCTATCAACCTACGGAAGGGAAGAACAAAAGATTACTGTTGAGATGTACAACAGTTGGCCTAAAGCCAAGAATTTTGGGGGGAAATCCAAAATTGCCCACAAATCAGAAGGCATTAAGAAAACCACTCATGCCCAGCATGGTGGCACAAGCCTTTTAGTCACAGTACTTGGGAGGCAGAAGCAGACAGATCTCTTGAGTTCAACGCCACCCTGGTCTATATAATGAGTTCCAGTCCAGCTGGAGCTACAGGGAGACCGTCTAAAAAAATTTTTAAAAATAAAGTCACTCATGCCTAAGGGCAGACTTTTGCTCAGAAAGGACTGGAGATCCTAAACTTTTACTTAGGACTGATCCCAAGGATCAATGCAAGCCAGGAAAGTACTAAAGGATAGTCCCATCACAGAGTCATTTTGTAAACACAAGGAAAGTTTTATTCCATCTCTCATGCTCCCTCCATCCTCAGTCTTCCTTACATTCAGGGAAACTCTGACAGGCCTTATTCAAATAAAAGCAACAAAAGACAGGTTTCAATGACCACACCCAGAAAGGAAAACAATGGAAATATAGCTGGTTAGTCATAAAACAGATGACCACAGTGTTCAATAATGCTCTTTAAAAAGGAAAGAAAGGAGGGAAAGATAAGGTGGAAAAGAGAAGAAAAAGAAAAAAATGGTCAATCAGAGCTTGGGGAGATGCTCAGTGGGTAAGCACAATTGCTCTACAAGCATGAGGATCTGAATTAGAATCCCAAGCCCCCATGTAAAAACCCAGGCACAGATGGGCATGTCTGAACCCCAGCACTGGAGGGCAGGAAACTCCCTGGCCAGCCAACCTAGCTGAAACAGGAAGTTCAGTGAGAGACCCTGTCTTAAGGGAATAAGGCAGAGAGCAACAGAGGAGGATACCTATGTATCAATCACCTCTACATGCACGCCCACTCACATACATGGAACACACACACACACACACACACACACGCGGATCACTGTGAGTTCAAGGCCAGCCTAGTCTACATAGTGGGTTCCAGGACAGCTGGGGCTACAGGGAGATCCTGAAAATTTAAAAAAAAAAAAAAAAAAACAACAACAAAAAAACTGCAGGGTGTACAAACAGGAAAGCACAACCTTCTCAAAGGAAGGAAATGAAATGATAGAAACATTTCCTAAAGGACTTTAGACACTGTAATTATTAGAGAAAGAGTTCAAAATAATTTTAAAATGCGCTCAAAGAGCTAAGAGACAGATGAAAGTTACAACTCAACAGATCAAAAATTATGAGATACAGAAATGGAATAATGAGAGGAAATTTCGGGCAATGAACACCTTTACTTCAAAAAGCAGAGAGATCATACTTTATAGCCTAACTTAGGGAAATGGGACACAAAAGTAAACTAAACCTAAAGCAAATGCAACAGAAGGAAGAAGATAATGACAGAGTGGAAATAGAGAAAAATATTAGAAAGGATCAACAAACCAAATTGGTTCTTTGCATGATTATGCTCATATGCGAATTATAAACTTATAAAAACTGATCTCAGAGAAGCTGAGGATAGAAAGCTGGAGAGAAAGATAGGGAAGGATGGGAAAGGCAGATCGGTGGGTACTAGGTTACAGTAGACAGGAGTAAGATGTTCTGGTGAGTTACGGAACAGAACAACTATAGAGAGTAATTATGTGCTATGTCTATCAAAAACCTACAAGAGGGGACTTTGAATGTTTCACTGTAACAAAATGATAAATGTTTTGCCTGGCATGGTGGCACACCCCTTTAGTCCCAGCACTCGGGAGGCAGAGGCAGGCAGATCTCTGTGAGTTCAAGGCCAGCCTGGTCTACAAAGTGAGTTCCAGGCCAGCATGGGCTACAAGGAGACACTGTCTCAAAAAGACCAAAAAAAAAAAACATAAATGTTTTAAGTTTCATTTTTTGAAAAGACATACAAAACTGACAGGCCTCTAGTATTAAAGAAAAAATAAAAGGACAAAAATAAAATGATTTATGAAAGCATACTGGGAGAATATACACCTGTAGTAGGTCCTGCTACTTAGAAGGCTAAAGTAGCCTAAGCCCAGGCGTTTACAGCATACCTGGGCAATACAGGAAGTCTATCACTTTAAAATAATAATACCAAAATCAACACCAACATGGAAAGAAAAACTAACTTATGAAGAAACAGAAAACTTGAACAAATCAATAACAAGTAATGAAACTAAATAAAAAAAAAAAATCACCCATCAAAGAAAAGTCCAGGACCAGAAGGCTTCACTGAACTGAGAGTTCTAAAATCATTCCAAATATCAAAGATGGAATTTCTTCTAATTCATTCCCCTGTCAGTCCACTCTGATATCAAAACCAGACAAGTACACAAGAATGACAATCAACAACTACAGACCAATATTCCTGCTGAGCATAGATACACAAATCCTCCTTAAAATGCTAACAAAACAGCCGGGCATGGTAGTACATGCCTTTAATCCCAGCACTCAGGGGGCAAAGGTAGGTGAATCTCTGTGAGTTCAAGGCCAGCCTGGTCTACAGGGAGACCCTGTCTCAAAAAGACCAAACAAACAAACAAACAAACCTACCTAACAAATCAAATCCTACAACACACTTAAAAGATTAAACATTATTAGGTGAGGTTCATCCCAGGGATGCCAGGATGGTTCAACACACACAAACCACTACATGTGTTATACCACACAGCAACAGAATCAAAAGCAAAAGCTACCTATGATCATTTCAACAGACAAAAAAGGCATCTGACAAAATCCAACATTCCTCCATGAAAAACATTCTGAACAAAACAAAAGTATATTTAGGGAATATACTTCAACATAATAGAAGCCAAACATAAGATGTCTACAGCTAACATAACGAAGAGAAAAAGCTGAATAGTATCCCTTCAAGATTTTGAAAAAGACAAGGATGCCCTTCTCCCACTTTTAGTCTACAGTGAGAGCTACTAGTCAGAGCAAGCAGGCAAGAGAAAGAAATAAAGAGCAGTCACAGTTTGCAGGCAAACTTAAAGCCTCCCCCGCAAATTATTACAACTAATAAATTAATTTGGTAAGGCTTTAGGATATAAGATCAACATCAAAGAATCAGTAGTATTTCTATAAACTAGTAGTAAATTATATGAAGAAAAAGAAAGCAATCTCACATAGTTTTAAAAACATTTTATTATTTTTTATGTGTATGAGTGTTATTCCGGAATGTAGGTAAGTGCACCTGTGTCGGGCAATGCCGGCAGAGGACAGAAGAAGCTGTCGGGTCCCCTGGAACTGGAGTCATGGACAGTTGTTAGCTGCCATGTGGGTGCTGGGATTCAAACCCAGGTCTTCTGCAAGAACAACCAGTGTTTCTAACTGCTGAGCCATCTCTCCAGCCCCGAAAGCAATCTCACTTATAATAGTTACAAAAAACTAACGTAAACAGAAAACAAAGTGCACCAATAAAAGTAAAATATTAACAAAAGGAAATGAAGGAGAAAAATCCTTTATAGACTGAAATCATTAAAATGCCATACAACCCAAAGCAAACCTCTGATTCAATGAAATCCCTACCAAAATACCAATGGCATGCATCACAGAACTGAACTTGAAAAGAAAAAAAAAAAATCTAAGACCGAAATAGAACCACACAAAAGAATTCCCAATAGCCAAAACAATCTTGAGCAAAAAGAACAAAGCAAGAGCACTGCTACTTCTGATGACAAAGTTACGAGGAATAAACAGAATGAGAGCAGCAGGAAAACATACACAGCAGACCAACGAAAGAGAAGAGACCCTGTGTAAGCTCAGCATGCAGGAGGCAGACAGGGCTCCGAAAGCCAGCTGGCTAGCCAGACAAGACATTGATACAGGGCTCGAGTGAGACCCTTCATCAAGCTCTGGGTTCAGTTGAGATCCTGCCTCAATGAATTAGGTGAAAAGCAACTGAGCCAGACTCTCAAAGTCAACTTCAAGACTACACACACACACACACACACACACACAAGACACACACACACAGGTATATGCACACACATACATGCAAACACACACGAGAATGAAGTAGAAAGACTGCTTATGTATTGGTGCAACACATTATTTACCTTTTGTTGACAGAGTGAATCAAAGTATAAATAACATCTCGAAGAACAAAGGCCCAAGCACCTCCCAAGCCGCTTTTTATGTCTTTCAGTAATAAGCTAACAAACAGGTGATATATCTTAAGAATTCTGTGTTTTTTATATGCACTATTTGTCTCAGCTGCTTGCTCACAAATGGCCAGAAGAATCTTCTGATAGGAATCCTAGAAAATCGATACACATACAGTAAACTTTAAAACCAAATATACTCAGCTACAACCAATATATTTCGTACTTCCCTAAATAACCATTTAAATATGCACTTGTTCAATGGCAAATGTTATATTAAGATTGTTCCTTTAAGTGTCTATTTCATTTTTTAAAAATTGTCACTACAGAGGCTGGAGAGATGGTTCATCAGTTAAAAGCACTGAATGTTCTTGCAGAACACCCAGGTTCGAATCCCAGCACCCACATGGTAGCTAACAACTGTTCCTAACTCCAGTTCCTGAGGATCTGAGGGCCTCTTCTGTCCTCCACAGGCATTGCACAACACAGGTGCACTTACATACATGCAGGCAATACACACATACACATAAAATAAAAATAATAAATATTTTTTAAAAAATTGTCACTACAGTTGTCAGAAAGTAAACTATAATTAAATAGCTCAGAAAACTGAGCTAACAAATGAAGGGTCATGAAATTCTAATCTTATGTAATACATTCTAGTTAATGCTAAGATAGAACTCATAAATGAGTGCTTTGCTCTTTTAAATTAGTCAACTACAATCTTCATATTCTTTTCTCTTTAGGATATACTTAGATTCTCTAGCTGAAAAAGGAATTCTTGTACCAGTTATTATAATAGTAATGTATACTTACTGGGCTTTTGGAAAGAACTTCTAAAATGCTTTTAAGTTTGGTTTTATGACAATTGCTGATGTAGGCAAATGTTGCTTTAATAACATGAGATGGAAAATATGGTGGATTAGGAGAAGGCTCCAAATCTCTAAAAGAATTATCAGAAAAAAATGTAGCTATTATTTTGAAAACAAAATTAGGTCAGTAAATATCTACAATTTAGGTTTAAATAACTCCCGTTATAAAACTAGTTTTCTAGTGAAAAACTATACTTAAAAAAAAAATCACAACGTAACAGTTCACATACATTGATTAGGTATCTAAATGCATTTCACCCCCATGAATATAATATTAAATGATTTGTCTAAAATAATCTGTTTAGGTTTAAATAACTCCCGTTATAAAACTAGTTTTCTAGTGAAAAACTATACTTAAAAAAAAAATCACAACGTAACAGTTCACATACATTGATTAGGTATCTAAATGCATTTCACCCCCATGAATATAATATTAAATGATTTGTCTAAAATAATCTGTTTAAAGAACTCTTAGAAAACTACAAATGAACCTACCATTTGACCCAGTTATACCACTCCTTGGCATATACCCAAAGAACTCGTCCTGCTGCAGAGACACTTGTACATCCATGTTTGTTGCTGCTCTTTTCACAATAGCTAAGAGATGGAAGCAACCTAGGTGTCCCTCAATTGATGAATGGATAATGAAAATGTGGTTCATATATACGATGGAGTTTTACTCAGCAGTAAAGAAAAATGAAATCATGAAATCTGCAAGTAAATGGATGGAACTAGAAGGTGTTATCCTGAATGAGGTTACCCAGACTCAGAAAAAACAAGTAATGCACATTCTCTCTCATATGTGAATCCTAGTTCCAAATCCTTAGACATGACTATATTCTGAAGTAACAGCAAAAGTGAGGAAAATAGAAAGGAACCATGAAGGGGGAGGGGAAGATGGAACTCAAGAGAGGGGGCTAGGAAAACACAACCATTTTCAAGGGGAGAATGGAGAAAATAGGGTTACTCTAACGGGGGGGAGGCTGGAATGTTTTACATGGTGAGAGATAGAGAAGAGGTAAATAAAACTTAAGTGATGTGAAAACAGTGTGCATCACAATCTGATGTACATGGAAGCCTCCCTGGTGAGAGATGAGGGGTGCATTAGCCCTTTCTCATCCTTTATTCTGCTATGTTCCATGAGCTTTAGTTGCAGAGATTCGACTGCAGATGTGTCACCTAGTGTGGTGGGGTGGTAGGAAGAGGCATGGATGGGAGAGGGGTCTGGATTTGAATGGAAAAATGTATGAAATTTAAAAATCTCTCTCTCTCTCACACACACACACACA
>NW_008334957.1:2727707-2751892 GCF_000622305.1 Nannospalax galili | reverse complement strand
AAATAAAAAAAAAAAAAAAAAGCTAATGGCATCTCCACAGTTGAGTCTTCACTTCAGGTCTGATTCAAAATGCTATACTAGCACCATAAAAGCAATAGTAACTTAACCCAGGCAATCTATTAGATCAGTAAAATTACTCAGAATAAAATTTATTCAAGTCTAAATACTTATACATTACTACTATTTTGTATGTTTAGCATGTACCCTACAATCAAGCCAGAAAAATGCCTTTAACATTCATATACAAGCAAGTGGATTTCACATCCAAATTAAACTAGACAGCTAACAAGCATGATAAAGAAAAGGTGATAGAATACATATAGGTGAATGCACTGGTGTCATGCAATTCTATGAAGGTCAGAAGAGGGCGTCAGAGTCCCCAGAACTGGAGTTAAGGATGGTTCTTAGCTGCCATGTGGGTACTTGGAATCAAACCCCAGTCTTCAGCAAAAGCAGACAGTGCTCTTAACCACTGCGTTATCTCTCCAGGCCCCAAACACCATTTTTTAAGAATACATGTCTTTGACCTGTTTCAAACCTCTACTTCCCAAGGCTCAGAGACCATTACAGAAGGCAAGGCTTTGGAAAGATTGCAAAAGCCAGAGGGGGTTGATGACCACAAGGAAACAGTCTTCCAGACAGCTGGTCAGCTAGTCATATGAACTCTCAACAATAGTGACAGTATGCTCAAGTCTATGCAACCTTGAACCGTGCAAGCTTGAACCAGACCAAATTCCCGTCTAGACATGGGGAAGAAGGTAAGAAATCCCAACCCAACCTAAGGTACTCTGGGCAATTGCTGGTTGCTGGGAGGGGGAAAGACAGTGTCTTATAGAGATGGAACTCTTCGTGAGCCCAGTACACGAACCCACACTGAAGGACACTTGGGGACAAAAATCAGACACTATAGGTCATATAAATATATGAGAATTCATTAATATAGGCAGGGGGCAGTAGAGGGAGGTAAGGAAAGGGGAGGGGATCTAAATACCATCAAATTATATTGTATGAAAATTGCAAGAATTTAATTAAAAAATAAAATTTAAAAAGAAGAGTAGATGTAAACAAATAGACATTTTAAGGTACTGACAAATAAACATGCTGAGTTTGCAAACTTGTAGTTCTCCCTGGGGCTGCAGAGATGGCTCAGTGGTTAAGTGCTCTGGCTGTTCTTACAGGGGGCATGGCAGTTAACAACTGTCCATGACTCTGGTTCCAGGGGATCTGATGTCCACTTCTGACCTCCTCAGGCATTGTACAACACAGGTGCACTTTCATACATGCAGGCATAACATTCATACACATAAAATAAGAATAAATAAAAAATTATTTTTTTAATGGGCATACCCTGAAAAGTCACAGAGCTCAGTGCTCTCACTGGTACCAGAATTAGCTGTTTCATGTAATGTCATCAGTAACGCCACCACAATCTCTGGTAAATTACTAATGAATAAGTGGTCAATCTGCAAGACACAAAATTAAAATATACCAACATTTTCCTATTTGTGACTTTCACAAAAACACAAAGGGCATGTATCATTTTCTTACTTCCCAAGTTTTTCAGTGACTATAAAATAGATAACCAAGTCCAAGTTCTGCAATATTTATCTCTACTTTTTTTTCTATGTAACCAATCAACCCACAGACTGAAAAGAGTTATCAGGATATCATAGTAAACAAAGCCCCTTTAGTTCAACTCTTCAGTTTACATTTTAAAAATTTACGTGTACGAGTGTTTTGCCTGCATGTAATGCTAAGTACACCCATATCATGCAATGACCACGGGAGCTAGAAGAGAGCTAGAACTGGAGTTAACTACGCATGTAGGTAATGAGAACAATACCTAGATCCTCTGCAAGCAGAATGAATCATCTCTCCAGCTCCACAACTCCAATTTTAAAGAATCACTGTAATTGGCTAAGACTTTAGATGTAGTATGCAATCCCTCAAACTGCTAATTCTCTAGCTAAGTTCCCTACTAATCACTATTTTCAATTCACATGATATTGTTTATTCATTTAGTAACTCTCTAAAACTTTACTGTTAACATCCTCAGTGATTGGCAATCACTTCCTTTTTGTACCGTGCACATCTCTCCAGACTTGAACTTGCATTGAATCCCAAATTCTGATGTGAGCTACCACCCTTCATCAATAGTAGACAAGACTCCTCAAAGTAGCAGCCTTTTCATCAATCTGCTCCTGCCATAAGCAGCCTCATAAAAGGCATAAATTCTATAAGCTGGCCATCAAGTCCAGCTTTTGTGTGGATACTGAGGAGCTAAACTGAAGTCTTCAGGCTTATGCAGCAAGCACCTTATCTGAGCCAACTCCCCAAGTCCTGTACTCTTAAATTTTACTGCTTATATGGGTTATCAGTAAGAGGATAAAGGTAGGTCAAAGCTGATGCCATACCTGCTTTCCAAGTAAGTTTTCATCTTTAAGGATGTCATAGACCTTGGCGGCAGTCTCTCTTTTTTGTGTTATGCTACTGTCTCCTGTACTCTCATAGGCGAAATAAGGAAGAATGTTTACAAGAATCTTTGGAAAGCAGTCTATCAGAAGAGTTCTCCATTCCTTTTGAATCTGATTAGCAATGGACTTCACCTCATTAAAATGACTTCTGATCACCAAATGTGGAATCAAAACTTTGTAACAAGACCTAAAAATACAGGTTATATATTTTTTCAAATTAAAAGCTCACATTAAAATAAATGGAGACCCTGTCTCAAAAAGACCAAAAATAAATAAATAAATAAATAAATAAATAAATGCTTTAATACAGTCATCATTAACATTAAATCCTCTTACTCTAATCTTACAAATCGATAAACTTAATTATAAATAATCACACTAAAAAAGTTTTTGTTTCCCATTGTTTTCCTTTCATAAAGTCTCACTCTGTAACTCAGGCTAGCCTACACACTATGTAGGCCACACTGATCTCTAACTTACAGTAATAATTCTACCTCTATCTCTGAAACCGCAGGAATTACAAGCGTGTACCACACCCAGTTAAGGAACTTATTTCTTTCAATTAATTGAACTAATATTATAGGATGAAAAGCAAAAGTCATTTACCAATTAAAAAGCACTTTTTTAAAATTTATACCAAAAATGAGTGATAAAGTCTATCAAATATACTACATGAAAATCTCTCTCTCTTTTTTTTTGGATACAGGGCTTTACGTAATACAGCTGGCCACCAATTCCCTATTGTAACTGAGAATGAATGCTGGGATTACAGGTATGTGCCACTATGTCTGGTTTATGATGTGCTGGGGATCAAATCCAGGGCTTCATGCATGTTAGGCAAACAGTATACCAACTGAGCTACATTCCCAAGACCTATAAAATGAATTATTTGGGACTAAACTTCTAAATTTAAAATGAATTATTTTGGGCTAAACTTCTAAATTCATAGAAATAATGACTAAATAATCTGTCAGGCAACAGGAAAAAAAGGCAGAAATAATCAGTCACTAGTTATTTTACTCCCTCCACCCCAAGGGAAGATATTCATATGCAATGGAACTCTCTCACTACACCGATCATAAACAAAGATGCAGAAGGTATTACAATGGCTTGCTCAAAGATACACAGCTAGTTAGTAATACTGATACCACCAAATCCTAAGAACTAGTCCACTCTTTGATATGTTCTCAAACAAGCTGCTTTATTTCTTATTCTAGGCAAGAATTCTAAACATGGCTAAGGGTGTGAGAGGCAGTGGTGGTAGTGGGGGCTGCCAAACATTAAATGGAATATATTTTGCACACTCCATGTATAAACCTACCTATAGAAATCCTCAACACTTGTGTAGTTCAGTAAGATAAAAGGAAAAGAGGATAAACTGCATTCAGTGTCTTGAAGGTTTAGCCACTCTGAAACCAGGTAGTCTAAATGGGAAGCCATGAAATCTTCCACACGTCTGTATCCAAATGCTTCAGAAAGTTTCTCTAAAACCTGAACAAAGAAGATTCAATTGATACTCTAAGAAAATATAAAGCATCATTATTAAATCCTTTTTAAATGTTTAAAAGTTATTCACCAGGCTGGGGACATAGCTCAATAGAATGTTTGCAAGGTATGGGTAAGACCCTGGGTTCTATGTCTAGCACCATAAAAAACAAACAAAATGTTACCTAAGTGTATAATAAAAAGTATTCATCTTACCTTTTTCACAAGGTGAGGTTCTAATCCATTCTCCTTCACAGATTTGCACAAGGCAAACAACGCCTGCTTTTCACAGACAGGGCTGCAGTGTAGGACCACAGCTATCACCATCAGCAAAACAGACTTTCTATTATAAATCTCATCCGGAAGGTCAAGGTTCTGAGCACTGTGCAACTTCAAAAGATTTATAAAAGTAATGACATAAATATTTCAGTTATAAATTAGTCACGCTAAAATCAAAGTATTCCAGGCCGGGCATGGTGGTGCACACCTTTAATCCCAGTACTCAGGAGGCAGAGGCAGGCAGATCTCTGAGTTCAAGGCCAGCCTGGTCTACATAGTGAGTTCTAGGACAGCTGGAGCTACAGGGAGACCCTGTCTCAAAAAGACCAAAAATACAAAACAAACAAACAAACAAACAAAAAACCAAAGTATTCCATAACATCGAAGCAGACTGTGAAAAGTTGAGTCAAGTTTTGAGAGGAAAAGCCAGGTGTGATGGCGCATACCTTTAATCCCAGCACTCAGGAGGCAGAGGCAGGAGTATCTGTGAGTTCTGGGCCAGCCTAGTCCACACAGCAAGTTCTAGGCCAGCTAGGGCTACAGAGAGACCCTGTGTCAATCAAACAGGGAAAAAAAAAAAAAAAGATTTGAGGGGGAAAAATGTTTTCTATAGTAAGAAATGCTTTTCATATTTAATAGAAACAGTTACCAAAGGAAAAACATTTCATTGAGGTATAGAGTTCATTAAAGAAAAAAGAGGAAACAGGAAAGTCGAGTGATAGTGAGAAGTATAACAAGGTTCTTCTGCTACAAAACTCCTAAGATGACTTTTATCACTAATATCTTTATAACTCTTTAAACTTTTTTTTTTCTGGTCTTGGTCTGAGACAGGGTCTCCTTGTACCCCTACCTGGCCTGGAACAGGCTGGCCTTGAACTCACAGAAATCCACCTGTCTCTGCCTCCTAAGTGCTGGAACTAAAGGTATGCCCCACCACGTCCAGCTCCTTTTCAACTTTTAAATAATGTCATCTGCATTATCAAAAGAAACTTGCATGAAAACAGAATGCTTTTTCAGTCTAATGGTCAATTACTATAAAATCCCAACAGCAGGCTATCTGCATTTTTTTTCTTTGAAATTTTAAGGTCAGTTTATTAAGTTCAATGATGAAAGCTATCAGAAGAATATTCTCCTGAAAAATAATGGTTTTTTTCTTAGAAAACAAGAAAGGAAAATCCAAAACCTCTCAGCATAGCCACAGATGCTGTGGCAGTCAAGCATCTCTGCAGATAGGGACAGTCCGTTAATCTGAGGGGTCACTCCCCGAGTCAGCAGGATTGTAATCTGGATGTCCTCATCATCCCCCAGCTCCAAGTCATCCATTTCCTGGAACAAGGACTCATTCACCTCCACATTATTTCCAGCGTCCTCCAAGAACTGGATATCAGATGTGTCAAGATTATGACCTGTTTCAAACAGCTGCTTCCCACTTTATTTTTCTCCGCTCTTCTTTCATCATTTCTTTTCGATTTCTAGAAATTCTGCATCAAACTTGGCCTTCCAATTTAGGAAATTCTCAACTGTAACAGGAGTGCCATGGAACAATTTCTTTTCTGCTTCTTAGGCTTTTCTTTTTGTTTCTTTTCTTCCTCTTTTTTTTTTTTTTTTCAGGGTCTCCCTGTAGCCCCAGCTGACCTGGAACTCACTTTGTAGACCAGGGTGGCCTGGAACTCACAGAGATCTGCCTGCCTCTGCCTCTCGAATGCTGAGATTACAGGGGCCCACCACCACGCCCCACCTCTCCTAGTTTTTGTCTGATCTATTTCAATTTTTCTGCACAGCTGTGACTAAAGATCATCACCATGCCAAGGTTCTCCTCGGTCTGCAAAGCCAGTAATTTTAAAATGTCTGAGACATCATTATCTTCTAGATTTTCTTGGGAGACTATTTCATAAAGTGGAGCTTCATCTGGGTATTTTTTACTATATGTAAACTTGACGGTAGTCTGGACAGTTTCATCATTTTCTCCAGCTTCAGATGTCACAGTAATGGTGAAGCTGGGTGGATTTTCTGGTAATACTGTGAAGGAGTCGGGGTAGATGGACTCCAGAGCCTCCAGCTCGTTGCGCTGCTCCTTTCTGTGGTCTGTCGTCGTGGCCCACGCTGCTGCCCATGTATCACCACGACACCCAGGCTGCACGCTGCAGTGGACACCGCGGCGCAGAGTCCGGGTGGGAAGGCTTGGGGCCCGGGCTAGGCCCAGCCTACCCCATCTGCATTTTTTTATGTATATGCATGGTTTGCATAATTATATATATGGGCACCAGGTGCATGCAATGCCCGCAGAGATCAGAAGAGGTCATCATAATCCCTGGAACTGGAGTTATGAACTGCTGCCAGTGCCATGTAAGTGCTGGGAACTGAACCTGGGTCCTCTGCCAGAGAAGCAGTGATCATAACTGCTGAGCCATCTCTCCAGACCATATCTGCATTTTTGGACTATTCATATTTGAAATAAGTTTTTCCTAACTTAGAAACTCTGTTACTCATTGATCACTCTTGGTATAAGACCAAGAAAGAATCTAATTTCTCTATTAAAGTAATTATATGCATGTTAAAAAAACAGGTGTGAGTAGGCACTCATTTATCCTTTAGGAGATACAGACTTATATAGTCTCTACTCATGGTCAAACATCTACTTTTAGGATTAGTAGTATAGCTCACTGGTGGAGTATTTGCTCAGCATACAAAAAGGGACTGGATTCAATGCCCAGCATTGAAAATAACAAATATATATATATATACTCTTTTTAAAAAAGTATAGAAGACCCAAGTTGTTTTACTAATCTTATTTATGATGATAAGCTTCTGTTAGTGAAGTATAAAACAAACTGTTTTGGTAACTGCACCACAATGATTATAGTGTGATTTTCAGTTTGGGTTTGTTTGTTTGTTTTGTCTTTTTGAGACAGGATCTCCCTGTAGCTTCAGTTGGCCTAGAACTCGCTAAGCAGACTAGGCTGGCTTCAGACTTTACAAAGATCTGCCTGCCTCTGCCTCCCAAGTGCTGGGGGATTAAAGGCATGCACCACCACCATGCCAGGCTTGTGATTTTCAGTTGTAAAATGTCTTAGTCTTTTTCTAAATGAACTACTGTCCATATTTAATATAGTTTTTCAAATATTAGGCTCATTTAAAATGTATAATATATATTGTGGTAGTTAGTGTTTATTGTCAACTTGACAGAATCTGGAATTACCTAGAATCTGGAATTACTCAAGACATACCTATGAGGGATTATCTTGATTGTTAGCCTTTGGTCAGTCTATGAGCAGTTATCATCATTACCTTAACTAAAAAGGGAAGACCCATCCTAAAAGTGGGAAGGTGCGGGCAACACCATTTCCTGGGCATGTGCCCTGGAGTACATAAAAAAGATAAAGCTAGATGGACATGGTGTTGCATCCCTTTTATTCCAGCACTTGAGGCAGGTGGATCTCTGAGTTCAAGGTCAGCCTGGACTACATAGTGAGTACAAGGCCAGTCACAGCTACACAGTGAGACTTTGCCTAAAACAACAGCAACAACAACAACAACAAAACAAAACAAAACAAAACAAAACAAAACAAAAAACCCTGACAAAATGGAGAAAGCTGGCTGAGCAAAAGAACTCATGTCTCTCTGCTTCTTGGCTGAGGGTGCAATGTCTGCAGCCACCTCAAACACCTGCCAATAGAACTTTCCTCCATGATGGGCTGTAGCTTGAACTGTGAGTCAAAATCAACACTTTGTCACTGAAACTGCTTCTGTCTGGGGTATTTTATCACAGTCACAAGAAGAGAAACTAATACAAATAACTGCTGAGTTTCATATTATGTAAACTTAATCCCTCCATTCACATCCCTGCATCACACTGCATTTCAGTTTCCTGCTATCACAGGTTTGATAGTCATCTAACTACCATAAATCCTTTGCGGAAACAAATCAGGGTAAAAATAAGTATTCGAACACCGAAACAATTTTCACAATTTAAACAAAATATATTCTACAGAAATATGAAAATCACAAGTGTGACTAAAACGAAGAAAATTTTGTTCTGGTGTCAGAATTTTTCCTCAGTATGTCAATAACTAATCACTTGTTTTCTCAATTAGTTCTTAACCAGATCGTATACAAAAGCATTTTTTTAAAGGCAAGGACTTGCTGTGTAGGCTAGGCTAGTACTCATCACACAATCCAGACTGGCCTCAAACTTGACTCAGGTCTTTTGATTCAGCCTCCTGAGTAATGAGATTACAAGCATGTACAAGCATGTACCACCACAAATGTTTCTTGGTATGTTTTGGGTTTTAAGCACTTCTTAATTTTTTTTAAAAAAACCCATTTAGGGGCTAGGGAAATGATTTAGCAGTTAGGAACACTTGCTACTCTCCAGACGACCCAAGTTCAGCTCTCAGCATCCAGGCTGGGGGGCTCACAACCACCTGTAACTCCAGAACCAAGGTATCCTATACCATCTTCTGGCCTCCAAAGGCATAGACACTTAGGTGCCATTTATGTGTATACACACACACACACACACACACACACACACACACACACATAATAAAAATAAGTATTTCAAAAAGAGCCTTTTAAACCATAATTAAAGTTGGGTTTTCATTACAAAAACACCACAGATAAAACTGAAGCAAAAAAAATTCTATAATTTGATGCAATCTGACATATAAACTTAAATATTTTTTAAATTATTATTTTACGTGTATGAGTATTTTGTCTACATGTGTATAGGTGCACCCGTGTCATGCAATGCTCCTGGAGGTCAGAAGAGGGTGTTAGAACCCTGGAACTGGTGTCACAGACAGCTGGTAGCCACCATGTGGGTGCTGGGATTTGAACTCGGGTCCTCTGTAAGAGCAGCCAGTGCTCTTATCCACTGAATCATCTCTCTAGCCCCTGACCATATAAATTTTATTCAAATTCTATTTACTCTACATAGCTGACTAAGACTAGCTTTATACTGCAAACTACATGATGCAAATTGTCTTACACCAAACCTGCAAAAGAAATATGTAACACGTCATCAAATGCACACTATATACATGTTAATTCTAATTACCACTTCTCTTACCCCTTCCCGAGCCTTCATGTATGCATTTTCAAAAGCTGTTTGCTGGAGCGTCAAAGGAAGTGCTTTCAAACACCTGAAGGAATCTCCTTGCTTCATCTCCTGGAATAATCTTTGTTCATTTATTTATTTATTTTTTTAAAAAAAAGAACAAAATGAAACAATTTATTTCAAACCCTGCTTTTTAAAGTATATTTCAGAACAAAAGTAAAACATTCTATGAGGCAAACATACTAGTCCTTTCTCTGAAAGACTAATGAAATTTGAGTCCCTTTTTGCAGTTACATCCACTAAATATTAAGGCTTTTAATATTTAATCCATTTTTCCTCTGAGAAAAGAGAATTTCAGCCAGGTGCCACACTCTTAATCCCAGCAATTCAGAGGCATAGGTGTTCAGATCTTTGTGAGATCCAAGTCAGCCTGGTCTACACAGAATTCCAGGTCAGCCAACGCTACATAATGAGACCCTGTCTCAAAAAAAACAAAAATATTTAAAAATTTAAAAAAAAGAAAGAGAATTTCAAAAAATCTTTAAACTATTGGTCATATTTGAATTTTTAAAACTGCCAAAAAGATAGATTATCCTAAAACAACAACTAAGATACCACAAACCCCTGTCAATCTATTACTTATTTTTTAATATTTTACTTTTTATTTTTTATGTGTATAAGTGCACCAGTGTTGTGCAGTGCCCATGGAGGTAAGAAGAGGGCATCAAATCCCCTGGAACTGGAATTACAGATGGTTGTTAGCTGTCATGTGGGTGCTGGGAATCAAACCCAAGTCCTCAGCAAGAGCAATTAGTGCTCTTAGCCACTGAGCCATCTCTCCAGCCACCCAATCCAATATTTAACCACTATGAAAATGAGTAACTTAATGCCTTGATGTTCAATTTAAATATCATTTTATGTGGAGAATGATGCCTTTTAGATAATATCTATATACTTAAAGCAACTTAAACTTTGTCCTTGATACTTCTTAGAAATAAAAATTTCATAATTTATGCTATTTTTTGGGGAGGGGGGGTGTCTTTTTGAGACAGGGTCTCCCTGTAGCCCCAGCTGGCCTGGAGCTCACTATGTAGACAAGGCCGGCCTCAAACAAACAGAGCTCCACCTGCCTCTGCCTCTAGAGTTCTGGAATTAAAGGCATGTGCCACCACCCCTGGTTTAATTTCTGTTATTTTTGATTCCTCTAGTTTGTCTAGCCTTTCTTAAAGTAGCCCAACATTAAGTATATAACAAATGGGGACTGGAAAGATGGCTTAGCAGTTTAGAGCACTGCTTATTCTTCCAGAGGACCCAGGCTCCTTTCCCAGCACCTACATGGTGGCTAAGAGCCATTTATAACTCCAGTTCCAGGGGATCCAACACCCTCTTCTCGCCTCCATGGGCACTGAAGGATATGGGTGCACCTACCTACAAACAGACAAAACATTCATACACATAAAATAAAAATAAAGAAATCAAGTAAATATACCTAACAAGTGAAAGACCAGAAACCAACAAATTCTATTTACACATCTATCTTGAATTTCTATATTTTTGAAACTTACAATTTATTCCATGCCTCAACTTACATTATGACACTCAAGTAATGATCTCTATAACCTCAGAACTTTAACCTCAGCATATATATTCTATCCTTTACCTGTGAAATTCAGTAAGAATCTGGACTACTAAACACAAATCACTAGAGATCCTTACAATGCACTATAGTCTTACTAAAAAACTCAAAATGTAGACATAAAATATGGTTCATGGAAATTATATACTGGTTTTAACATTACATAGGTGACTGCTGGGAAAATTTATTTATGGTAAACTACAACTAGACACTTAGGTCTAAATAGTACTCAAACGATTTTCAGCTTTTATTTATCTTTTTTTTTTTGTCTTTTTGAGATAGTCTCCCTGTAGCCCCAGCTGTCCTGGAACTCACTACGTAGACCAGGCTGGCCTCGATCTCAGAAATCCACCTGTCTCTGCCTCCCAAGTGCTGGGATTAAAAGTGTGCAAAAGTGTGCGCTACCACGCCCAGCTGATTTTTTTTTGGGGGGGGGTTCTTTTTATTTTATGTGTATGAGGTTATGCCTGCATGTATAAATGCACCCATGTCATGAAGTGCCTGCAGAGGCCAGAAGAGGGTGTCAGATCCCCTGGAACTTGAGTTACAGACAATTGTTAGCCATCAGATGAGTTCTGGGTGGGTATCAAACCCGGGTCCTTTGCAAGAGCAGCCAGTGCTTTTAACCACTAAGCCGCCTCTCCAGGCCCCAGCTTTGATATTAAGTAGTATGCAATTTCTTTTCCAAATACATCAATTTTTTAAAATATATTAATTTTATTAATTGTCAATGAACTCGTACCACAGGCCAAATATTGTTTTATGTGCTAAAGACAAGTAATGAATGTATGAGTGCTATATAAAAAGAAAAAACTACCCATTTATTAACTCACATAAAGACCTGGTAATATTCAAACATTCTATACTTCATGAAGTGGCAGCAGAGAAACCTCATTCGAATCAATGGCTTATTAGCTATACACCACTAAGCACGGTACTTCTCTAAGCCAGAGTTTTAATTTATAAGTTGCAGAAAATAATACTACCTAAGTGGTAAAATTTTGTGTATTAAGAGAAACCTTAAGTCCTAGGCATACTATATATGTACAGCAAGTGTAAGCTGCTGTTGATACAACAGACAGTGAGCTGTGAGTGCGCTAGACACTGCACTTGATGGAGCATTACAAACGCTTCATGGAAATCTAACTGCTTGCTTACCTATTGATTGACCCTGCAGCCAACATTCGAACTTGGTGATGATCATCGGCAAGGAATTGTGGAAATACTTCATTTATAGGATAGTCTTCTCCCATTACGTTAAGAATAGCCCACTTTGAATATGGATCAGCCTACAGTAAAATAACAATTGAGGTCAAATACAACAAAATCACTTGTTAGCACACAGAAACAAAGGCAGCGTCAACATGTCAACGGAGACCTTTCTAAACACAAAGAGTAACTTACCTCAAGCAGTGTTTGAAGACATTTTACTAAGGCCATTCTTACAGAGAATGCACATTTCTGCTCCTTTGTCAGATGCCTAAAATCAAGCAAGATTTTCAGTGTAATAATTATTCCAACAAAAGCACAAGAAAAAACAAAGTATTAAAGTTATAGGTTGCTCACAAATTGTTTTTAATTAATTTTCATTACTTGGCATATGCCAAGAAATTTTACCTTACACAAACTTCAGGCTAAATGAAATGGAATTTATTTTAATCTACATGTGTTTTGTGCAATTATGCCTCTACTTCAAGCTCTTATGTTTCACCTACCCACGCTAAGGCAAGCTAAAGAGCAACAGAAGGTAAGTTTTGGCTGTTATATCACAGATTTAAAATCCACATTATATACTGACTTAGACATCTTTATTGATCAGATAGCATGAGGATTCTAAATATATGTGCTCTTTTATAGGTACTAAAATGTTATTGTTAGGCCCGTGAAATGGCTCAGTGGGTAAAGGTACCTGTCACTAGGCCTGACATCCTGAGGTCTATTCTCAGTACCTCCATGTTGGAAGGAGAAAACTGACTTCCACTAGTTGTTCTTTGACTTCTTACACAAATATGTGCACACACATAAAATAAATATATAAAGAATTTTTTTTAAGACATGTTTATGATCATATGAATGAAATACTTAATGAGAAGACCAACTGGCTCCCTTGGAGATAGGAAAAATTCAACTGGTTTAGGTTTGTTCCACTTTTTAAATTCATTAGCCATGGCAATCTATTATGATTCAAAACTTGCACGGAGGCTGGAGAGATGGCTCAGTGGTTAAGAGCACATGGTAGCTAACAACTGAATGTAATTCCAGTTCCAGGGGATAGGACACCCTCTTCTGGCCTCTGCGGGCACTGCACACACAAGGTGCACTTACATGAAAGCAGGCAAAACACTCATAGACATTAAAAAAGAAAAAAACTAAAAAAAATTTGCAGGTACAAGTGATGACTTGCTCCAAGCTGCACAAGGACAGAGACAGGGCTACCTAAGAAGTCCTTTGATGACAGGACCTTATCAGAGAAAACGTAGATGCAGCTGTCTAAATGCACACATGGGGACTGAAGCAGTGAGCAGGATCAATCCATTGCTTTTGACTGCCACTGCTTAGTTACCAGCTTCCAACAGCAGAAAGAGCAGTTCAACACTGAAACTCTTCCTGTTGAGGAAAGAATAGCGGCTCCTGCTAACACTACAAGGTTGGAGGAAAAGACAGATAATGACCCCTCTTCAACAGCTGATTTTCCTAACAGTGATCTGGAAGAAGCTTCTCTGGAGAATTTAAAGAATTTAGGTGAATCTGCAACTTTAAGAAGCCTACGGATCAATCCATAACTGAGGCAGCTGATGGGGACAACACAGCAAAGCTGAGCAAAGTCTACGTGCAGGAGTCTTTGTGGAGATTGCTGGTTAAGAATTCTGGAGTCAGCGGGGTGTGGTGGCACACTCCTTTAGTCCCAGTTCTTGGGAGGCAGAGGCAGGCAAATCTCTGTGAGTTCTATGAGTTTGAAGCCAGCCTGGTCTACACAATGAGGTCCGGGCCAGCTGGGACTACAGGGAGACCCTGTCTCAAAAAGACCAAAATTAAAAAAAAAAAGGAAGAAGAATCCTGGAGTCATTCCATCCCAGAATGAGGGTTCTTAAAACGGATTGGTGTTCAAGCACATGCTTGACTCTAGGACCCATCCACTGCTGCTCCCAGGAGGCGAGGAAGTATGTAGCCTAAGCAGAGAGGTGGTAGGCTTCCCAGAGACAGGCAGGTCTTGATCATATAGTTCATGCCTTAGGCACATTGTGGAAACTCAAGGCACAGACTTTATGAAGAGGAAATTTACTATTCACATGGTGGTTTTAAAATACTTTGTTTGGATAGGCCGGGCGTGGTGGCACACGCCTTTAATCTCAGCACTTGGGAGGCAGAGGCTTGTGAGTTCAAGGCTAGCCTGGTCCACATCGTGAATTCCAGGACAGCTGGGGCTACAGGGAAACCAAAAAAAAAAAAAACTTTATTGGGGGGTGGAGGCAGGAGAGATGGCCCAGTGGTTAAGAGCACTGGCTGTTCTTGTAGAGGACCAGGGTTCAAACCTCAGCACCCACATGGTGGCTAACAATTGTCCACAACTCCAGTTCCAGGGGCTCTCACACCCTCTTCTGACCTCTGCGGGCATTACACAACATGGGTGCACTTACATACATGCAGGCAATTCACTCAAACATAAGATTTTTAAAAAATAAATAAAATATTTAAAATATTTTATTTTGGGTATAGTTCAGATAAATATCAAGTTAAATTTTGAATTAAAATCTGAGTATTACTAAATAAATTCAATTCTACTACACATTGCATTGTTCACTGTCCTTGACTCCTAATCTTATTGTTTGAAATTGCATTAAATAAATCAATTTATTAAATATTTAAAAATATTTCAGGGACATATTCTAACATTTTATGAAGCCTGATTTGGGGGGGAAAAAAAATCCTACAATGTAGCTGTTCAAGCAATTAAGGAAAGACAGAGCTGGGAGATGACTCAATGGATATGCCACTGAAACATGAAGACCAAAGTCAGGATTCCAATATCCATGTAAAGCCAGATGTAGCAGCCTCCATCTGTAATCCCATCACATCTACAGGGAGAATCCCTGAAGTCTGTATCCAGTTAGCCTGGTATATATAGCAGTCAAATAGAGACTTAATCTCAAACAAGGTAGCAAGTGAAGACTGACACCCAAGGATGTCCTCTGACTACCACAGAAATACCATGGCACACAGGTGCCCATACTCACACACACATCCACTACAAACACATACACACAGGGAGCAAAGACAAATTACATTCTGCTATTGTTAAGATGTATAGAATAACACAGGAGGATCAGAAAAAAAAGTTACTCTCACACACACACACACACACATACACACACACACACACACACACACAAAGTTTACATTTGCATCCAGAGGCAGAAAAAGAACTTGAAAAAGAAGACATATGCCTACCAAAATGCTCCAACCACTGTCAGGAACTGTCCTTGAGCATCCCTTGTGTTCTCAAGGTCCAGACTACCTTGTCCTAGGTTTGTCACAACATGAAGGACATGGTTTAAAATGGATTTACAAACATCTTGATCACGACGATGCAAAGAACACACATGGCTATGAGGAAAAGTTTAATGATATAAGCTTGGCAGAACACATTAGTTAAGTTTACAAATTTAAAGTGAGCATAACATACGGCTTTCATTGCTTACGATAGTGGTTTCAGAAGTTCAATAACATCTTCCATTGGCAAAGGATACTCATCTCCAGGGAGATCCTTTAGAAGCACTAAGTACTAAGATGGTTTAAAAAAAAAAAGGCAGCATTATCAAGAGATCATTTAAAAAGCGTATATATGCATAAATTCATAAATGCACAGAGCTACAAATTTCTATAACAAGGCATATAACAAAAAGTATATTTAAAATCAAATACCGGATTCAAATCTCAGCATAACAGCTTTATGTGGATAAAAATATTGGCCTTGGGGTGAGCACAGTGCTGTATGCCTTTAATCCCAGCACTTCAGGGCAGAGGTAGGTGGATTGTCTGTAAATCAGATGATAGCCTAGTCTACATAGTATTTTTTGTAATAGCAAATAATTTCAAATAACTAAAGTATACCATTTTATGTAATCAGAAAGATTTCTGCAAACCATGAAGGACTACATAGGTAGATCCAGTCTCAAGAGAAAATGAAAAAAACCTTGGTCTTATAACATCTACCTTTGTACTCCCATTTGTAAAATGGGAATGTATAATTATCTGATTAGATAACTGAGAAGAAAATAAACATAACCTGCTAGTCTCTATTGTTTAATAAATGACCATTACTGTCATTCCTGGGATTAAGATGAAGAATTTTGCCTAGCACAGTGGCATACACCTTTAATCCCAACACTCAGAGAAGGCTGAGGCAGGCAGATCTCTGAGAGTGAGGCCAGCCTGGTCTATGTAGCAAGTTCCAAGCCAGCTGGGACTGCAGGGAGACTCTGTCTCAAAAACAAAGCCAGGCATGGTAATATAGGCCTTTGATCCCAGCCCTCAGGAGGCAGCGGAAGGGGGATCTCAAAGTTCAAGGCCAGCCTGGTCTCCATAGTAAGCCAGGCCAGCTGGGGCTATAGGGAGACCTTGTCTCAAAAAGACCAAAAACACCAAAACAAAAAAAACAAAAACAAAAACAAAAGAAAGAAATTAATGAATTTTGGAAAGGAGAGATAACCATGGAAGGGGAAGTCAAATACCCATCTGCTTATAGGACAAATTTATAACTCTGTATGGTACCGAAGATACAAAAAGCAGTGTTATAACTAGATTTTTCTTTTTCTCTTTTTGAGAGAGGGTCTCCCTGTAGTCCCAGCTAGCCTGGACTGGCTATGTATGGAGACCAGGCTGGTTTCAATCTCACAGAGATCTGCCTGTCTCTGCCTCCTTGTGCTGAGACTAAAGGCATATACAACTAGTAATTTTTATGGTAGTTATAACCAAGCATTTAGTTTTTCAGAGGTGCTAAATAATTTTGTAATTACACCAAAAGATCCTAAGAGGTTTGCCCTTTAATTTGTATGTGAAAAGTATTCCTTATTCCTCATATACTAACAAAGAAAAAATTGAAATCTTCAATATTTAACATGTAAGTCATAGGTAATGTTACCAAGTGTTTGATGTGACTTTAAACATCAAAGCTTCAAGAAAAGTATAAAACCCCTCCCATTGATCAAAGGTAAAGAAACAAAACAAAGAGCCCCAATAAGACAATGCCAGGTTAGAGAATGTCTGTGCACGGTCAAGGCGTTCCTAACCAGGAATTCCACCAGGGACTTAAATTACATGTGTCATAGTTTGAAACTTACCAGACATTTCTGCCAGTTTACTAGAACTGAGATTATAACCTTGGGCCTACCTAGAAGATACTGAGTAGGAGCTCTTCCTAACTCTTCACTGGGGATGGATTAAGGACACGTTCTACATGATAAATAGCTTAGCTCCATTTAAGGTTATTGAGTAAATAAATTTATTTACTTGTGGGAATGTAAGGTTTTTGGTTTTTTTGTTTTTTTCTGCAAATAGACACAGGAGAACAAATTTAGATATGGGGGGGCATACAGTGATGGAGAGTGATAGATTAGAATTAAAGATATATATTAGTAGTATCAGGATAAAGGCAAGACTGAGACTTGAGTCTTACCATGTTACAGATTATTTTTACAGTCAAGATCTAGGTTTCATTGGCTGTTGGTTATACTTATAATCTCAGTACTTAGAAGGCTGACAGGAAAATTGCTTAGCACAGGCCAGCCTGAGCTACATAGTGAGAACCTGTCTCAAATACGAAGTGTTTCTAAAGATAGTCTATAATAATTATACTAAGAGAACCAAGTCTACTCAAAATGCACCTCAGTTACACAACTTTAGAATCTATTTCATTTCACAGCACATTACAAGACAAACTGAAATCTAGGTATAGTAACATGTACCTCTCACCATTATCAGGACTGCCAGAACCCAAGAGTTTTAGCCAGCCTGGGCAGCATACCTAGACATATACATACACACAGTATACTGTCTCAGATTAATTTTTCAAGAAATTAATTTTAAGTCTTCGAAGTTACTGTATGATTCATACATATCCAGCTACTATATTTGGTTGGCAACACCTGACAGAATAAAAAAGTCTTCACTCCACTTTACTCACCATGTGTAGGTGGAGGGGTTTAGTAAGATCGAGTGTGCTAGAATCAAGAAGAATTAACAATTTTCTTCGAATATCAGCTGATCTAAAAGACATAGCATTGGTATGGGATGCAGTTACACACATGCACAGGAACCTGAGCATGTCTAAAAGCAGTAGATCTGACTTTGAAAGATAGTCTTCAGTTAAAGGATTCACAGCACCTAAAAATAAAAGGTTCTTATTAACACTATGAAAGGGGTCTTTTTTTTTTTTTAAAGACAGGGTTTCACTATGTAGACAAGGCTGGCCTCAAACTCAGAGATCCCCCTGCCTCTACCTCCTAAAGGCACACACCCAGCCCACCTTCATGCTTTCCACTGTCGAAACTATCCATCATGCAGTTTTATTTTAAACTCTTCCATGGAGAATAAATGAATAAATTCAATTTTAAAATAAGAATAACTTAAAATGTATAGTAAGAGGGATGATGACATGGCTCAGCAAGTAAGAGCATTTACTACACAAGCCTGACAACCTTACTTTAACCTCCAGAACCTATAGTAAGAGGAGTTATTCCGCCCAAACTGTCTTCTGACCTCCACATGTATGCCTCCACACATCACACCTGTATGCCTGCACTTACATCACACACACACACACACACACACACACACACACACACACACACACAATAATGACTATTTTTAAATGTACAGTAAGAGAGCAATCCAAGTAGACTATATATAAGGGGAAAAATTAGCATAAAAATCTTTCCAATGAAGCCATTTACAATGCCAAACTAATACAAAAGTGGTGGAAGAAACCCCAACTAGTAAATATGTGTTTACCAATAGCATTCTGGTTCTCTCCAGAATCACTGGCATCACTCACAGTGCTAGCAGGACAATCACTAAACATGCTCATAGATGTTGAACCCTGCGCCTCCATTAGATTTTCCTCTGTATCATCTTCTATTGAGTGCACGTCTACATAATCAAATGGCTTTTTCGTACAGGATGCCTTCAGAGAGGAGAAACAAAGATACCCTTTTCAACTTGGTATTTTTCAGAAGCATCTAATCTAACATTTTGTGGGAAAGTGAATATATAAACTAGAATGTGTCTAAATAACAGAATATAAAACTTTAAAAAGTAATTTATTATATTAACGTCTATTGAGTGCACGTCTACATAATCAAATGGCTTTTTCGTACAGGATGCCTTCAGAGAGGAGAAACAAAGATACCCTTTTCAACTTGGTATTTTTCAGAAGCATCTAATCTAACATTTTGTGGGAAAGTGAATATATAAACTAGAATGTGTCTAAATAACAGAATATAAAACTTTAAAAAGTAATTTATTATATTAACGAGTCTTAGTCATTCCATACTGTATTCAAACATGAGTACCATTCTGTACCCCACAAACATACACAACTATAATTTGCCAAAATATAATTTTTTTAGAAGTCTTTTAATAATAAAACTTGATGAAAGTACAAAAAAGTATCAACTGCTAGGACTATTTTGGAGGACAATGACAACACGTATCAAAATTAAAGTTGGGTATAGTGGCATGTGCCTGTTGTCCCACCTACTTAAAAGCCTGAGGGAGGAGAATCATTTGAGCCCAGAGTTCAAGGCCAGTCAAGGCAACACACTACAACCTTATCTCAAAAAACAAAAACAAAAAAGCCCTAAAATTCAAATTCCTTTTGAACATAAGTCCTTCACTAGAATTTCTCCTGAATCTTTCATGTACACAAAGAAAGACAACAAAGAAGTTCAAGAGTCTCTACAGCAGAACACTGCGAGAGAAAATAAATGATTTACACACTGATTAAAGTTAGGCTCCGGAGGGCTGGAGAGCTGGCACAGCTGTTAACGTTGGGCTCTTGGGCTGGAGAGATGCTCAGAGAGGTTAAGAGCACTGGCTGTTCTTGCAAAGGACCTGGGTTTGATTCCCAGCCCCCACATGGCAGCTAACAACTGTAACTCCAGTTTCTGGGGATCCTATGCCCTCTTCTGATCTCTCTGTAGGCATTGCATGGCACAGGTACACTTACACTCATGTAGGCAATACACTTGTACATATAAAGTAAAAATTAATAAATAAAAAATTTATTTTAAAAAAGCCAGGCTCATGTCTCTAATCCCAGCACTTGGGAGGCTTCAAGGCCAGCCTGGTCTATATAGTAAGTTATAGGCCAGCCAGTGCTACATAGTGAGACCTGCCTCACTAAAAGCAAGAGCAGGTGGACTTTAAAAACAAAAGTATTCTTTCCAGATAGGGCTAAAAAGAAACAATATATATATATATATATGTGTGTGTGTGTGTGTGTGTGTGTGTGTGTACACACATTCATACATACATATATATGTATTCCTATATCGTGTAATACCAATACACTATTCCTATATAGTAAAATACCACACACTGTCAAAGTATAGCCATATACAGCATATAAATAAGTATGGCAACAAGGAAAAATGACTAAAATTTGGCATGAAATACAAATAATGAAGTTACAGAATATTTTAGGGACTGTAGATATTTAAAGGTATTTCCTATATATTCCAAGTAGGGTACCAGAACAACTGTAGCACAGGCATGTTTGCACACAAGATAAAACATAAACACCACAGTAAGTATACGCAATCTAGATGACAAAGTCCTTACGTTTTTTTGTTTTTTAGGAATGATTTTGAGCTGGGCATGGTGGCGCACGCCTTTAATCCCAACACTTGGGAGGTGGAGGCAGAGGCAGGTGGATCTCTGTGAGTTCAAGGCCAGCCTGGTCTACACAGTGAGTTCCAAGACAGCTGGGGCTATAGGGAGACCCTGTCTCAAAAAGAAAAAAAAAAAAAAAAAAGAATGATTTTAAATTTCAGTAAAGGATTGCATAGAAATTAAATGTGAGCTTGAACAACTGATCCAATCCTTTAGTCTATTAGTTAGTGGGAAACTAAAAGCCAGGTACTGATAATAAAAGTCCCAGCACTCATGAGGCAGAGGAAGGCGGATCTCCGTGAATTCAGGGCCAGACTGGTTTACATAGTGACTTCCAGGCCAGTTTGGGCTACAGGGAGACCCTGTCTCAAAAAGAGCAAAGGTTAGGTGCTGATATTGAGGGGAAGTCAAACATATATCCATCTTAATCAAATTTATTTAATTCCTACATTTACAAAAATATAAGATGTTATATACTGTCAGATGCACCTCTATTTACAAGATATTTCAGCAACAACAACAAAAAAAAATGCATTTTCAGAACTGGCAAAATGACTCAGTGAGTAGAAGTTCCTGCCTGTGGACATGAGCTCAGACCTCAATGCCAAAAGGTAGCAGACAGAATCAACCCCCAGAGCTGTCCTCTGAATCACACACAGGCACATACATGTTCATACACTTTCACACAAACATAAATCAAAAATTTTAAAACTGCATCTTAGAATAATACAGTAGAAAAAGACAAGTGTATACTTACTAAACTTTTACAAATATCTGCAATGTCATTCATAAGCTTTGATGTTAACAATCGTAGGAAAAAGTCAGATGAAATCTTATTTGGACTTTGCTGTAATTTAGACAAAGAACCAAATAATAAAACAAACAGTATTCTTGGTAGTAATATTTTCTCTATCTTGAATGAAATGTAAATAAAAGAGTTCACAGTTGGGAATAAGACATAAGTTGTTTGAGTACACAACCCTCTTTTCTTAGTCATACTAACTACAGCAAATATCTTTCACTGTGCATAAGCATCACTGAAGTACTAGCTACTGATTGAAACACAGTAAGTAGTAATTTTAGCTGAGGCTTTATTCTTCCACTCTCTTCTTCCCACTTCAAAACAACAACAAAAAAACACATAACAAGACTCAAAGTACATGCTAAGAAGGTAAGTTGCCTAGGGAAGTAATATTAACTTTCAAAAATGTTTCAAATTATTAGCAACAGTCTAGTCCAGATCAGCTACCCCCCATAGGGCTTTTCAAAATCAAAACAAAGATTACATACAGTGGCACTCTTCATAAGATGATCTGAGCACAGAAAGTAAGGTTTGTACTGCCCTCTACACACTGAGCTACATCCTTACCTGGTATTATCTTTGTACTACTCACTACCTGTGGTATAGTGATATCCTAATCACAAACTCATTAACAGCTGCTTAAAAATGAACATGCTAGCAATAAAAGATTCATCTATGTAGTTACATGTAAAAATAGTAAGAAAACAAATTATGAAATTAGTTTCATGAGAAGTAAGATTACCTACTTATTCCTCTGGACATTGCCTTTATTGACATCATTCAACACAGTTTTAGATCAGTTTATAAACTTACAAATGAATCAAAAAGTCAATACTAACAAGCAACATACCCCAAGAAGAAGCAGACTATCTTACCTTGGTATGTCTACACAAGCAATTTGAACACAGATGAATCATGTTTCTCAAAGAACCAATTCTAGACTCTTCATTTGTCTTATTTTTAAACAGAGCAATACTTTCTCCTGCATACTGCATTAGAGACTATTCAGAAAAGAAAAAAGTCAAATTTCAGTTATTTAAAAAAATAATGGTCTCATTATGTAGCCCAGACTGGCCTTGAAGTCACAGAAATCTGCCTGCCTCTGCCTCCTGAGTGCTGAGATGAAAGGCTTTAAAGGCTGGGTCAATTCTAGTTAAAACTAACACCTTAATACTGCCTTTTAAAAATTTTTTTAAGAAACAAAATTATCTTTACAAACTGAACATGAACTGGGAGCAGTGGCTGACACATCATCCCAGTACCTGAGGGGTGCTTAGAAAGAAGAATCACCATGATTTTGAGGCCAACCTGGACTATATATAGTGCATTCTAGGCTAGTCTGGACTAAAAAGTAAGACACTGTCTCAAAAACAAAACAAAAAGTTGCACATAGTCATGTAATAAAATTAGAAATTATGAAGAGTCAAAAAGAAAATGACCAATGCAAGTCAAGTGTAGCAATGCATACCTAAAATCCCAACACTTAAAGGATACAGGCAAGAGGATCTCAAGTGCCAGGTCAGGTTAGGCTACAAAATGAGACCCTGTCTCAAAAAACATAATCACCATAAATCTTGTACTCGTTGCAAACTACTCCATAGACATAGTAATACCAAGAGATAAAGTTTTAAGCTTAGGGTTACATGATTCATACATGCCATCAAGAATTCATTACAGGGGGCTGGAGGGATGGCTCAGCAGTTTCAGAATACTGGTTGCTCTTGTAGAGGACCTGGGTTCCCAGCACCCATGTGGGGGCTAACAACCATGAGACCCAATGCTCTCCTCTGACCTACTCCAAGAGGCACACACATGGTGCACAAAACATACATGCAGGCAAAATACTAAAATACCACATTTTCATTAACCAGTCGTCAGTTGAGGGGCACTTAGGTTGCTTCCATCTGTGCATGCTAACACCATTGCTGTAGGTTTATATGAGAAGGGTCCCAGGCGCCTGTAGGACTATTTCCATATGGTCATGCACCTCCCCACTAGCTCTTACAATTGTTCACTCCCCTCTTCCCTGGGTGGGTGGACCTCAATATAGGAGACCTGTCCAAGGACCCACATTTGCCGATTCTTATTCTCTGCAGATGCAAACTTAGGCAGACAAAAGCCCAGCTCAAAACTGTGGAAATGAACAGTAAGCCCGAATCTTAGTCAAAGGATTATTGGCAGCTAATTACTGCTGGGTGAGGAAGAGCAGATCTTCTTGAAGAGAGATACACCAGATAGGCTGACTAAATCTCGGTGGATGAACTTGCCCTGAGGGACATCTTGGGACACCTAACTTTACACAATAGGCCTTAATACAAATAACAGAATGTGTGAACTCCATTAGGGGGGCTATGGGAGGGGCCAAAGGGAAAGGGGTAACAGGATATAAACATGATTTTATGTATGAAATACACAAAAATTCAATTAAAAAATTATTTTAAAAATACTTAAATACAGCCGGGTATGGTGGCACACACCTGTAGTCCCAGCACTTGGGAGGCAGATCTCTGTGAGTTCAAGGCCAGCCTGGTCTACATAGTGAGTTCCAGGACAGCTGGG
>NW_008334957.1:2724645-2727696 GCF_000622305.1 Nannospalax galili | reverse complement strand
TGGGAGGCAGAGGCAGGCAGATCTCTGTGAGTTCAAGGCCAGTCTGGTCTACATAGTGCATTCCAGGACAGCTGGGGCTACAGGAGGACCCGCTTAAAAAAAAAAAAAAAAAAAAAAAAAAAACTTAAAGAATTCTTTATTACAGATTATCACAGGGAAAAAATTTTAAAGTACAGATAAAAATCAGTACATATTCTAATTACACTGTGTTGCGACTGTTTCATTTACCATATTTATTTATAATTGATTCATATCTTAAGGAAGGACACAGCATCATTTCTTATAGATTGTAAAAGTTAAAGAAAAAAGTTAACCTACATAGGTTGAGCATTTCATATAAAATGCTTGAGACAAAGTGTTTCAGATTTCAGAATATTTGCATAAACATACTAAGATATCTTTGAGATAGGACCCATTTCTAAGCACAAAGCTTATTTGTTTCATAAATATCTTACACAGAAAGATAACCTTGAACAGCTGTATTTACATTGTGACTGTGACCTGTGACATGAGATCAACTGAGGAATTTTTAACTTTTGGGGATATACTGGGACTCAAAAAGTTTCTTTCCAGTTTTAAAGCAGTTCAGATTTCATATGTTTGAATTAGGGATGCTCAATCTATATAAAACAAAATATTGCTCTGTGTAACAATTTCTCCAAAACATTTATATCTAAAATGTTACTACTATAAATTTTCCTACCTTGGCCTTCTGGAATAATTCTGATTTATATGCTTCCTCTTGTGTTGTTATGCCCACATAACAATAGCAGCCAAGGACGCCAACCAAAAGACTTGAACATCGGACAAGTGCTTCTGAACTGGTAATCTTAAGATAAACCATAAAAATTAAAATTCAGTCCATAAGTAATTCCTTGTGCTCCGGAATTATCTTCTGTAAAAACAAGTTTGTATACTCATCAACAAATAAAAATTGAGTTGAATTAAAGGTGGAATGCCCTGAAAACTGAGTATATGACTCAATGGTAGAGTGCCTTCCTAGCATGTATAAGGTCCTACATTTGATCCCCAGCACTGAAAGTGTTAAAAAGAAAAAAAAATAAAGTTAGATTAATATAAAAAATTATGAGCTTCTGAAGGACAAGTCATTACTAATTATTCAGTGTTTTAGACTCTAGACTAAGAGAAAGCATTTTTTGCCAATAGATTATTTTGGTTAGACCATTTGCAAGAATTATGTAAAATTCTGCAAAGATGGGGGTTGGAGAAATGGCAGAGCAGTTAAGAGCACTGGTTGCTCTTCCAGTGGACCGGGGTTTGATTCCCAGCAACCACATGGCAGCTAACAATCATCTGTAACTCTAGTTCCAGGGGATCCAACACCCTCTTCCAGCCGCTGTGGACTTTGCATGACATGGATTCACTTACATACATGCAGGCAAAGCTCTCAGACACAGAAAAAGAAATAAGACAGAAATTTTTTTTTAATCTGCAAAGATTACACTGAAAAACAAGATTTTTCATGTTTTTGTTCCAATCCTACAGAAAATGGCATTCTATGAGAAAAATATAGAAAAATAATCTACTCTGTAATAAAATCAGAAGTGGTTGTAACAGAGAAAAATATCAGTAAATGGTAATGATAGGAAAAACAGACCCACTGCCTCTCCTTGGTTCTTTGAGTCATTTCCCCTGGCTGCTGAATTCATTCCTTTATATAGCTTATAGGCTTAATTTTACTGAACAAATATATTCTCACTTAAGGCATTGTGGAAGACATAAAGATGAATAAAACATATATGTCCTTTAAGCGGATAATGGCAAAGATAAAGAGATATAGGTGAGTAAAATACAGATATTCATGGTACAGATTAATAAGAGTCTTCAAAATGAAATATTAAATACTATAAGAGGGGGCTGGAGAGATGGCTCGGCGGTTAAGAACACTGACTGTTCTTGCAGAAGACCCGGGTTCGAATCCCAGCACCCACATGGCTGCTAACAACTGTCCGTAAATCCACTTCCAGGGGATCCGACAGCCTCTTCTGTCCTCTGAGGGCATTGCACAACACGGGTGCACTTACTTACATGCAGGCATAACACTCATACACATAAAATAAAAATAATAAATAAAATATTTTAAAAAATACTATGAGAACTAATAGGTGAAAAATATTATGGCTGAGTTACACAGGAAGGCATCCAGAAAGATTTTTAACACATGGACAATCTAAGAACAGAGAAGGACATGCATCGCACATTGAAAGAAACAGTACTTTTCCAGAGAACAGCACACAAGAATTTGTGATTTTACAAAAACAAAGACAATTCCCATTTGATCTCTAAAAGTGACTGCTAGTCCAGTTCTAACTTTTCAAATCATCCCAACCTCTTCAAATGCACCCAAATCTACTGGATTTAAGTTGTATCTTTTCCTGTAACTATAAGCTTTCTTATTAACCAGTAAGTTCATCTCATCATTCTTATGCTCACAGCTTCTCCACTTCCCACTAACCTATCCAAAGAATTCTTTCATCTCCCAGAATTCTTGGCACAGGGGACCTCTCACCCTCCATTCTCCATGCTAAACTCTCCCTATTTGTTGTGATGTGCTACCACTTCCCTTTAAAGCCAAGCGAGATTTCTCATCTCCTTCCTAACAGTCTACCAGAGTTCAAACACAAGCCTTAATTCTTTTTTCAAAATCTCACCTCAGATGAGTAATTATTTAGAAGCTGTTCTGATAATCCCAGAAGATAGCGATCCAATGATTCCTTCAGATTTTGATGGACAGAAAAGCCAATGCTAAGTTGAAACTTCGCTACAGCACATTCTTTCACACTGCTTAAAAAATCCATCTTGTCAAAAGTTGTCTGAAGAAATAGTTCTTCTACTTCTGAAAACGAAGGCTCTTCTTTATCTTTCTGGTGCTGCTCACTTTAAGAGTGAGATTTCTGATTAACAACCACGACTTAACTTTTTTTCCCATTTGTTAGCAATATATTATTACATAGAAAAACATCAAGGTCGTATTTACAGTTACATCAAAGACTCCTTATATGATTAATTTATTATTTTGTTAAGTGTTGC
>NW_008334957.1:2701189-2723950 GCF_000622305.1 Nannospalax galili | reverse complement strand
GATTAATTTATTATTTTGTTAAGTGTTGCTTGTCTTTGATAGCTAATTCTATCAAATTTCATTAATTCAGTAGCAAATTTTACTGACAAAAATATATACAAGTTACTATTTCAAAGGCAAATTCAGAGAAACATTTAAAAACACACTGACATCAGATAACTGACAGTAACTACTGAAAACACTGCCTCTTCTCTAAATATTGTTATTTTAATTTTATATATATAAATGTATTACCTGCATGTATGTAAGTGCACCCATATTATGCAATGTCCAAGAAGGTCAGAAGAGGGCATCAAAATCCCTGGAACTGGAGTTACCAACAGCTATAGCTGCCACCTGGGTGCTAGCGAGCAAATTGGGTCCTCTTCAAGAGCAGCCAGTGCTCTTAGCCACTGAGTCATCTCTCCAGCCCCAACACTGCCTTTGCTGTGTCTTTGATTTTCAAAATATGGGATTTTTATTTCATTATATGATTGTCTTTGTTTTTTGAGACAGGGTCTCACTATGTAGTGCTGGCTGGCCTGGAACTTGCTACATAGACCAAGCTGGAGAACTCATATAGATCCACCTCGCACTACCTCTCGAGTGGAGATTAAAAATGTGTGCCACCATGCCCAGCCTACATTTTATGGCTTTAAAAAGTTTTCTTAAATTATGTGCAAATGCATGTCTCCGTGTGAGTGTATGCCACATGTATATGAGTGCTCACAGAGGCGAGAAGAAAGCATTCAATCTCCTGGAGCTGGGGTCATGGATACTGGGAACTGAACTCTGGTGCTCTGGAACCTCAGAAAGCATTCTTTACTTCTGAGCCATCTCCCCAGCCCCTCATTTTATGCCTTCAAAGAGAGACATCAGTTTTCTTCATACCACTGGGTTATTTTCAGTCACAGTAACAAACTTAAGTCTCTGAGTCACTAAGGACAAATCTTAGATTTACTTTTACTTTAGTAATAATTAGGCTTTGTTTTTTGAGATTGGTTTTAGTTACGTAGCCCAGAATGGTTTCAGACTTCTGAAGTCAAAAGATCCTCCTGCCTGGGGCTCTCAGTGCTAGGACTAAAAGTTTATCATTATATTCAACTCTCATTAGTTTTTGTTGTTCTCATTCCGTTCATTTGTTCGTTCATTCATTCATTCATTCATTGTTGTTTGTGGATCCACGAATATCAGGTAAATATGTGGAAGTCAGAGGACAAATTTATAGGAATTAGTTTTCTCCTTCTACCCTGTGGGTCCAAGGCAATCAAATTCAGGCCATGAGGCTCAGCAACAAGTATCTTTATGCCATGAGTCAACATGCCAACCCTTTTGTTTTGTTTTTTGTTTCTGAGATAGTCTCACGATGTTGACCCAGCTGGCCTGGAACTTGCCATGCATACTAGTCTGGCCTCAGACAAGGCTGGCCTCAAACTCAAGAGATTCACCTGCCTCTGCCTCCCAAAGTGCTAGGATTAAAGGCAGGCACCACTACACCTGGCCCACTTTCACAAAAATTTTATGTTCCTAATTTTCCATCATACCTGTTCAATTTTTTCCACTGACATTTGCCATGTTATCATAAAACAAAAATATCATAACCTTAATCTAAGGTTATAGAGCAGAGATTATAATCACTGATTAATAAGAAACTTTTCCCAGCCTAATGGTAGTGATTTTTTTTTTAATCTTTCTGAGACAGGGTCTCTCTATATCCTCAGCTGGCCTGGAACTCAGAGAGATCCACCTGCCTCTGTGCTAGGACCAAAGGCGTATGCCAAGCCAGGCGTGTTGGCGCACACCTTTAATCCCAGGCTGGTCTACAAAGTGAGTTCCAGGCCAGCTGGGGCTACAGGGAGACCCTGTCTCAAAAAGAACCCTCCCCCCAAAAAAAACCAAAGGTGTGCGTCACCACGCCCAGCTGGTAGTGATTTTTATTTTTAAAGTTAACAGGCTGGGCATATCAATATTTATTGAAATACTGAAAAAAAAATCCATTTTAGTGAGAAATTCCTGGGAAGAACAACTAATGTGACAATACGTATTTCACTGATACAGTAGGAAACATCAACAAGTAACTGACTTCACACTATAAACACTACATGGATTCAAGTCCAAGGCAGCTACAGAAATCTTTAATACAAATATTCAGTCATTACAGATTGTTTGTTCACAGAGACCAACTCTAATAAACCCAGCACAGCCAAAAACCTTTCTACTTGAGTCTGTTTTCACTAGTGAATCCCATAATTGATAAGGCAGTTGGCTAAGTAAATATCTGGTTACAAACTGGTTAACAACAGTAGTGATTTTTACCTGACCAATTAGATCTTAACTACTATTAAGATGTTCTACCACACTGCTAAAATCATCACTGCAATTACCACTATCTCTTAAAATATAATAAGTTTTCTTATATAACATACCATTCTGGCACACTTTGGAAAAAATTCATTGCAGCTTTAGAGTTTTTCATAATGAGACTCACAAGAATTTTCTCCACTCCAAGATGAGGAAAATAACTATAAGGAAAAATGAAAAGTTTCACTAAAAAGACCAGCTCTCATTTAAAAAATCTTAAACATCTACATGTAGTTATAAATTATGCCCTACAAAATTTGCATCTCAAATTAAAGTTACTTTCATTTAGCCTGAATCTCCTAGTATCTGAACAAGACCTTACAGAGGACACACACTATGCTACTGCCATTTCCTATGCTGCTAGGAAGCAGATTTGCATTTTTCTTATTACTTTTATCTTATGTGTGCATGTGTTTTACCTGCATGTATGTAAGCACACCACATGTATGCAATGCCCACAGTGGCCAAAAAAGCACGTCAGATTTCCTGGAACAGAAGTTATGGTCAGTTGTTAGCTGCCATGTGGGTGCTGGAAATCAAACCAGGGTCCTCTGGAAGAGCAGCAAGTGCTCTTAACTGCTGAGCCATCTCTCCAGCCCCAAGATTTATAATTTAAAAAATATCACTTCTAGGACAAAATATATTCAATTAAAGCAAAAGCAGTAAATTCTGTCTTTCTGTCACTAAGTTCCAATTTCCACCTGTAGAAGGGCTAAATGGACCCAATCAAGGGCTTAAGTCCTATCCTATTCTTTCAACAAATTCACCCAGAACATACTCTTATTATGATTAAGGTCAGATAATGGACTGATTTACTGCAACTCACTAAGAAACACCCAACTTCCTAGGGAATCCTATGCACTGAGAAAGGTTAGCAAGTGAGAAAGATCATCTTGTATCCTACTATGGAGCAGGTGATCATGATAATTTACTATATATATATGTTTGGTTTTGTTTTGGTCTTTTTGAGACAGGGTCTCCCTGTAGCCCCAGCTGTCTTGGAACTCACTATGTAGACCAGGCTGGCCTTGAACTCACAGAGATCCACTTGCCTCTGCCTCCCGAGGGCTGGGATCAAAGGCGTGCACCACCACATCCAGCTACTATATTTTTTAAAGAAGGCGGAGTTTGAATGTGTTCACCATAAACAATTATCTGAGAAGATCTGTTTACTCTGGTTTAAACATTATACAATATGTATTCATCAAAATATTATGTGGTATCCTATGAATGTGTATAATTTATATATATATATATATATACTATATACATATAATATCTGTTAAGTCTTTAGAAAGAAAAACTATACAAAGTAACACACACACACAAACATATGTATCCTTCATGAACATCCCCCTATATCCCAGAGTGAAATAACCTCTTATTTCAGAAATGATCCAGGTTCAAAGTCACAAATTACTGTTTAATATTTTAGGGCTAATGCTAGGAAATTCTGTCTTATGATTCTTAACTAAAGTATCTGGTAACAAGTATGTGGAGGGAATCTTACAAAGATGAGACAAACAACATACGCTAAATGAACTGCAATTACCTCTGAAGAACTGGAGGCAATTCTGTACTGTCTTCTAGGTCAGCCTCTAACTGATAGAACAAAAGCCATCTCATTATTGATTCCTTTAAAGAAAAACTTCTATTTACTTCACATGTATTTTGCTCTGTTTCCATTTTTTTTGTGTCTGGAACTACACAGGTGGTCAGGGCCAAAGTAAGACAGGAAATTGAAGAACTAAAATAAATAAATTAAAAAACACCAAGACAACTGTTAAAAGCAAAGTATGCTCAGGACAATATGAGACACATGTATTTTGTCAACAAAAGTTAGAAAGGTTACATTTGAGATTAAAAATTTTCATCCAATAACAATACACAGAACTACAAAACCAGGGTCTATGAATACTGAATAATTACAAATTAAAAGAAATGTAGTTTATAATCCTTTAAAGAAAACTGGCCTTAATAAAAATCTCTCCATATTAGAAATTGAATTTATTATATTTAGGAATTCATTATTTTTGGCCAAACAACAAAATTAGAATTATACCTTTTTTCTTTTAATGTTTTTTAAATGAGCTTTTATATGTTTCATTCAACAGGTTCTTAATCAAATTTAGACTCCTCTCCCTTCCATGCCCCCCCAACCAGACCTCATGTATTCCACCATACATGTTCAGCCCCATCCGGTCAAGCATTTGTACTCAGATTTTTTTCCTTTTTTGAGACAGGGTCTCACTATGTAGTCCTGACTTGCCTAGAACTTGCTATATTGACCAGACTGGCCTCAAACTCACAGAGATCTAACTTCCTTTGCCCCCCAAGTACTGGAATTAAAGGCATGCATTACCACGCTTGGGTTAAATTTACTACTTTTTTCTTTTTTTTGTCTTTTTGAGACACAGTCTCCCTGTAGCCCCAACTGTCCTAGAACTCACTATGTAGACCAAGCTGGCCTTGAACTCACAGAGATCCGCCTGCCTCTCTCTCCCGAGTGCTGGGATTAAAGGCGTGTGCCACCATGCCCGGCCTACACCTTTAACTGAAGTAACAAATTATGAAAATGATCAAAGATGTATGTGTGAACACGTACGTGCACGCATCTGCAAAATCTGATACAAAACAACCTACCTTGAAGGTTTACAGGCTGTGCCAGTAAATAACTTCCAGAATTCTCTGTCAAGTTCCACTAAACTACCTTGAATAATGGCCCGAAGTAAACCAAAGTTTTCAGTTTGTATTTGTTCAGAACTTATACCACAAAAGGTAACAGACCAAATTTTAAGCCAGAGTTTTAATAAATCTGACTTTTGAGAGCTTTCTAGGCTTGATTTCTTGCCTTGACACACAGCAATTTCCATAAGGCATCGTAACACATATGGTGTGCGTTCCCCACGTCGCTGTTGAGGTAGAAGCTGGTACAGTATCAACAGTAATGGAGACAGCTCACAATTAGGTAAACTAGAAGGATACTTTGATATTAACTGGGCTGTAATCTGTAGCCTAAAAGAAAAAAAATTTTTTTTAATCCCATTAACAACCTAAAAGAAAATAAATATACATACATTAAACCTTTACATATCCTAACTAAGCATTTACCTGTACTATTTTCCATAATGTTTTCAAAATAAACTAGCTGTTAGAATTTACTAGGTCCTAAGATGGCAGGAAGTATAACTTTCTGGCTAGCTAGATAAGCTATGTCCTTTACACAAAAACTTTAAAAAAAGATTCTTGATCTGTCACTTTCTGCAATAGGAAAATAACATCTAAAAACCGTTATTCTTCGACACCAATTCACTACTTCAACAAAATGCACTGTGAAACGCTGTGAAATCTCTAGACTGTGTGCTATTTAAGAATATGAATCCTGTGTTACTGCTGTATGTCTAAAGCTTTGTCTATAAAAGCTGCTCAATAAATAACTTTCGCTAAATGGGAAAATTAAGAACCTGAGGTAGAACCATCAAAAATATAAAACAAAAGCTTAAGTATTAAGTAACAAAATTTAGAGCGCTTCCCTCTACAATTCCATTATACCTAAATATCCCAGCAACATGGAAAACACCAAAAAAGAAATAATTACTAAACATCTCAGGGATGTTGCTTAACATTTCTATATTTAGTCCTTTTTTTTTGTCTTTTTTAATCAGGGTCTCCCTGTAGCCCCAGCTGTCCTGGAACTCACTATGTAGACCAGGCTGGCCTTGAACTCAACAGAGATCTGCCTGCCTCTGCCTCCCAAGTGCTTGAACTACAGGCCTGTGCCACCATGCCTGGCTGTTTAGTCCTTTTTTAGCAAAGCAAACAGGCTAAACTAGATATAGTCTAATGATCCTTATCAGATCTAATATTCTGTGATTCCAAAAGAGTTCTGAATTTAATTTAAATGTTTAAATATATGTAATGGAGAATAAAGGAGATAGTAAGGAAGAAAAAACTGTTATCACGGCAAAAAGTCAGAACTATCCTGATTCCTAAAGGCAATCTTTAATTCCCTGCTAAACTAATTCTACATAAAGGAGCTATACAACTGAAAATCTCTTGCTGTGGAGGTATTCCTAAGGCAGAAATTGCTGGCTCCTCCTACAAGACTCAGTTTTCCCTGCTGCACCTATGTCAGCTGAAAGGCAGCTCTGTGCAAAGCATTAGCAAATAAGTATTAATAATTTTCTCAGTATAGCATGGCAATCACCTGCCACTTTGCTGCTAAGTGGTTTGGGAGTGAACAAATGACAGTTCTGGCCAATGAGATAAAATTAGGCTGCTGAAGGTTTTCTAGAGCCAAAATATTATTAAAATGACATTGAATGAGAAAGGCATTTTACCAAGGCACAAGATCAAAATCATTCTGTGATTTCTGAAGATAATCTTTTATTACTTCCCAGCCTAGTTCTATTTTCCTTCTCTTGCAAGGCACACTGTAATCGGTAGATTCTCGCTGTGTTATAGCAGAGGACTGAGAAGTCTCCACGGACTGGTTATCTTCATTAAAAAGCTGAAAAATAAAAGTAAACCTACATTTTACTGCTGTATTAATTTTATAGTAGATAATTAGTGAAAAAAATTCTTGTCACAGGAAAATACAGAGAACTCATATGGAAGAGTAAGTTATAGAAATATACAAATATACTAAGAGTTAAAAATTTTGTATGACAGTAATGACATCTTAGAAAGCAAATATTAGCATGTAAAGCATCAGGTTTTATTTCCTGGGAACATTTACTAAAATTACAAAGAAATCTAAAAGTGCAAAAACCTGTATTTCCAAAGGGATTAAAATGTAAATTTAAATTTACGATTAATGTTTAAGACAGCAAAACTATCACCTGGAATATTAAGCAAATCTTTGGGTGAGAAGTTTTATAAGAAATAAGAGGCCATTACTGATACTTAGGAATCACTGATATACTACATTAAGTGAAGGAAAAGGCACAAAGGACCACATATGCATGATTCTATTTCTATGAAATATCCAAAACGGGCAAATCATTACACAGACATTAGAAACAGATTAGTGGTGGGTTACTAGAGGCTAAGGAAAACAAATAATTGAAACAATGCTAATAGGGCTGAAGTTTCCTACTGGGATGAAAGAAAGCCTTTGAAATTAGATAGTGATTGTAGTTTTAGAACAAACCAATGAACTGTAAAATGCTAACAAATTTTATGCTATATTCTTTTTTCTTTTCTTTTCTTTTTTTGTCTTTTTGAGACAGGGTCCCCCTGTAGCCCCAGCTGGCCTGGAACTCACAATGTAAACCAGGCTGGCCTTGAACTCACAGAGATCCACCTGGCTCTACCTCATAAATGCTAGCATTAAAGGTGTGAACCACCACTCCCAGCCTATGAATTCTAATTTTAAAAATTAGGTTAGGGTCATCTTTTTACCTATAGAGAATCTTTTTTTTTTTTAAATAAACATTTTATTATTTTTATTTTATGTGTATGCATGTATTGCCTGGATGTAGGTAAGCACACCCGCATCATGCAATGCCTGTGGAGGATAGAAGAAGGTGTCGAATACCCTGGAACTGGAGTTACAAACAGTTGTTAGCTGCCATGTAGGAGCTGGGATTTGAACCTGGGTTTCTGCAAGAACAACCAGTGTTCTTAAACGCTGAGCCATCTCTCTAGCCCTTTACCTATAGACAATCTTTTAAGAATAAAAAACTTATTACTTTTGAACACATGCACGTAAGAGGTATCTTTCAATTAAAAAGAAAATTCAATTTATGCATATTTTTAAAGCAACTGTTACAGTGATTTCATAGGCTTCTTGAGGTAACACAAGTTTCAAATGCCCAACAAAGAAGAAAATTAACAAGAATTTCCAAACATGACAACAGCTACTATACCTGGTGACAAATATCTGCCATTAGGGCAATCAAATTTTCCTTGACAGCAATATTACGAGATCCTGAAGAATATTTTCCTCTACTTCCTATATGACTTAACTCATTCACCAGCAGGTCATATAAGTTGTATAAGATACTTTTCCATTTTGTTGATTCATAAGCACCTGTAATCCAAACAGACAATGTATTTATATACAAACTCCATCTGCACTGCCAACTCCCAAACCCATTCAAACTGTCAAGGTACATCAACATTAGAAGATGTCCAGTCAAACCTTCTATTTGGTATTAATGCCTCTTCTGACATTATGATTGACAAACTCTACTTCCTAATGGTGTTCTCTTCACAATCAGGCAACTGTATTTGTTACAAATTTCCTCACATCCTTATCTAAATTTTTATTATCTCCCATAAGAAAACAAAATTGTATGTTCCTTTTTTAACATGAGAAAACAGCTTTGTGTTTTTCATTGTTAAGAGAAAAAAAAGCATGGGGGCTGGAAAGCTGGCTCAACAGTTAAGAACTGTATAGGACACAAATTTGGTTCCTTGTACCCATGATGGGCAGTGCTGTGGTTGGCTTCAGAAATCAACTAAACACAACCGAGAAAAGGGAACCTCAACTGGGGCATTTCATCTATCAAACTGGCCTGTGGCCATGTCTGTGAGGCATTTTCTGGAGTTGAATGATGTGAGAGGGCCCAGCCCACTGTGGGTGGTGCCACCCCTGAGCAGGTGGTTCTGGATTGTATAAGAAAGCAGGCCGATCACAGGTCAGAGGAGCAAGTCAGTCCAGCCCTGCTCCATGGTATCTGCTTAGTTCCTACCTCCAGGTTCTGGCCTTGAGTTCCTGCCTGACTTCCTTCAGAGATGGACTATGAAGTGGATGTACAAATCAAACAAACCCTTTCACCCCTAAGTTGTTCTTGGTCAGTGTTTTATCTCAGCGACAGAAAAGTAAGTAATATAGGACACCCACAACTGCCTATAACTTCAGCTCCAGGGGGATCTGACACCTGTCAGCACTTGCACTTACATGGACATAATTAAAAAAAAATTTCTTTTAGGATAAAAACATTTCTAGTTTTGTCAACTACTACATAAATGATGGTATCCATTTATGGTGGCTATTTTACCACCCTAGTCATCTTTCCAGTCAACTTATGTCCCTCTTAAAAAGCAGAGTCTACAGGGTCTGGCCAACAATACTCTAACTGTCTGATCAGTGCAGAAAAAAATAGAGGTATTAATTCACACAGTAAAAATAAATTATTATACACTGAAAGAACATGAAATTTTTTTTCTGGCAGCCTCATTAGCCTAACAAATTTTCAATTTGCTCTAAATATGCAATTAACTATATTCTTAAACATGTTATATTGTCTCTTAATAAGCCTGATCTTCTCTTGGTGAGAGCTGAGTAAAAGATGAATACTGAGAAGTCATAATCCTTTTGATTTATAGTACTTTCAAGGGCTATACGCCTATCTAAATTTATATATAAGGAAATTCTGGTAACAATACAGAAGTTATTTTAATAGAAAGTAGCGACAACAGTACTGCCACCCTATGCAGTAGGCTATCTGTGCAAAGCCATCATTACTAACCATGAGGCAATAGTCCAAAGACTAGTGCAAGCCCAAAGTCAATCACAGACAGACCATCCAGGAGCTCATTTAGCTAGGTTGCCACCCAATGAATTGAATGATATAATGAAGAGGGCTAAATCATCTGAACAATGCTCTTGGTAAAGACAAATGCAAAACAATCAGGGAAGACAAGAGACTCATTTCTGTGTTGTTCCAGAAAATGAGCCTGGAGTAACGATGAGTCTGTCCCATTCAACCTCACACATCCATGAAAAATGTAACTTCCTTGGAAACCGAGTAACTGGATTGGCTGTTTTCAGTCTATTTATTTTCTAATAAGAAGCAATATGAAATTAAACAAGTTCCCGCTTTCTCCAAATTCTTCTGCCTTATAGCCTGTGTCACCTCTTAATACTGTACTAGTGATGCATAAATAGATTGTACAGGGAACAGGCAATGTCTCATGTATGTTCTCAGCATAATACTTGGCACTTTACTGAACAAATGGAAAGGCATGATATAATTCACTGTCATTGATTGATATTCTTAAAATACATGAAAAGCATTCTAATGACATTATTAAGCAAAGAAACTTCATTCTCTTACACAACAGTGATGTTTTGATGAAGGAAGTATAGTTAAAACAGTAAAAATTTCTGCTATACCTTTTTCACTGGTTTTGGCTCCTTGTGGATGATGGATATAAATTTGCAGTTGAAATAATTCAATTATTGCTTCTTTTAAGGAATCATTGAGTCTATGTTGAGTCCAAATATACAGTAAAGTAGGAAGAATTTCTTCTCCTAATTCACACATTCGTTTTCGAGAGTTGACAGCCAAAGTCTTGAGGAAAATGATAAGGGCTGCTAAGATATGACTTAGGCCTGCAGAGCTCTTTTCTTGTCTGCAACAGAAAACAAAGTCTACCCAGTGATACAGGAACATGCTAAGGAAAAAAAACCCAACAGTTCTTCCTGAAATAGTATCCTTAGGTTCAACATCATTTTAGGAGAGAGAAAAAAGAAAACATCACTAAACAACACTAGAACACTAGTTCCTATGGGGAGCTAAGAGACTAATCTTGTTAGTCCTCCCTGCTGCAAAACTACTCTTTAAAAATATATGTGATTTATTTGTAATACCCATCATTTATAAAATGTTTAATACTGTAATTTGGAAAATGCCACACAAATGTCTATCAATGCTCTCAAAATATACTGATTCGTTCTCAATATATCTATCCTTAAAATGGAGAAGATGAAGTTACTTAAGTGATATTTAACTTTCCTTGTCATCAAATAAGCAGAAGAATTCATATTTAAGAACATCATTTAGGGGGTCTATATATTAGGATGAATTCAGGGAGAACTGAACCTGATCCTTTAGGAAAATACTAGTTCTATTATGAGTCAATGATTTCTTCTTTTTTTTTTTAAACATTTATTTTTATTTTATGTGTAAAAAACGGTATTGTACATTCCTACCAATACAGCAAGAGTTATCTTTTTCCAAAATCCGTGCCAGTATTTCCCATTTCTGTATTTTTAGTTATAGCTCTTCTAATTAAGGTTACCTAATTACCTCATCTCAGTATGATTTTGACTTGCATTTCTGTGATAACTAATGAGATTGAGCATTTTTTCATAAATACATTGGCTATACAATTATTTTTCTTTTTTCTCACTGTGCAGACCAGGCTTGCCAGGAACTCACAACCCTCATACTCATAGCCTCCAGATTACTGGACTAACATTGAGTATATGCCCCAACATGAGTCCATTATTTTTGAACAATGTGGTCTTTGTTACTGAGTTTCGAAAAGTCCTTATCTGTACTATGGTAATCTTGTCAGAGCAACAGAGTGCAGCACGTCTCCCATATGGCAGGCAGATTCCTTATCTCCTTGCTGTATAGAAAGAAGCTCTGTAGCTTCCATTTATTTAGGTTTGTTTTTGTTTGTGCTTTGCAGATTTTATTTTAAAAAAAACCAGTGCCTATATCAGTATCTTCTTAGAAGGATTTAGGGCGGTGTGTACATACAGAGGCCAGAAAGCAGCAGCACGTCTTTCTCTCATGCTCTCTGCCTTATTCTCCTGAGACAGGGTCTTTCACTGAACCTGGAGTTTGTTTTTTGGGGTAAGGCTGTGGCCAGCAAGATTAACCTGTCTCTGCCTTCAAAGCTCCCCAGAGGCCATGGCCTCGCCTGGTTTTTTATTTGGGTACTAAAGATCAGAACTCTGGTACTGATGTGTGTACAGCAAGTGTTCACTAATACCTCCAAGCCATTTCCTCAGGCCCTAATACCAATATCTTAAAGTGTTTCATCTGTTTTCCTTAAGTTTCATACATTCAGATCTTTGATCCATTCTGAGAATTTTTTGAATAGGGTGAAAAATAGAGGTTAAGCTGCATACGAGGAATGAAATATCAAATAATATAGTACATATTAAGAAGAAATTGAATATTCAAACAAATATTAACTATTCTGACTTCACCATTATATAGTGTATACTTGATTAAATTATTAAATTATATACCATAAATTTGAGAAACAAAAATAACCATTATCTAAAAGGGAGCATTTTTTACTTACTGAATTTAAAACAGTCTTGGCAAGAAAATCTTACAAATTTTCAATACAATATAGAACAGAAATTAGATTACCTTGCATACTGAATAGCCGTGGAAAAAAAATCAAAACACTTTGAATTTAAGCCATCAGTCTGTGTACAGCACCCTCTGGTGACAGCATGAATTATTCTAGCCACTAAAACTCGATTAATGTCTTGTGAAGGTTTGAGATACAGCCTGAAGTACACAGAGAACAATTCTAAAAATTAAAAAAAAAAAAGTTGAGCCATTTTTTTTAAATAAAATATGTTCAATACCACAATTCAATTTAAATATTCTATAATCCCCACAGGCAAAAATTACTCTGTATTTTAAAAAGTAACCCATCAATATTTTATATAATGTCTTTAAATTGAAATGACTATAAGCAGTGGTGAGAGCATCAGTTTTAACAGCCAGACCTCATATAAGCAGCCTAAGTTCTCTAAGCCTATGCTCCTTTAGCTGTACTAATAAAGTCCTTGGCAAAGTCGAAAGTCCACACAGTTCGTAGTGTTATTAATGCAGTTTAATAAGTACAGAATAGGCCGCAAACTATGAACAGCCTCACATCTTACTCAGCTGGTAGCCTAACAAATAAACAGCACAACTGTTTCATGAATGCTGGCAGAACGCAAGAGATCTTGCTCAAAGAAAAAGGAAAGTTATCACATCTCACAGCAATGACAGAGGTAAAGACTTTCACTTTTGCATCAGTTCTCCAATCCCAAAAGTCACATGGAGACATTTGACCCAAATGAAATCACTAGTCTTTTTACAATTCAATGGGCTAGACACAAATCCATCCTTTGTGTAGGAAGTTGTCATCTCCACCTTCTAAGGTATTCACCATACAAAATATTCTTGAAAATCTAGTGTAGGAAAAAAATCAGCCCTTACTCCCAGCACTGGGGGGAAGGGACGGGGGCAGGTGGATCTTGAGGCCAGGCTGGTCTACATTGTGAGTTCCAGGTCAGCTGGGGCTATATAGTGAGACCCTGTCTCAAAACAAAAAGCAAGATGTCTTCTGACCTCCAAACACACCTGTAACACACACACATGCACACACGCACCCATACATACACACACACACACACACACACACACACACACACACAATTAAAACTGCTTTTTAATTAAAAATGTCATTTTAAAAGACATTTATGCAACAGTTTAGAAGACCTTTAATTCACTTAAAACAAGAAAGAATAATGTAGTAGTGGGGCACTAAGTAACTCATGGTTTTTTTCATTTATGTGTCTCATTTTGAAATGGGTGTCAATGATTTGAAATATTCAAATCAATGAACTAAAATATTTCAGTCTCTGACCATAACTTCCTTCTTTCTGAGCTCTCAACATTATCAGCAATAAAATGGCAATACTAGATTCCTCTCTAACACCCACTCTACATGTGTAGTAATTCAATGGATAGTTTATATCCTAATATATGTGATTTCATTTGATTTTCATTACTTTGCCAGTTACCTGCTAAGGCTACCTAATCCAATGGATACTTTTGTACGTTATCCTTTCTATGACAAGACAGATGCCCACCACATCCTTCTGAACTTACAACTCTTGCTTTCAACTTTTTTGACATTTCTCTCTTTTGGTTTTCTCCTTTCTTTATCCATGGTTCAAATGAGGTGTCACTGTTCTTCCCCATTGAACACAAGCATAAAGATCACACGGCACAGTAATTTTTAGTTAAGTGGATTTTTTTCTGTCGAATAGCTGAAAACAGAGGAGGAATCTTTCAAGTCTATAATTCCAGTTCCAATAGTAAGCACCTAATAAATGTGTAATTTAGTAATTTGGAAGGCACATAATAAATAAAAATTTAAGACTGAGCATGGTAGTACATGCCTGTAATTCCAGCACTAGGGAGGCCAAGGCAGGAGAACTGCAGGTTCGAGACCAGTACAGGGGGCTGCAGAGATGGCTCAGCTGTTAAGGCACTGCCTGCTCTTGCAGGGAACCATGATTCAATTCCCAGCACCCACATGGTGGCTAACAACCATCTGTAAACTCCAGTTCCGGGGATCCAACGTCTTCTTCTGACCTCCACGGGCACTGTACAACACAGGGGCATTTACACTCATGCAGGCAATACACTCATACACAAAAATTAAAAATATAAATATCAAAAGAAAAAAGAAAAAAAGAAACTAGAAGCAGGGCATGGTAGCACACACCTTGAATTCTAGCACTTGGGAAGCAAGAGCAGGCAGATCTCTGTGAGTTCAAGGCCAGCCTGGCCTACATTGTGAGTTCTAGGCCAGCAGGGGCTACAGAGAGATCCTGTCTCAAAAAGACAAAAATACATATTTATATATATACATATGTACATACATACATAAACCAGAATAGGATAATGATGATGATGATGCATGACTGCAATTCCGGCACTACGGTGGCTGAGGCAGGAAGATTAAAAGTTCAAGACCCAAACTGGATAATGATGATGGATGAGAAGAGGAAGAGGAGGAAGTAGGAGGGGGAGGAGGAAGAAAAGGGGGAGCAGGAAGAGAAGGAATAGAAAATTAAGAATCAGAGAGATGGTTCAGCAGTTAAGAACACTGGTTGTTCTTGCAGAAGATCCGGATTTGCATCCCAGCACCCACATAGCAGCTAACAACTGTCCATAACTCCAGTCCCAGAGGATCTGACAGACTCTTCTGACCTCTGCGGGCATTGTAAGACATGGGTGCACTTACCAAATGCAGGCAATACACGCATACACGTAAAATAAAAATAATAGTCCGGGCGTGGAGCACACCTGTAGTCCCAGCACTTGGGAGTCAGAGGCAGGCGAATCTCTGTGAGTTCAAGGCCAGCCTGGTCTACATAGTGAGTTCTAGGACAGCTGGGGCTACAGGGAGACCCTGTCTCAAAAGGACAAAATAAATAAATAAAAATAAAAAATAAAATTAAAAAAAATCAGATTCTGTAATAAAGTTATATTAAACTGTGAGGTCATTCATAGAATAGAGTATATTGTTTAAATTTCCTAAGGAAAAAATTCACAACCTTCAAAACATACCTAGCCACTGCTGCTGAGATATTTCACACCAGTATTTTCTCACTGAAAGAATGTCTTTGAGGAGTATGTTGCTACAATCAGCTCCATAAATAGTACCATTAGATGAATCTTTCACTGTATCCACGACATAATTCAAGAGTTCTTGACATTTTAGCCTGGGTGCTCCTATTTTAAAATAAAATGGAAAACAACAACATACAAATCTTAAAGAATCCCTGGAGTGGCAACTTCTTTAAATGATTCCATTTGGGAAAGTACTCTTAACTTACTCCTAATAGAGCAGGAACTGGTAAACTCTATAACCCATGAGTAAAATCCAACTCATTGGCTATTTTTTAAATAAAGTTTTATTGGGACACAGTCATGTTCATGTAGTTACTACTGTAAATGACAAGAACTAAGTAACTGCCAAATAATATACGGCCCAAATATATAAAAACATGTGCTATATGGCCCCTTTAGAGATAAACTTTGCCAACTAGTGAAGAAATACATAGCAAAAATAAACATTAACTTTTATAGTTAATACTCATAATTTCTGGCATTAGACTTAAGAGCACCCAAAGTCTCTTGGAATTTCTATAAAACATAATTAAAATAATCTGAAGTTATTCTAATTATATTCTACTTACACTGAAAAGTAAAATTATTTCCATGCCCAGCATACAGATGGCATATAAATAGATAAGACTGTCATTTTAACAGTACAAGATTTAAGATTCTGAAACTTCAGTACTACTTTATTTGTATCCTTGAAGGTCACAAAATTACATTTAAAAACAATTTAAGCTAGGTGTAGTGGTACATGCCTATGAATCTTAGCACTTCAGAGGTAAAGGCAAGATCAGGAAGAAGGTTTCATCCTTTACATACCAAGTTTGAGACCAACTTGGGCTACATGAGACCCTGTCTCAAAACAACTAGGAAAATATTTTTGGCCAAGTATGGTGATACGTACCTATAATTCCAGGTAAAGGCATATTTTCATCAAATTATAGTGATGTCAAAGCTAAAATATTATTGTTTCTTCGATACAGACTTAAATTTGAAATTAACTTATGAGTAAAATTCATTATGAATAAATATTAGGTCATCATTTTCTTAATAATAAGACTAGTTATATTCAGAAGTATCATGCTATGATAAACACTGACAGTATGGCAAAACCACTTTTATTTATGGTTTATAATTTTCGGCATCTGTCTAGTGGTGATTGTATACCCATGTGATCCTTTTCTATTATGCCCTGCAAATCTCTCTCATATTCTTAAAAGAGTTTCCTACCTATAAGTTTATTATGAGATATTTAAGGAAATTTGAGATTTCTTGAAGGAAAATTATGAGATTTTTAAGAATTCTTTTATATTCCTACAAAAAGCCCACGAATAACAGGAGATACCAAATGAAGTTGGGTTAACTAAATAAATTAATATTAGGATAAAATCTTATTTTTCTCCATCCTTTATCTCAAAATACTCTCCTCCTATACCAAATTTACAAAATGTTTTCATTTTTTAAAAAAATATTTATTATTTTTTTACTTTATATGTATGCATGTATTGCCTGCATGTAGGTAAGTGCACCCGTGTCATGCAATGCCCGCAGAGGACAGACGAGACTGTCGGATCCCCTGAAACTGGAGTACAGATAGTTGTTAGCTGCCACGTGGATGCTGGGATTTGAACCTGGGTCTTCTGCAAGAACAGCCAATGTTCTTAACCGCTGAGCCAGCCCCTATAAAACGCTTTAAAAATTGTGATGAATTGGATTTTTTTCCACAAAACAGTCTCTTTCAGCAAAGAGTACAACTCAGTGGTAGAGTCTCTGCCTAGCATGCGCAAACCGTGGGTTCAATACCCATAACTACCAAAAAAAAAAAAAAAAAAGTAACTAAAAGGACAGGTAGGTGGGTTGTCTACAGGTTTTAAGAAAGTTCATGGAACTGTTTTGTGTAACTAGGTTTTCTATTCTCTAGGCTCCATGGTCTGTCCAGAAACACAAAGGAATGAATCATATTTGCTTTCTTTCAGTTTCTCCTTAGCTATTTCCTTACCCACTAGTTTTTCAATGTCTATTTCTTCATCCTACTTTGGTAGCAATAGTAAGAGTGTCTGGTAAAATTCCGACATATTTAAATTGCTAACAAAACTTTAATTTATGAAAATAAATAAACAGAAAACTGAAGTGAGTCAAGATGATAACAGGCCCCTGATTCTGCCTTAAGTTTAAAGGACTTTATGTTACAAAATCCAACTTCATAGCTAGCATCCAAATAAAAAGGACTTTTTAACTATTTAAATGCTCTTGCACTGATAATTTTACTTTCTTGTAAATCAACATACTGGTAGATTTTTTTTCAGGGCCTGTAGCAAGCATTCTGTCACTGAGCTAAATCCCCAACCCACTATCGGCACATTTTTAAAATGTCATCTCCATTAGTTTTGTAACTAAAAGCATTTTTTTTCACCAAGAGGCAAAATTATAAGCTACCAAGGTTTCCAGTAGGCTACAAAAGTAATATTGTGTCATTCACTCAGTAAGTACCTAAGTACAAATTAAAATTCCAGCATTTTAAGTCAACCATACAATGTTTAACTGAATATAAAGGTAGAACATGGAGCAAAGGCAAGGGCAGAGCATTTCAGTGTGGCTTCTTTTTGTCTCTGCTTGAGTTTCTATAGTATATCTATCCACATAAAATAACATCTCAAAGGTACCCATTTTTCAAAATTACTGTTCTTTAGGCTCAATCTGAGATACTCACTAAAAACCTACTAAAAACCTACTAAATCTTTACCACCATCTCGATTTCCCTGACTTTTTGTTTTTTTGCTTTATTTTTATTTTACCTGTATGCATGTATTACATGTATTGCCTGTATGCATGCAAGTGCACCTGGGTCGTGCAATGCACTCAGGCAGCCAAATGCCCATGGAGGACAGAAGAGGATGTCAGATCCCCTGGAACTGGAGTTACAGATGGTTGTTAGCTGCCATGTGGGTGCTGGGATTCGAATCTGAGTCTTCTGCAAGAACAACCAGTGATCTTAAGCCCCTGAGCCATCTCTCCAGCCCCAATTTTCCTGATTTTTAAGTTACAATTATGTGTGTATATGCTATGTGAACACGTGGAGGTCAGAGGACAACTTGCAAAACTGGTTTTGTACTTCCACCATGTAAGTACCAGGGATCAAACCTGGGTCATCAGTTTGGTGACAAGGGTCATCTTGACGGCCCAAGACAGGCTTAAATACTCTTAAAACTGCTTAGCCTCAAACTGTATGTTCAGTCAGTAAGTTTATACTTCTGCCTAAGTGCTAAAGACATACAAACAAAAGACTCCCCAAAAATGGGGAGAGTTGAAACAATACATTTTAATCTTCCCATTTCTGAGATTCTATCATTTTATGCCTTATAAATTCCTCCAAATTTTGAACCTATACTATTAAAACTCAGTATATGTGCCAGAAATTACACTTGGCACTTAATTTTTATGCTATCATATTGAGATCAAAGTTATGCTATGGAAAACTACTAAACCACTTATGTATAATATATGTTGCTTACTTTTATTTGCACATTTGATGAAATATCTGACCAAACTGCTGAGCTCTTGCATCTTCTTCTGTCTGGAGGTTTGTGTTGAGACTGATACATTGGATTTTGCTGTTCTCAGACATTCTGTTTCTTTTTGAATATATTTCTGTAAAAATCTTCAAGAAAAAAGGTCATATACTCATTGATGCTTAAATGTTTATCATTTCAAAAACTCTTGAATGCCATCACAAGCAACATCATTTAAACCACATTTATTTGTTCTGCGACCCAGATAAATGAAACAATCTCTTTTTCAAAGTCTAACTTGTGCGACATGAAGTCCAGACTACAAAGCTCTTAATTTTATTCTCATTTTATCATCAGAAGCTCACAATGCTACTATGGGCGCTCAACAAAAACAAAACAAAACAAAAAACTAGCTTTCAGATAACGTTAATTTTTCACTTCCTATACAAGACACTTAATATACAATGAACAAAATTTTTAAAGATACAACATAGCATCACAGAAGTAAAAATGAGAGAAAAGTTCTAGCTCTAGGGGATCAAACACCTACTTCTAGTCTCTACAGGCACTGCGCAACATGGGTCCACTTACATACATTCAGGCAAGCACATACACATAAAATAAAAATAAATCATAAAAGCCAAGCATGGTGGTGTGTGCCTTTAATCCCAGCACTTGGGAGGCAGGCGGGTTAGTTGGAGGCCAGCCTGGTATACATAGTGAGTTTCGGCCAGGTGGGGCTACAGGGAGACCCTGTCTCAAAAAGACAAAAAATTAATTAATCAAAGAGAGAAAAATAAAGAAAGTAAAAAAGTTCAAATAAAATACCTGAAAACAGCATCCCAATTTAAATATTTTCCTTGTTTGGAATCTGAATGCCGATCTAAATGGTGAACCGTTTCAGGATCCTGAATCAAGCGCTTAAATTTCTCCACTTCTTTCTGAAAATGAAAAACGAACAAAATAACATAGTGTTATCTAAAATATTTGTTTCAAGAAAAACCTGAATTGGAGTAATTCACTACCCTTCGTTCTGTAGCTCTATCGTGTTCCAGCTGCCGGCAGCAGATAAGCAGATCATTAAGTGCTAGACTCATGGCTTACGACTTCAGAAGACACATCCTCACCTGTGAAAACAAATATGAATGTGCAATTATTTCACTGAATTATTTTTTTCGTGCTGAGGACTGGCTCAGGGCCTCAAGCATACTAAGCATGTGATCTACTATGGAACCACACTCTATTAACATTATGGAATTATTTTAGACTACAATATTGCTATAGATTTAAATCTGTACATCCAGAGGCACACTGTGACCAAAGGCACAAGAATTTTTCTTACTATTTACAAATGAGATTTTTCCTTTAGTATATCTGTGGTTGTTTAAATGAGAAATGTGGGGGCTGGAGAGATGGCTCAGCGGTTAAGAGCACTGGCTGCTATAGCAGAGGACTCAGATTCAATTCCCAGCATCCAATAGCAGCTAGCAACCATCTGTAACTGCAGTTCCAGAGGATCCACTGCCCCCTTCTGACCTCTGTGGGCACTGCACAACACAAGTGCACTTATATACATGCAGGCAATACACTCATAAACATAAAATAAAATATTTTAAATAAGAAATGTTCCCCATAGGGAGGTAATGAAATCTTTAGGAGGTATATCCATGCTAGAGGAAGTGTGTCACTGGGGATGAGCTTTGAGCTCATAGGCCCTACTCAGAGGTCACTGTCTGCTTCACCTGTGGCTAAAGATGTGATCTCTGTTCAGCTCCTACTGCCCTGCCTGCCGTGCTGCCTTTGCCTCCCTACCAGGACAGGACTCTGAAACCAGAAGTCAAAATATAAACTGTCCCCTAAGTCTCCTTTGGTCATATTCTATCAAAGCAACAGAAAAGTAACTAATACAGTACCAAAACCATGCTCCAGTCTTCAAATGTGTCTCTGTTTGCATTAGTAAGAGAAAGTATCCTTTTTTTGAAGAAAAAAACAGTATTATCTACATAAATAGAAAATGTAGCTGGGCATGGTGATGCATGCCTTTAATCCCAGCACTCAGGAGGCAGAGGCAGGCAGATCTCTGTGAGTTCAAGGCCAGCCTGGTCTACATAATGAGTTCTAGGACAGCTGGGGCTACAGGGAGACCCTGTCTCAAAAAGACCAAAAAAAAAAAAAGTTCACTCACTGATAGATGTAAGCAATATCTGCTTCTTATCTACTGTGTTCACGGTTAGAGACAGTTAGAAAAAAATGAACCAAACTGACAAAAATCCTACCCTCCTGGAGATACATCTAGATGGTAGAGACAATAAACATATTAACGCACAGTTCCAAACTGTGATCTATGCCTCCAAGAAAACAAGAGAAAGTAACAGCAGAGCTGAGTTGTGTGGCACACTGCACCAGTGGGGAGGCAGAGGAAGGTTAAAGTCATCCTCAGCGAGATCTGGCCTAAGAGCAGACTGAGCTACATGAGACCAAACCTCAAAAATTTTTTAAAAGAAAACAAAGGAACTGTTGATCATTTTATATAAATTGTCGTATACTGGGGGCTGGAGAGATGGCTCAGTGGTTAAGAACACTGGTTGCTCTTGTAGAAGACCTCAGTTCATGCATGACACAGGTGCACTTACCTACATGCAGGCAATACATGTATACACATAAAATAAAAATAAATAAAATATTAAAAAATAAATAAAATTGTCATATATCAAAGGTCATAATGAAGCCAAGAGCTGAATGAACTGATGCCAGTTACAGGAAGAACTAAAGGATGGACATTCTAGGGAAGGAGGTCAGCAGAGAGGAAGGGCTCGAAAATAGAAAAGAGTGTGTGTGTTGGAGGAACTAAAAAAGGCCAGAAGTTAGCTGGATTCGGCAGCATTTATAGTAAAACTGGGAAAATACAGAGATTAGCAGGGCCCCACCCAAGAATAGCATGCAAATTCCTAACGCACTCCATGTTTAAGAAAAAACAAGGACAGAATGAGAGTAAGACAGCTATCAGATGAACTCCATTTAGACATTAAAACAGTCTAAGGAGGTTCCACTCCCAACATGCAACTGAAATATCTTCCTAAAGAAAAGTCCCTGGGGCTAGAGATGGCTCAGCAGTTAAGAGCACCTAGTTGGGCTTGGTGGCGCACACTTTTAATCCCAGCACTCGGAAGGCAGAAGCCGGTGGATCTCTGTGAAGCCCGCCTGTTCTCCATTAGTGAATCCAGGCCAGCTGTGGCTACAGGGAAACCTTGTCTCAAAAAAGACCAAAAAAAAAAAAAAAAGAGCACCAACCAGCTGTTCTTGCAGAAAACTCTGGGTTCAAATTCCAGCACCCACATGACAGCTAACAACCATCCTAACTCTACTGCCTGGGGATCCAACAGCCTCTTCTGTCCTCCACAGGCATTGCACTACATGGGTGCAGTTACACACATGCAGACATAACACTCATACACACAGAAAATAAAAATAAATAAAAACTTTTAAAAATCCTAGGAGTTGACAAATCTAACCTCTCAGATTTCAATCAAGTTGATCTCTGTGCAAATTTGGCACTGATAGACTCTAACTCATCTTCACAGAAAGAGCCCTGCCTCTAGGTCTGTTATTTGTGACTAGTGGTTAAGAGCACAGGCACAGCCAGGCATGGTAGCACACACCTATAATCCCAGTAACCGAAGAGGCTCAGATTATAGGTAGCACACACCTATAATCCCAGTAACCTGGAGTACAGAGGCATGACA
>NW_008334957.1:2695152-2701164 GCF_000622305.1 Nannospalax galili | reverse complement strand
GGACTTTGTAGTCAGGTTGTTATTGGTTCAAATCCCAGTCTAGATACTTAACGGTTATCCAACCTAGAACATAATGCCATAATGCCTAACAGCTCCAACCTAGAACATATTGGCTAACGTCTCCAAATGGGTTTTCTTAATGCTAAATAATAAAATGAAAATACCACAGTATCTACCTCAAGGGGTTTTCTCTCTCTCTCTCTCTCTCTCTCTCACACACACACACACACACACACACAGGAGCGCCTGAACCACAGCGAACATTCATTGCTATTATCATCCAATTCCCTTCCTTCTGGTTGCTTGGTATATCTATTTGGGTGGTTCTTTTCTCTCCTTGCTCTCATCTATTCCTAGGACTTCAAGGAGCTGAAAACTTACAATTCTGTATCCTTCAGTAACAGAGCTCCTCTGGAGTTTCAGGAACTTTCTACACTTGGTGCCTTTACTTGTATTTCCTCCTATCTGGATGCTTTGCAACCACTCCAGTGAACAATTTACACCTGCGGAGCTGATTCTTCCCGGATGTTTGGACAGAACCTGTCACTCCTGGACTAACAGTACTCTTCTCTACATCATCACTTTGGAACGTGGCTAATTATCTGCACCAGGTAGGGAAAAACCAACAGTTAAAACTCAGAAGGGTTAAGGGTTATCACATAAAATCTTCCTCAAGATAACTACGCAGGTCACACAGCTGACAAATAAGAATTCAGACTCTGAGGCCTGGCATGGTGGCGCACACCTTGAATCCCAGCTCTTAGTAGGCAGAGGCAGGCGGACCTCTGTAAGATGGGAGGCCAGCCTAGTCTACATAACAAGTGCCAGGCCAGCTGGGGCTGCAAGGAGTCTGTCTCAGAAAAAAAGAATTCGTGCTCTGCTAGTGATTTCAGAGCTGTTGCTCTTAATCACGAGCCTGTAATTTAAATGTAAACAAATGGTCTGTGACTAGAAGTATTAACTGCTAGACAAAAAACATTACTAAGCGGTCAGGAGCACTGGCTGCGCTAGCAGAACACCCGGGTTCGAATCCCAGCACCCACATGGCGGCTGACGCGTATTAACTGCTAGACAAAAAACATTACTAAGCGGTCAGGAGCACTGGCTGCCTAGCAGAACACCCGGGTTCGAATCCCAGCACCCACATGGCGGCTGACGCCTTCTTCTGACCTCCACGGGCATTGCATGACAGGGGTACACTTACATACATGCCGGCAACGCACTCATACACATAAAATAAATTTTAAAAAATTACTGTATCACGTGGATAAATCAGATCCCTGGGGGTGACAGCCAAAGGGACGCACAGAAGGGAGGGTTCCGCTCAGGGCATTAAACTAAGGCTCTGGAAAGTCCACTTGGGGTTCACAGCGCCCGGGGGTGAGGGGAAGGAGCGGGAAAGGTAGGGCAAGATGGGCGCAGGGGTGCGCGCGGAGCTGCTAGGGAAGCCGGGGTTGGGCGGGACGCTCCCCGCCCACAGCCCTGGCCTGCACCCTGCGCTCCTACCGCTGCAATCCGAGCGCTAGGGCCGCCGTGGACCGCGGAGCTGTTTCTCCACGCTCGCCTTCCCGCTTCCGGTTCAAACGCGGCTAGACCACACAGCCAGGGTCTCAGGAGGGAGTAGCGGCGGCGAAAATCGCGGGGTGGCCTGCACATGCGCACAGCGACACGCGTGCCCCTACACAAAACATTCGCTCCCCTCAGGACTTTCGCCTCGTCTGAGCAAACGCGCCTGCGCACAGCGCACCAATGACGAACGATCTCTCGCCGGCGACCCCGCCCTCGGGCTTGTGCTCCCACACTCCGCTTCCTCCCCGCCAACGCAAAGGCCGGAAATGATGACAATTCTGAGGAGAACGGAGGCGGGTTTCATTTCGGCGCCTTTCTTTCTCCGGCCGAAGCGATTGGCGGGTGAGGAGTGAAAGAGGCGGGACGAGTTGCCGCGGGTTCACTGCCGCCTCTGGGACCGGGAGATGCGGCGGTGCCGAAGCTATCGCCGCCTTCGCTTTTCTTTGAGTCTTGTCCGTTCTGGCGGCTCCTCGCGCGGCTCGGATCATGCTGCTACCCTCGGACGTGGCCAGGCTGGTATTGGGTAAGCGCGGACGCAGGAAGGACCCGGCTGAGCAGGACGAGCAGATAGAGGAGGGGGCTGAGGTGGGGGTTGGGGGGCGCCTCCTGGGGTCCCGCGTCCAAGGCTGGCGGCGATGTGGGTCCGTCGGGGGCGCGGGTGGCTTCCGCCTGGCGGGCGTGGATGCTGCTTGGAGCTCCGCGCCGCTGGGCGTACAGCACCCGGGCCTGCATTCCGAGGGAGGGCCGGGCTCGCCCCGGAGCCGGGACCCCTGCTGTAAGTACTTAGTCTACGTGACGGCTGGGGCTGCGAAGCCCGCGCCCTTCCTGGGCAGAGCTGGGACCAAAAAAGGAAAACAAAAAAATAGCACTTCCCTGGCCACCCCGCTTGCGGGGAAGACTTTTCCCGACGGGCTTCCCCTACCCGGCGTCTGCCTTGGGGTTTTGGGACAAATGGAGGTGATCGTTCTCCATCCTCCCCGCAGTAGGCGGTGGACACCAGTAGCATTTCCCATTTTTGGATGAGAAAATTTTCAGAAGGGAACTGCCTTCCACTCAGCGCGCTTTTTGGCCCTACTTTTCCTCCATTTTTGAAGAGGGAGAGTTCCTAGACCACTGGGCTGTTGGCGGGTATTGTCTGTGAACGACGGTTTTTGTTGTTTGTTCCCAAAAGAATGATCGGGATTGTACTGCTCGGAACTAGAGCCGTTTAAGCCCAAAACTCTGGGCAATGACATAAAAACATGGGACATTAGAAGTAAGTGCTGATTGAGCCTCCCCTGGTATCCCCAGCGACTCCCTACCATTTTGCTTTGTGCCTTTTTAAAATACCCACCCTGTTTGCCACCCCAAAATTTGTACAGGGCTCTTGATAAGCACAGGAAATATTTAGGGGCTACAAATGGTTCCACGGTCCATTTTTGGAGAAAATTGGAATAAAGAGAAAAACTAATGTGGATGTTTAATATTTTTCTTACTGTATCTTAGTACATCCTACTGAATTGAGCATCTTAGTTAACCTACATCTGTATCAGTGATTTTAAAAGCTGCCTATCTTGTATTTGTTAAATTTGTTAGGCTTTTATGTAGATGAAGGAAAAGTAGACCCCATCGGTACATTATGTTCCTGTCTTTTTTCCCCCTCTGTATATTGCTTGTGTAAGAATTGTTACTTTTAGCAGTCTGGTGATCCAAATGACTTTGTAATTGTAATCTTAAAAAATGGTTTCTTGGGGCTGGAGAGATGGCTCAGTGGTTAAGAACACTGGTTGTTCTTGCAGAAGACCCGGGTTCGAATCCCAGCACCCACATGGTCGCTAACAACTGTCCTTAACTGCAGTTCCAGGGGCTCCTACAGCCTTTTCTGTCTTCCACGGGCATTGCACAACACAGGTGGCACTTACCTACATGCAGACAATACATGCATACACAAAATAAAAAAATATTTTTAAAAAGGGTTTCTCAAGCTTGGCGCTATGGACATTGCAAAGCAGGTAATTCTTGCCGTTCTGATTTTATGGGATATTAAACAGCATCCCTGACTTCTGCCCACTGGATGCCAGTAAGACATCCATCCCCAATCATTCCCAGCTCTAAGAAGGAATAAAATGTCTCTACATGTTGCCTGCTGGTGAATCCCCTGGAGAGAAAGTCTCCCCTTGTTAAGAAAATTAAAGTGGTATGATTTTCTAATTAGAATAATTAACCAAATTATGTTTTCTCCTACTAACAAGCTGTTTTACTTGACTTCCTATCTTCCTTTTGATGGATAGAAACTCAAGCTATTGTTTTTATCCTTAAAATCATCTTTGTTGTTCAGATTCCTTTTTCAGGGCCTTGAGTCCCAGCATGCCTCCCTCCCCTTCTATTTGGAATTGTGATGACTTCCCTCTATTCTTTCTTGAAATTCATGAGTTTTTTTCTCTTACTGGAAATCTTCCTGAAGCAGTCACCTCACACCATATATTCTAGAGTTGAAACAATTTAGAACTTAGGGTACCAAAACACCTCTCTACACTCACTTCTCTTCTGTCATTTAGCATTGTTTGTCTCTTATACATAAGTATGCTTCTCTTGTTTGTTTGTTGTGTTCTTCTATTGCACCCCCTTTCCATCTTTAGCCTCTCTGTTGACCCTTCACGTTTTTTTCAGCATGTTTCAAATACTGCGAGTTTCTAAACATAAAGACGTAAGTTTTCTTCTCTCAGCATTCACTTGTTTTTTACCCTTCAACATCAGAACATTTTTCTGAGCCCTATCTCACATTACTCAGTGTTCTATGTTGCCCTTTCATAGGTAGATTTAGTCATAAAACAGTATTTGTTACTTGGTTGCACTACTGTTTTGCTTCCCTCTAATTCTCCAATAGACTGTACTCTGAATTTTATGCCTCACTACTCAAGTAGCCCTGGCTACTCAGCCATAGCCAGCTATTTGCCATGATGGAATTTAAAAAAAAATATGTGTAGACCAAAATGCATCAAACTGTTGTTTACTGCTTACTCTGGGCCATCAGTTTGGATTTTATCAGTATGTCATATATAGAAAGTGCTCTGTGGAACCCAGCCTACTTGGTCTCTGCTGAGTCTCATCTCACTATTTGCTCTGTGCTGCAGGCATGCCAAACTACTCAAGTTTCTCCACATGTTCTTATGTGTTCTGCTTGTCTTTGTCTTTCCAGTATACTTGTATTCTAGGTTCAAGTCAAATGTGATCTCTGAAACCTCTTCCAGCAGCTATAATTATTCATCAAATGTCTTATTGAAATAACTGTTGGATGAGGGGTTTGGGGAGCACTATTTGCTCTGTGCTGCAGGCATGCCAAACTACTCAAGTTTCTCCACATGTTCTTATGTGTTCTGCTTGTCTTTGTCTTTCCAGTATACTTGTATTCTAGGTTCAAGTCAAATGTGATCTCTGAAACCTCTTCCAGCAGCTATAATTATTCATCAAATGTCTTATTGAAATAACTGTTGGATGAGGGGTTTGGGGAGGTAGTTTTGTTTTGTTTTGGTGATACACATATAAAATTAACCATTTTCGCAATTTTTAAATTTATAGCTATGTGGTATTAAGTACATTCTACACCTATCACTACCATTCACCTCTAAAACTTTTTCTTCTTCCAAAACTGAAACTTCTTGTTTTATTTAGTAATCTTTCTGTTGAATTAACGGACAAGCTTCAAGAGCTCTTAGGAACCTCCCAAATGGTAAAAATTTTATGTATAAAAGGGGACATTTTTTGTTTGTTTGTTGATCTTTTTTGAGACAGGGTCTCCCTGTAGCCCCAGCTGTCCTGGAACTCACTATGTAGACCGGGCTGGCCTTGAACTAACAGAGATACGCCTGCCTCTGCCACCCGAGTGCTGGGATTAAAGGCGTGCACCACCACGCCCGGCATAAAAGGGGACATTTTTATGATTGAAGAATCAAAATTTTTCTTCAATTTCCTAAATAAGTTTGTTACTTTCTATAAGAGTCGGTATCCATTCAGAAAAGAAAACAGAAATTGTGTGTTTAACATGGTAGGATTTAATGAGGAAATTGGTTACATTTGTTACAGAAGCTAAGATGCTGAACTGCTTATGTGAGGCAGCTGAGAGGTTAGCATGGCAGAAACCCATGCTAATCCAGAAGACCAGACAATATAAAGCAACCTGAGGCAACTTTGTGGAAGCTGGTACTAGAGGCTTGTCTGTTACGGGAGCTATAGTCAGCAGAGACTCTGCTGAGGCAATCAGTGAACAGGCTTTTTCCTGCAACTCCAATCTGATACAAGTGCCTATTTGGTATCCTAGCCAGAAGCTAGCTGACAGGTGAGCCAGGTAACCTCCTGATTGGGCTGAAGCTTCCTTTCATACAGTAGAGTGGAGGAAGAATGAAAAATTGGTCTGGAGGCAAAAAGGAATAGGACTGGCAGGTACCCCAACAGATCAAAAGCCAC
>NW_008334957.1:2628406-2694722 GCF_000622305.1 Nannospalax galili | reverse complement strand
GTTTGGTGGAGCTAATCTAAGTCCTGAAACCTGAAGAGAAAGTTCCAGCTGCCCTAATTCCAAGGTGATTCCAGTGTTTGTCCATGTTTTAAATTTCTATGTTCACATACTCCTCCTACCACTTATTTATTCATAATAATACTTGAAGAATACCAAGCATCATAAAAGATCCCAAGCTGGATATATTTTTCACAAACAAACAAGGAAAAGGCTTTTTAGTTTTATTAGTGGGATAGGAGATAGATGTGTACATGCAGACATGTGGAGGTAAGAGGACAACTTTGAGGAGTCGGTTCTCTCCTTCCACTAGGGGTTCTGGGGTTTAAACCCAAGTCCTTAGCCAGGTGTGGTGGCCCAAGCATGTAGTCCTAGCACTTGGGAGGCAGAGGCAGGCTGATCTCTGAGTTCAAGGCCAGCTGGGGTTCCTTATTTTCCTTATGACGTTTTGGATATGCTTGTCACAAAGAAGAAAAAGAATTTGAAGTTTTGAGGTTGCATGTATAGATTTATTTGCAAGCATTCACTTTTTAGAATATTATCTTCTTTTGGGCACTGGCTCAGCAATTAAGAACGTGTTTTTTTGTTGTTGTTTTTTTGATCTTTTTGAGATGGTCTCCTTGTAGCCCCAGCTGTCCTAGAACTTACTATGTAGACCAGGCTGGCCTTGAGCTCATGGAGATCCACCTGCCTCTGCCTCCTGAGTGCTGGGATTAAAGGCATACGCCACCACACCCGGCAAGAATGTCTCCTACTCTTATAGAAGACCTAAGCACACAGGTTGGATGACTCACAACTGCTTAACTTTAGCTCCAGGGGACCCACTGCCTCTGGCCTCTGCTGCTGCACTCATGTACAGAAACCCACACTCAGACACACAAACATACATCATTAAAAATTAAGAGTATCTTAAAAATGTATAGTCTTCCAATTCATAGATACCTATCTTTCTTATTCTTAAGGATTTTATGTTTTGGCGCTGTTGTAAATTAAATTCTTAAATTTTTATATTCATTGCAAGGGTATAAGAGCACAATTGAGTTGAGCATGGTGGTGCATGCCTTTAATCCCAGCACTCAGGAGGCAGAAGCAGATCTCTATGAGTTCAAGGCCAGCCTGGTCTCCATGAGTTCCAGGACAGCTGGGGCTAGAGGGAGACCCTGTCTCAAAAAGACCAAAGAGAAGAACACAATTAATTGGTTTTCATATATTCATCTTGTATCTAACAGCCTTATTGAAGTCATTATATCTAAAAGTTGTATCATCTGTAAATTACGATAATTTGACCTTTTTTCCCATTCAGGATGATTTTGGTATTAAAAAAATAATATCGTCTGGAGCTTTTATTAACATAGTCTATGAATTTGAAAGAATTTCCAAATCATTGATTTGAACTCTTCTTCCAGTGTTTAGTAGAATTCACTAATGAAGCCATGGGCTTTTCTTTGTAAGCAGTTACTGGTTTTAATTGTTATAGGTCTTTTCTGTAGTATCTTGGGTCGGTTCTGTTGTTTGTATATTTCTAGGAATTGTTCATTTCATCTAAGTTCTCTAGGTAAAGTCTTCTTAATTGTTTTCCACTCATGATCCCCTATTGCCCAAGAAATTTTATACAATCCCAGATATAAAGTACATAAAATATGTAAATCAACATGCAGAGAGTTCACATTGTATGTACAAAACCAAGTCTGCGGCTAAGTTGTACAGTGCAACATAGGCAGGCACTGCCAGAGAGACCTTCAATTTGCTGCACATTTGTTTTTGTTATTTTTGAGACAGGGTCTCCTTATAGCCCCAGCTGGACTAGAACTCACTATATAGACCAAGCTGGCCTGGATCTCACAGAGCTCCACCTGCCTTTGCCTTCCAAGCGCTGGAAATAAAGGTGAAGTGTTTCACACTCACATTCAGTTACAGCCCCCATGTAGGGTGAGTCTACAGTTTAGGAAACTGGGCTCTTAATTTTAGGCATGTAATTATTTATATAGTATTCTTTACAATCATTTCTAAATGATTTTCTTAAATGCTGTAATCAAATTTCCCATTTTTTTGCCTAGGCTTTGGAGTCATGCTTTAAAATATATCTAAATAGGTGACAACCTCTTAGCCTTTATTTGTTAGCTTAAGATTGAAGTTCTTCCTGGAATATGAAGGATATGATTTGAAAAGTAGAGAAGTTCCTTCTGAAGTGGTTAGTGAAGCATACAAATAAGGAATGTTGAGAGAATGCTTTTTTTTTTAATCCAGTAAGTAAATTTATGTCATCCCCTCACCTACTTATTATGGAAGTTATGGAATAGAGTAATACACTTACAATTTCTTTATTGATTTTCCTGTAAGCATTACTGTGCACTTCATCAAACATCTCTTTTCACAAACTTAGCTAGAACTGGATCCTATGAAGGAACCAGTTATTGTATTAATTATGCAGCACAACCTAGTACAAGGCTGCAGAATTTCAGCATATTTTTCCTGAGACCCCATTTATGATACTGATACTTGATCTAGCATTTTAAGTCGCCACTTTACCAAAAGTACAGAACTTGCTGAAAGTACTCGAACTTTTATTTTTTATTTAGGTTACTTACAACAAGAAAACCTCACATCTACCTGCCAGACTTTTATTTTGGAAAGTTCAAATTTAAAAGAATATGCAGAACACTGTACTGATGAAGGTTTTATCCCAGCCTGCTTACTGGTGAGTTGCTTATTCTTTAAAGTGAAATTTCATCATTACTCCACACACAGAAGACTAAACAGCCTTCAAAATCAGTTCATTAATGACAGTAGGCACAATGGCACATGTGTTTTGTCCCAACTTAATTGATAGGCTAAGATAGCAGAATCATTTGATCCTCGGGGTTTAGGGTCAGCCTTGGCAACATAGCTAGACTCTTGTCTAAATAAAATTACCTTATCAGCCATGTCAAAATTGACAGACAACTACATGGTTTATTGTATCTCTGCCTATAGCAGATAGGTAAGAGATAGATATTTAGCCAGGCATGATGGTACGTTCCTGTAATCTAGAATTTGGGATGCTGAAGCAGGATGATGGTCATGAGGTTTAGACCAGCTTGGGCAAGACCCTGTGTTCAAAAGCAAACAAACAAAAAATAGGTGTTTTGATATTTTATTGTCACCTCTTTTTGTATAAACCATCTAGATCCCAGCAGTATTTGTGGTATAATGAATATATTCTAGAATTTCATGACTTCACTTGGTATTTGTAATTTTTTTATTATTTTATTATTTTTATTGTATGTGTATTGAGTGTATTGCCTGCATGTATGTAAGTGCACCCATGTCATGCAGTGCCCATGGAGGTCAGAAAAAGGCATTGGATCCTCCTGGAACTAGAGTTAATGGACAGTTGTTAACCTCCATGTGGGTTCTGGGAATCAAACCCAGGTCCTCTTCAAGAGTAGTCAGTGCTCTTAACCACTGAGCCATCTCTCTAGCCCAGTGTTTGTAATTCTGTCTTAAGGATTGCTTCTTCGGAAAATTGCAACTATTAATGGATTTTGTAATAGCCTAAAAGAATCTTCAAAACTAGAATTGATTAAGGTCACAGGACACAGAATACAGAAAGATTCATTCTATGCTTATATATGTGCAGTGAACAATTGGGATTTCAAGGTTTTTTTGGGTTTTTTTGTTTTGTTTTGTTTTTGGTCTTTTTGAGACAGGGTCTCCCTGTAGCCCCAGCTGTCCTGGAACTCACTATATAGACCAGGCTGGCCTTGAACTCACAGAGATCTGCCTGCCTCTGCCTCCCAAGTGCTGGAATTAAAGACATGCACATTTATCATAGCAACAAACAGAATGCTTGGATAATCTTAACTAAATATGTGTATGATGTGTTTGCTTAGAACTGCACCAAAGAAAAGTATAAATCAAATCAACATGGTTATCATATATTTGAAAGACTTTGTATTATTAAGTCCAGTATCTCCAGTTTAACTTGTAGATTGATCACAGTCAAAATCCCCACAAATTTATAGATAGCAACATGCAGAATTTAATTTTCATATTAAAAAATAATTGGAATATCCCAGTTTTGAAAATTGGAGGACTAGGTACTGCAGAGATGGCTCAGTGGTTGAGTACTTGCTGTTCTTCCAGAGGACATGTTTAGTTCCCATTATCCATGTCCAGTGGCTCTGGCGGCTCACAACTACCTTTTAACTCCAGCTCTCAGGGATCTGACACCCTCTTTTGGCTTCTGCAGGCATTCACACACATATGAATATACATATGTATATATATATATATAAACAAAGATACACAAATAAAAATAAATCTTAAAAAGAGTTGGAGGACCAACATTTCATAGTGTCAAGAAAAAGAAAAGGGACTGGAGAGATGACTCAGCAGTTAAGAGCACTGGCTGTTCTTACAAAGGACCCACCCAAGATCTGTTCCCAGCACCTACATGGTGGCTAACAAACATCTAACTCCAGTTCCAGATGATCTAGTACCCTCTTCTGGCCTCTGTGAGTATTGCATGACACAGGTGCACTTGTAAGCAGGCATAACACTCATGCACATAAAGATAAATATTAAAAGAAAAATGGGGCTGGCAAGATGGCTCAGCAGTTAAGAGCAATGGCTGCTCTTAAAATGGACCTGGGTTCAGTTCCCAGCACCCAAATGCCAGCTAACAAATGTCTGTAACTCCAGAGATACTGCAGTTCAGACACCCTCTTCTGACCTTTGTGGGCATTGCTTGACATTGGTGCGCTTACACACATGCAGGCACTACACTCATACACATAAAAATAATAAACTAAAATTTTTTTAATGATTTATTTATAAAGACACTAGGAAGCTTACCTGTTGGAAGAGACTAAAAAACATTTTATCAGTGAAAAGCTTGTAAAACCTAGGTAAACTTGCTGTATACTAAATAGTATTGTGCTGATGGTATTTCTTAGTGTTGATAAAAGTATAACAGTTATGTAGGATGTAAGCATTGCAGGATGCTCAGAGAAGTCTATTGGAACTCTGAAATATCCTTAGAGTTCAACATTAGATTGTAAAATTATTTTAGAACAAAAATCTTGATAAACAAGCTTACAAACTACATAAGGTAGGTACTTATGTCCCATATTTTTAGGTAAGTAAACTGAAAACTTAAATTGCATCCATAATTTGACTATTCATTTATACTTCTGCCTTTGATACCAGAATGAAGGAATTGCTGTTGTCTGTCAGGGATTTCATGGTTAAAAATTGCACAACAGTGGAGATGATAAAGGGTTCTTATTCAGAGAGGATTCATTTCGTCAATCATTCAGCAATTATTAGTTACTGATTACTTATTAAAATTAATTAGTAGGAAAAAAGGGCTTTAAGCTAGGCAGGCACTCTACCCCAACCTGTATTCCCATCACTGTTTTTACTTTTTCTGTTGAGTTGGAATCTCCCTATGTTGCCCAGATCAGTCTTGAACTCACTCTGTAGCCCAGTTAAGACTTGAATTTGCAAACCTCCCTTCTTCCTTGTAGCTAGGATTACAGGCCTTTACCACATGCCTTTAATACCAGTACTTAAGAAGCCAAGGCAGGAATACTGCAATTCCAAGACCAGCCTGGTATACATAATAAGATTCTTGTTATAAAAATTAAAAATAAGTTTAAAAAAAGAAATCTAGTGTTTAAAGTTCAGGGGGGAAAGCAGCTAATTGCCTTTTATGTGTCAGGCATTGTCCTTAGCTTATTATATATGTCTTCAGTCTTCACAGAAGAAGAGTCTGTGAATTAGTGTTATCTGTTGTAAGCCTTGGAAAATTAAATATTTATCACATAACATTATGTTGATTTTGAAACCAGGACTGTTGGTTCTGAACACTTTGCTTGTTCCTATTCTGTAATCTAAGACTTGAAGTTATAAAAGACTCCCCTTGAGTTGGAGTAGTGGAATAGTAGAGATATATAGGTAGGTTGATGAGATGACAGAAATAAGAGTAGAGGTGGACTTGCTCCTTAGGAAGAATATCTCAACACATTTTTTTTTTTTTTTACTTCATTCTTCAGCATGTTTGCATCACTTTCCAGAAAGCCAGAACAGAATAGACCTGGGTCCCTTCTGTTTCTCAAACTGTAACTAAGATACCTATCTCCCAACTGAAATCTACTTTGTGACCATGTTTTCTCTTTCATCTAAGGAAACACGGAGTCACAGCTAAAACAGGCAGAGTTCTTTACTCTCAGAAAACTTGCTACACATAATGAGTGAATGTTTTTACTTTTGGTTACCTGCTTCTTTACCCTTTCATCACCACCTCTTCTGTTATCTTAAATGATTGGGCTGTTTGGTTTTCAGAAATTGATAGTATTCTATGGTTTTGGTAATGTTTAATCTTTCTCTTTTCAGTCCTTATTTGGAAAAAACTTGACAACAATTTTAAACGAATATGTAGCTATGAAAGCAAAAGGTAACAACTTGATTTTTTTTATTTCAACATACTGTTTCATAAAAGCCGTGAAAAAGCTTTATCTAATTCTAATGAAATAAATTTTCCTGGGAAGCAGAATTCATTTGTGCCCATATTGAATAAAACATAAGTTTTAGCTGGGCATGGTGGCACACACCTGTAGTCCCAGCACTTGGGAGGCAGGGGCAAGCAGATCTCTGTGAGTTTGAGGCCAGCTGGGGCTACAGGGAGACCATTTCAAAAAAAGCATAAGTTTTAAAACTCCAAATGCTAACAGACATGAACCAAAACTCATATTTTTAAATGATATGAAATTTGCCAGGCATGGTGGTGGCACACGCCTTTAATCCCAGGCAGAGGCAGGCCAATCTCTGTGAGTTCAAGACAGCTGGGGCTACAGGGAGACCCTGTCTCAAAAAGACCCCAAAAAAAAAAAAAAAGTGATATGAAACTCTTACCTCTACTTTATTTATAACCATTGTTATGTGTTAAAGGTTTTCAACTGACAGTCTAATTTTAGGCACAGGATTCAGTCTGGTTTGTAGTTAACAGAACATAAAATAATACATGATTCAAAGGGAAAATACTAATTGTTCTCTAACACTGATTGTTTCTGTAGCTTATAACATTATCAAGTTATTACCATTAAATCAATTACATGAAGTAATGGTAAAAGGAAAGTAGCTTTACCTTTATCATATTATAGTTTCCCTTTTTAATACAAGGAAGATATGAAATTATTAGCATTAAAAATCATTGAAGAAAATTGGAACAAATAAATATGAAATTCTTTTTCACTTATTGTATCTGATTCCCTATGGTTCAAGAAAACAGCGTAACCTCATTAATGAAACTTCGCAGGCCATTTTACAAATCAGCTCATTTCTTAAAAATAATGTCAGCAAGTGAGAGAAAATGCATTTGTTGTTTTATTTTCTATGTCTTTGTTTAAATTGAAAAATGAATTTTCTTCAGCTTGGTTTATTTCCTGTTTTGATTTAGAAACATCAAATGATGTCCCAACAATAATGTCGTCTCTGTGGAAGAAGCTAGATCACACACTTTCTCAGATCAGGTATGAACTCATTAAAATGTGCTAATGATTTAGGAATGCACACACACTTCGGGTATAAAACTTCTTAATATCTACTTAATATTATATAACACCCATCTGATTTTGAAGTTGTTCTAGAGGATAGTGGTGTCTATCTTTAATCGGAATAATTTGGAACAAGTGAATACTTTAATAAATGATTACAAATGAAGAAATTGTGAGATACTGAAATAATGAAAATATTTTATTTTTTATTATTTTTAAATATTTTATTGTTTTATGTGTATATCTGCATGTCTTTAAGTGCAGCCATGTCCTTCAGTGCCCACAGAGGTCAGAATAGGGTGTTAGATCACCTGGAACTGGAGTTACAGATGGTTGTTAGTGAGCACTGGGACTCAAACCTGGGTCCTCTGCAAGAGCAGCCAGTGCTCTTAATCGCTGAGCCATCTCTCCAGCCCCTATTCCCAACTTTTAAATAGCTAGACCAGATGTAAATTTCCTTAGACAACTGTGTCTTCATTATGTATGCATAGAATTATGTTGAATCCTTGTCCAATTATTTCTTTCCTTCTGTTATTTTTTATTTTTAGACTTATGGTACTGATATCTTCCTTCTACCTAGTTTATAGCCTTGGAATTCCAGTTTCAGCATCCTTGGAACAATGCTAGCCCTACTGGTACCAATTTAATGATATCTTATTTGATGGTAGAGTCTCAACAAAAACCTTTCCTCTAAATGCTACATCTAACTTCAGCAGAGGCCTCATTTTTATTCTCTAATTAAGCTACTAAAGTGGCTCCAAATGCTTTTCATCCCACCTCTGGACCACATCTTACTTACTGGGTTTTTTTTTGGTTTTTTTTGTTTTTTTTTTGGTAGGTTTTGAGGCAAGGTCTCCTTGTAGCCCTAGCTGGCCTGGAACTCCCTATGTAGACCAGGCTGGCCTCGACCTCACAGAGATCCTCATGTTCTGCTCTTGGAAATAATCTTCAAAGACTTTTTACAGGAGCCTGGAGAGATGGCTCACCAGCTAAAAGCTTCTGTTGCGCTTATCACCTACATTAGTGGATTACAACTATCTATAACTGCAACTCCATGGGTTCTGGCACTTCTGGCCTCTAAAGTGACCTGTACTCATATACACACACCCCAACACAAACATACCCATACATATAATAAAAATTAAAATTTTCCCCTTTTTTATTTTTTTTTTTAAAAAAAGACTGTTACGGGGCTGGGGAAATGACTTGGTTGGTAAAATTGCCTTTTGCACAAGCACGAGGATCTGAGTTTGTATGCCTAGAACCCATGTTTAAAATTGTACATAGCTGTACTTGCCTGTAAGTCAGCATTGGCTTGTAGGTGCCCAGAGACGGGTTGATACCTAAAGGTCATTGGCCAGCCTAGCCAAATCAGTGAGTTTCAGATTAAGTGAGAGACCCTATCTCAAATAATAAAGGTGAAGAGCGATCAAGGAAAGGTACCTTGGCCTCAACACAGGCTCGCACCCACACAATTACATACCTACACTAACAAGTATGTACTGTATACACAAAATACACCACACACACACCAAAAAATAAAAGACTTACAAATCAGTACTTATAAATAATTGAGATATTTTATTGATAAGCTATCACATAAGAATAAGGTTGAGGGCCTACAGAAATGTTTCAGCAGTTAAGAGCACTAGCTGCTTTTGCACAACACCTGGTTTCAGTTCCCAGCACCCACACATGGTAGCAAACAAACATCCATAACTCAATTTCAGGGTATTGTTCATTCTCTTCTGGCTTTGGCAGGCATTGCATGTACAGGTGAACTTAACATATATGCAAGAAAACACTCATACACATAAACTAAAAGTAACTAAATAAAATAATATTGATCTTATGTAAGTTTTCTCAAGTTGTTAGGTGCATTATTAAAAATGCTTATTTAGTTTGGTTTTTTGGGTCTTGATGAAGGTTTGACATTTTGTTGGGTGAGGACACAGTGTCTGGTGGCTTACCAAATAAGTGGATAATTACAGTCATAAATTTGATAAAAGTAGGATGTGAACTGAATGAACTTTTGGGGATTCTAAAGCACTCATGTATATTAAAAATATTGTATATGGTTTACTTTAAATATGTGCAGTTCCTAAAATCAAGTCAAGCTATAATGTTGAAGCACTCTAGTAGAGCGTATCGAATTGAATAGAAATTTTTCATGTAAATTGTGTTGTATGAGTGTCTTCTAAAACAGTTCACAGTTGAACTGGATGTGGTGGTGCACATCTTTAGTCCCAGCACTCAGGAAGCAGAGGCAGGCAGATCTCTGAGTTGCAGGCAGCTGGTACTATAGGGAGACCCTGTCTCAAAAATAAATAAAACAGTTCACAGTTGTATACCTGCAACTAAGTAAACATGTAGGTAGGCTCTATCTAAGAGAGAGCTATCACTTTTGAAGTCATAATGTACTTTGAGTCCTACTGTAATTAAGGTAGAGTATGTCTCAGCTAAAAAGCAATATTTAATGAATGACTGCTTTGTTTTATTTGTTAGGAGCATGCAAAGTTCCACAGGGTTTGCTGCCCATCAGAGAGGTTGGTATTCAGCTTTATACCATGTCCAGAATTACTTCAAACTGAACGTTTTAGTTAAAAATACGTGTGCTAGGTATATATTTTTGTTTTAACTTTTTTCTAAGTACAGTCATTAGATATTTTCATTATATACATATGGGGGGTATAGCTTAGTGGTAAAGTGTTCATAATGCACAGGGTCCTGGCTTTGATTCCTAGTAATATAAAATAACATAGTAAAAAACCATACATATAATGCTCATGTATATGTATATGCATGGAAATTTCTATATACATTGAATATGTCCTATGTTTTCCTCTTGGTTCAAGTAGTAGAGTCTTCATTCATTCTACAATTTTGAGTATCTTAATTTTGGAGGAATGTTATCTGTATGAGCTGTTACAGAACAAATCTACTTTAGGATTTGTAAAGTTTTAATGTATTCATTTTAGTTTATTTCTCAAGAAATTATTACATAAAATTATTTGATTTTTTTTTTTTTTTCCTCCTCTACCCTTTAAGGACTCTCTTTTAGTCTGTAGGTAAATATGTTATATGGTACATAGGGCATCATAATGACTTGTTCAGATTCTGAAACTACTCTGACATTTTGTATGTACATGTGTTGCAGCCCGAACAAGAAATGGAATTGCAGAAATCAAGCGACAGCGATGGCTTGCATCTCAAGCAGCTCCCGTCAGTTCAGAATTACTGGTCTTGCCTTGTGGTTCAGGACAATTTACCGCTTCTCCTTTGATAGCTACACAAGCTACACAGGCTGTTAAACCAACAGGCCAAATTTCAACCCCATTGAGGTCAAATATTGTAGTAGTCAACCAGTCACAGTCACAAAATAATATAACTAGTAAGTTTAAGTTTTAAGTTTTGCTAACCCAAGTGCAATGTCTTCATACCCATAGAACAGAACTCTGAACAAAAGGAAGAGTTGAGAGAACCTAGAAAGTAGCTTTGCCACAAAATAAGCACAAAACTCTGGGTTCTATCTCATTATCACATAAAACTGGGCATGGTTGTACACATCTGTAATCCTAGCACTCAGAAGGATCAGAAATTTCAAGGTCATCCTCTATATGAGAGCCTGCCTACAAATAAACAAATAAAATCCCAGACATGGAATCTAGGAGTCTTTGTAACCAAAGTCAACCGTTCTTCCTATTTCTAATCTAACTGAAGTCCTAGCTTGAACCTTACAATTTTTAATTTGGGGTATTAATACAAGAGACCCTGTTGTGGTTTTAAACAGAATATACATATTTAATTACCTCTTTACCTTATTCATGCCAGTCTATCTTCCTAGAATATCTTTACAATACTCTACAACCTTTATGCATTGGAAATTCTGTATATTTCTGTATTGGAAATACACTTAGTAATCCTGCGCTATGTCTTGCTTATTGTATGCATATTTGCTGCATAGTGAAAAGAATAGAGTGAGGGAGAGAATTAGTAGTTGCATTGGATTAGAATTCAAGGAACATCTCTCTCAGTTTTGAGTTGAGGCTTTGTACAACTACAAATTATTACTTCCATTAAGTGCCCCCTTGTTACCATTTCCAAATACTTTTCTATACCCAAAGCGTTTAGTTTATGCTTTTTGCACTTTCTTCTTGGTGTGTTACATTATATTTGTTGTTGAAACTGTATTTTGTATCTTTGTGAAAACCTTAAGGTATAGGAACTATATTGCATTAGTCATAATATACAATGCCTTGCTTATAGTAAGCACTTAATAAATGTTTGCTGAGGGGTTGGGGATTTAGCTCAGTGGTAGAGCACTTACCTAGCAAGTGAAAGGCCCTTGGCTCCAGGGGGGGAAAATGTTTGCTGAATTTAATATAACAGTCACTGCTGGGTGTGGTGGCACACACCTTTAATCCCAGTACTGGGGAGGCAAAGACAGGCAGATCTCTGTGAGTCCAAGGCCAGCCTGGTCTACGTAGTGAGTTCCAGGTCAGCTGGGGCTACAGGGAGACCCTGCCTCAAAAAGACCAAAAAATAAATAAATAACAGTCATTAATGTTTCTCATCCCATTACAAATTTTAAAACCTTTTCAGTTCCTTTGACTTACTGTTTGTTTTCTTAACATACAGCTACTGAGGCTTTAAATATCATTCCTGGCCCTCAGGAAAGGAAAACACATACCAGTCTAATGTCTCCTGGTAGACGTAAAAGGTAAATGCTTTTTATCACAGACACAATGCTGGTACTCATTTACGATGAACAAAAAAAAGAATTATAGTGAGGTATTTATATTATGAATAAAGTAGCAAGGCTAGATTAAGTTCTTGACACACATTCATTCCAAAATACATTATCTTTTCCAGTATTCTGACCTGATTAAATTTGAGTTACATCCTCAGTGTGTGGCATATCTTTTACAGTTTTTATAGTGGTGTGCAGAATAATGGTGTATCTTACAAATGATGTTATCTTAATTTTGGGGAATGTTTGTAAATATAAATTATATTAGTAAGTTTTTTCTAATTTATTTTTATTTTATGTATGAGTGAATTGCCTACATGTGTGTAAGTGCTCCTATGTCATGCAATGCCTGTGGAGGTCAGAAGAAAGTGTTGGATCCCCTGGAACTGGAGTTACAGACGGTTTTTAGCCACGATGTCAAGCTGGGAATCGAACTTGGGTCCTCTGCAAGAGTAGGCAGTGCCCTTAACCACTGAGCTCTCTCTCCAGCCCAATATTAGTAAGTTTTATGGTTCACAAACACTCAAGTTTAAATTGTTTGATAGAATGTTTTCAAATACAGTTTTCCAAGACTTTTTTTCTTTCCTAGTTAGCCTGTATTTCTTTGAAAACTATGTCAGAGAGATCAGTTTTAAAAGGTTTTTATCTGATTTCTCATCTGTTAACCAATAGGATTTTTTTAATTAGAGTTCTTACTGTGAATGTTCTCTAAGTCAAGGCTGACTTTGTTATAAGCTTCCTTTAAATAAAAGCTTCATTCCAAGCTTTCTGGCTTAGCCATATAAAATAGTAAAACAATATCAGTAACATTTTCAAAAAGGTTGGCCTTATTAAAAGATCTGTATAGACTTTATTCTTCCATAAACCTACTAATGCAGTTGGTCTCATTTCATCATAAATTGATTCAGAGGTACTAGGGATGTAGCTCTGTTTTAGAAGACACGGCTACCAAGTGTAAGGCTCTGGATTTGATCCCCAATACACCCCCCCCAAAAAAGAAAAGGAAAAATGGATAAGAGTATTAGAACTTACATATGTAAGACCACATAGCTGCTGGGCGTGGTGGTACACACCTTTAATCCCAGCACTTGGAAGGCAGAAGCAGGGGATCTTTGTTACTTCGAGGCCAATCTGTTCTATATAGTGAGTTCCAGGATAGTGAGGGTTACAGGGAGACCTTGTCTCAAAAAGACCAAAAAAAAAAAAAGAAAGAAAGAAAGAAAGAAAATGGTCTTCAAGGGGCTGGAGTGATGACTCAGTGGTTAAGAGCACTAGATCCTAGATCCTCTTGCAGAGGATCGAGTTTGGTTCCCAGCACCCATATGGCGGCTATCAGCTGTCCTTAACTCCAGTTCCAGGGCATCCAATGCCCTCTTCTCACCTCCTTGGGCATCACAGGACATGGGTGCTGTTACACACATGCAGGTAAGACATAAAATAGAAATGATAAAATATGAAAAAAGCCTCAAATTCATTTCTTCTGGGTCCAAGTCTGGTAGTGCTTTTTTATGTTGTTCTGACTTGGTTCTTTTCTTTTAAATATTTAGTATTTAAAAGATCAGAAGAAAGTATCGGATCCCTAGGAACTGGAGTTATGGATACTTGTTATATGGGTGTCTGGGAACTGAACCTGTGTCCTCTGTAAGAGTAGCCAGTGCTCTCTTAACCACTTAGCCATCTCTCCAGCCCCCTCACTTGGTTCTTATGCCAAAAAAACCACAAAATTTTATGTCTTCTACCATGATGATCTTAAAATTGTAATATGGGGCTGGAGAGATGACTCAGCGGTTAAGAGCACTAGTTGTTCTTGCAGAAGACCCAGGTTAAAATCCCAGCACCTACATGGCAGCTAACAACTGTCCGTAACTCCAGTCCCAGAGAATCCAACAGCCTCTTCTGACCTCCGAGGGCATTGCACAGCATGGGTGCACTTACCTACATACAGGCAATACATGCATACACATTAAAAAAAATTAATAAAAATTTTTTAAAGTATTAAAAAAATTTGTATTGTTAATCTGTTAGACATAATGTTAAGAGAAGCTTTTGTATTTCAGTGACTCACAAAAGAAGACTGGTACTTCATCTGGACCTCATTCATCAATAAGGAATTTGCAGGATCCAAATGCATTTGCAGTAGAAAAAGTAAGTGACCATTCCAAACATTGCAACTTGAAACACTCCCGAATTTAAGGATGCTAATGTTTGTATAATAATTATGTGCATGCTTTTGTGTTTGGTATGAATATGAGGGCAGCAGAATGACCTTGCCTAGGGATAAGGAATCTTAACTGTAGAAAGTAGTGCATACTGAATACACGCATGGCAAATGCACCAAATAAGAAATATTGGTACATTGAGGAAACTAAATTCTTATTAATGGTGTATCATGCAGTGCACTTGGGCATTTCAGGATCAGATTATTTAAAAACCTTGTATGACAAACTAAAAAGTCTAGAATTGAAGCCGGGTATACTGGTGCACACCTTTATTTCCAGCACTCAGGAGGCAGAGGCAGGCAGATCTCTGTGAGTTCAAGGCCAGCCTGGTCTGCATAGCAAGTTCCAGGCCAGCTGGGGCTACAGGGAGACCCTGTCTCAAAAAGACCAAAAAAAAAAAATCTAGAATTGCATTCTGTAAGCATCTGAAAAAAGTTGGTCAAAAACTTGTGACATCATTCCTGAATTATAAAGTGCTATCTATGTCAGGTATTACTATGGAAGGAGGTACTAGAACTTGTGAGTTTTCACTTAGGGTTAAGTTCAGTTGCCATTGATTGCTTTTTGTGGTGTGTGTTTGTTTTTCATCCTTTATTTAATTACAGAGGAGGTCTTGCTATGTTGCCCAGACTGACATCAAACTCCTGACCTGAAGTAATAATCCTACCTCAACCTGCCAAGTAGCCGAGACTGTAAACATTGGCTTTGTTTGGATTATTGTAATACTAATTTTAATTTTTCTCTTTCAGCAAATGGTTATTGAAAATGCACGAGAAAAAATATTAAGCAACAAGTCCCTTCAAGAAAAGCTTGCAGAAAACATTAATAAATTTTTGACGAGGTGAGCTATATATATATATATAATCTCTTAATTGTTTTTGCCTAATCATCTAACTATGCTAAAGAATATTTTTTTCTGTATTACAGTGACAATAGTATTGCTCAAGTACCTAAGCAAACAGATAGCAACCCTACAGAGCCAGAAACTTCAATTGATGAACTCCTGGGACTTCCGGTATGGGTAGATGTTTATAGGTGTGTGTGGGTGTGTGTATAGTACATACAGTTAAAACTAATGGCATTTTGGTTTCATTTCAAAAAATTAGTTGTATAAAATCCAGTTTATAATAGTCCTTCATCACCCAAATGTAATAATAAACAGCAGTACTACATAGTATTGTGTTTCTTCTATATTGCTATGAACTGTATAGTAATTTAAAGATATAGTAAAATACTGTGTTAAATATTACTTGGATTCATCATATGTCTTTAACAAAATGAACAAGATGATCCTAAATGTCTAAATGTGTGTTTTCTCAGTCTTAGTTACCAGTTTCCTTCTCTGATACTCATTTTTATCCTTGTGTCTTATGCTTTTTTGATTAATAAACTTACACTTGCAAAATTCAGGGTTTTTTCCAAGATCTGTTTCCTTATTGAATTTCTTGTCATTGTTGTTGACTTACTGTAGTGTATTGCTGACTATATCCGTTTCCTGGGTTGAATTCTTTACTTGGTTTATTTTCTCTTTGAAGTCATTGGTTAATTTATGAAATAGACTTTTGAACTCTTTTTCCTTCATTTTAACCATCTCAGGGTCTTTGTAGTCATTGATTGTAGAGTTCTCTCTTGGTGATGGCATGATGCTTTGCTTTTTCAAGTTTCCTGAGTGTCTTTGTTATTTGTGTAATCTCTTCATTTTGATCTCTTTTCTAGTTTTGAGATGGTTCTTTGTTTAAGGGCTCCATTCCCTAGTACCTACCACTCAAAGAAGAGAAAATAATTACAGCAACACCAAATCAAACTAGATGTGGAAATACGTCTAGTATTAAATCTATTAAAATCTGTTAAAGCTAACTAGTATATTATCAATGACTATAGAACAAAGTTAAAAATTAGTAATGCTGGGGCTGGAGAGATGGCTCAGCGGTTAAGAGCATTAACTGCACTTACAGAGGACCCAGGTTCAATTCCCAGCACCCACATGTTGGCTAACAATGTACTCCAGTTCCAAGGGAATCTGATGCCTTCTGACCTCCGTGGGCATTGCATGACACGGGTGCAGTTATACACATGCAGGCAATGCACTCATACACATAAAATAAAAATAATGAATATTTTTTAAAAATTAATGATGGTTAAATATAGAAAAAAATAAATGGAAATGGTCAGGGCAAGGGAGAAAAGAACAGTTAAATCAAAGAATGTAGAAGGTGTTACAGAAAGGAAGGAAAAAAAAAAACAATCGTAACCTGTTGACCAATAAAAAAAAAATCATAAGCCAGGCATGGTGGCACACACCTTTAATCCCAGCACTCAGGAGGCAGAGGCGGGTGGATCTCTGAGTTCAAGGCCAGCCTGGTCTACATAGTGAGTTCCAGGACAGCTGGGGCTACAGGGAGACCCTGTTTCAGAAAGAAAAAAAAAAAAAAAGCATGAACAAAATCAGATAAATGTAAGAAGTAGAATGAAATATATATATAAAAAAAAAAGGCTTTTTTGAGTTGAAATACTACTAAAAGTGTAGTAAAAAAAAATAAAGGGGCCAGTGTGGTACTGCATGCCTTTAATTTCAGCACTCAGGAGACAGGTAGGTAGATGGCTGTAAAATTGAGGCTGACCTCATCTACACAGTGAGTTCCAGGCCTGTTGGAGCTACAGAAAACCCTATCTCAAAAAGACGAAAAAAGGAAACACAAAAGGAAAAAAAAATCCTTTCTTGAAGTATTGGAGCAACTTCTTATAGGAACTCTAAAATTGATGTCTGCCAGGTTAAAGGTAGAGGGTAAGAGTCTCTTGAACACTTCTGTTTCCTTCAATTTAGGCTAGTACCTAGCCGCTGTTTTTATTTTAGTAGCTTCTCTGCTTTGCAAGCTATAGGCTGGTTACATTCACCCATTCTACTCGACTGCAGTTCATATACCCTGGAATGGCCAGTGTTTTATCCGTCAGGTGTCTTGGCGTCTGTTGGAAGTAGGAAAGCAAACACAGCACTAAGATATATATAGGCATACCAGCCTCCAGAATTTGAAAACCCTGTCAGCATTAAATATCCTGCTAAAGGGATGTGGCTAAAGATAGATATGAAGTAATCCACTGGACCTCCAAACTTCTCAGTCCCTACAATGAATCTTATAGCAGTTAGGCAGTTCCTGTGATCTACTCACTGACCTCAGGCTCAGGGCTAACAAGATCTGCAATTATCCTCGGTGATGGGCTTACCAAGCCACAGAGAACAAGACTATCACCCACTTCCTCCTTCACTGCCTAAGCCCACCACTTGAACTTTTCATTACTTCTACATCCAGGCCTTCCCATCTCCACAACTGTCTCTCATTACAGCTCTGGCAGGTTGATTCCAAGCTCCCTAACTTGTTTATCCCTTGTTCTTAGGCCCCTAGGTTAGCTAGATCTTGGTAGGATTCCTGTCAAGAAGGTGCCCATTTACAACCCTCTAAGACAAAATGAACCTCCTCTTTACTGTTGGCCTATCACAATGGAGGAGTCACTACCTCACCAAAACTCCCAACTGAATTCAAAACCCCCAACTGAATTTGAGAGTTGGAAGAACTGTGGGTATCTCTTGTAGGTAGGGCACCCAGTCTTTTTCACTCCTGCTTCCTGGCATAGATTTTGGGTGAGACATCTGTTTCTTGTCCCAACCAGGTGCCTTGCAGCTGGAGCTATGTGCTATGTACTCTTTGCTGTATCACCACCTGTTTCTTCACACTTTGAAGCTGTCCTGTCACCCCTCTGTGATTCCAGATGTTCTTCCACAATCTTTCTAGAGTAAAGTTTGATCTTTGTTATGCTGACTTCTCATTTACTGAATCGCATAGAGGCAGGCAGCTTCTAATCCCCCTAACAGAAGTCTAACTTTCTTTTTAAATAAGCATATAGTTAATGCTCACAAGAAATTTACTTATAAAGAAATACTTATACATATGTAAAAAGTAAAATACGTTGAATACTAATTATTTTTCTGGTATTAAAACTGTATTGATCTATTAGTATCATGCCTTCATTCTTATTTTACAGAGTGAAATCCATATGTCTGAAGAAGCAATACAAGATATATTGGAACAGACAGAATCAGACCCAGCATTTCAGGCACTCTTTGATCTCTTTGATTATGGTAAGAAAGACCATTTATTCTAGGAAGGTGAAGAAAATTTTCTCCAGTCTCTTTGGTAATTTACCCTGAATAAAGTAACATCACCCCAATCTTCTGAAAAAGTTCCTATTTCATTAAGGCAAACAGTGTATGGACATGGAGCAAAGCCAGAGGAGTATCTTTGGGTTTTTATTCTTTAATTTAGGAAAGTTCAGCTATAAAAAATGGAGAATTGGTTTTGTTTTTTTGTTTTGTTTTGTTTTGTTTTTTGGTGTTTGTGAACATTTTGGCCAGTCAACATGCTGAATCAACTTTGTTAAGGTCTATTTTAGTACAGATAAATATAATTGAGTGACCCAGAAGGAATGCAAAATTCTCAGCATGCTGTCAATCATAGAATCTAATTTATCAGAGAACTTGTTAAATGTGCAGATTCTTGGACCTTCTAGAATATCCTCATAAAAAGAACCTCTAGTTCTAGCCAGGTACCATGACATGTGCATTGTCCCAGCATTCAGGAGGTTGAGGCAAGAGAATTGCTTGAACCAGTAAATTTGGAACCAGCCTAAGGCAACATAGTATAAAAACTCCTAAAAAAGAAACAGTATGGTGAGGAAATCCTAATATCTATAGATGTAAATGACATATAAAGCAACATGTTAAAAAAAAAATTTATTTTTTTTATGTGTATGCGTGTATTGCCTGCATGTATGTAAGTGTACCAGTGTCATGCAATGCCCGCGGAGGACAGAAGAGACCGTCGGATCCTGGAACTGAAGTTATAGACAGTTGCTAGCTGCCATGTGGGTGCTGGGATTTGAACTCAGGTCTTCTGCAGGAACATTCAGTGTTCTTAACTACTGAACCATCTCTCCAGCCCCCTAAAAACTTTAAAAAAAAAGTGCCGGGCACACACATAATCCTCAGCACATGGGACTTACATAGTTCATGGTCAGCCTGGGCTACATGAGACTCTGTCTCAGAAAAATCAGCAAAAAACATGATTAAACATGCTTGATTTTAGTTTGGTCATTTAATTATTTCCCTGTTCTCTTTTTAACAGGTAAAACAAAGAATAATAAAAATATATCACAAAGCATTTCTAGTCAACATATGGAAACCAATCCTAATATAGTCTTAGCTGAAGAAACTAATCTAGCAATTAAAAGTTCTTTTGAAACAGAAGAATCTGGTAAGAATTTGATTTTGTTAATGTCATCGATCAAAATGTTAATATTAGTCTCAATTCAGAATCAGAACATACTGCCTAAATTGGAAACTTTTCAAATTACTATATAGGTCATTTTTATATTTATAATTTCCTCTCTAAAAGAAAAATTGCTCCCAAGTCTTTAGCACTTTGATTAAAAAGTTAAATTTTCATACTCCTATAGAGTAGTACACATGAGCAGTTTATCACTAAATAGTATTTTAAAGTGTATGCCATTTTTTTTGTTGTTGTTTTGGTTTTGGTTTTGGTTTTGGTCTTTTTGAGACAGGGTCTCCCTGTAGCCCCAGCTGTCCTGGAACTCACTGTGTAGACCAGGCTGGCCTCAAACTCTCAAAGATCCGCCTGCCTCTCCCTCCCAAGTGCTGGGATTAAAGACGTGCGTCACCACACCCAGCCAAATTTTAAAAGAACTCAGGGCTGGAGAGATGGCTCAGCAGTTAATAGCATGTACTGTTCTTACAGAGGACTCGTTTGTTTCACAGCACCCACATTAGGCAGCTCACAATAGCCTGTAACTCCAGCTCCAAGAGAGCCAACATCATCTTCTCACCTCATGAGCATCCATGTGCACATGGCATATCCACACACAGACATATAGTTTAAAAATAAATATTTTAAAAGAAATTTTACTGTAAACTAACATAAATATATAGAAGTAGATAATGAAAATGTATAACTCAATTATGAAATCAAGTCCAAAAAGTGCACATGAAAACATTTCTCAAGTGAAAAGAGTGAAATATTGCCAGTACCACAAAAAACTTTCCTGATAATACCCTGTGTAGTCTCTGCTTCCCACATCTCTGCTCAGAGATGACTATGATCTTGGCTTCTCATGACTCTCCTAAACTATGCCTTTTCAGTACCGTGTAATTCATTTAGTCAGTTAAGCCTGATCATTATTTCTACTTACTGTTGTTAGTTTTATCTTAAAATGCCTAATGGCTTCCAATTGTTTACACCTTATATACAAAAACTAGTTTTGTAGCCTCTTTGAATTCGTGAACACCCAAGCTCAATCCTCCATTTCTTAGGCTGAACTCGGGTGGGGGGCGGTGGTATGTATATTTACAAGATTGTGGTTCACGTTAAGCTTCACCATAAACAAAATAAAACTTGAAATTTTGCTTTCTAAGAAAGTCTTGTCATCTGATTAAGAAACCACTTCCAGGCTGAGAATTTGAGTGAGTGGTAGCATGACCTGAGTTCAGTCTCTACATGATTAATTTCAGTTCAAACTCTATATGCATGACCTCAGTTCAATCTCTAGCAAGGCAGTATTTTGTTAATATTACTTCCTCTATATTTATGTGACCTAACATAATATCCTCTATTGTCTCCCTTAATATAGATTTCACTGGTCTCTACTCAGTTTTCATTTGACTAGTTATGATAGTTGGTAGACATTTTTTTAGTTTTTCCCGATTATTTCTTTCCATATTAGTTCAGATAAATTGTCTGAATTGCAAATGCTTTTATAATTTTCTTGTTTCCCTAGTTATCTTAATCTTTAAGATCAGAGATTGGATTATTCATATTTGGATTCCAGAACCATGCATACGATTGGTCCTCAGTAAATATGTTAAATGTTTTTAAAAGTACACACAGAAGCCGGGCGTGGTGGCGCACACCTGTAGTCCCAGCACTTGGGAGGCAGAGGCAGTTGGATCTAAGTACACACAGAAATCAAATGTTAATCATGAAAAATGATCTTGATCTCATTATCAGGTGTAGGGACTGGAGAGATGGCTCGGTGGCTAAGAGCACTGACTGCTCTTGCAGAAGACCTGAGTTCAAATCCCAGCACCCAGCATGGCTGCTGGCAGCCGTCCATAACTCCAGTTCCAGGGGATTTGACACCCTCTTCTGGCCTCTTAGGGCACTGCATGGCATGGTTAAACTTATATACATGCAGGCATAATACTCATAAAAATAAAAAATAATTTCTTTTTTTAAAAATGTGTTGATGAAATAAGGTCAGTAAAATGGAAAAACTGGAAAATCTATGTATCTAGGCAGAAAGACTCATAAAAGTCAAGGTAGAAAAATACTACTATTACATGAGGAGCCAGTTTTTGGTTTTTGACCTAGTAAGTATTAGATGTACTTAAACATGTCTATTTTTTCCTTCTTTGTGGTATCTATTTCTCAAGAAACTTGGGAAACAATTTGGCGTTTGTTTGCTGTGGCATCAACAATTAGAAAGTAAACATAGATTTATATATATATACTTGAGAATGGAAACTGACAGTGTATCAGACTTAAACTTACTGCTATGCCAAAAGATAAGTATTTACATGGCAAAGTAGGTTGAACAGTAAAAATGACTGCTTCAGAAGTTAAGCACACTGACTGTAACTTTCCATCATACTGGTATTTTACAGATGGTCAATCTGGTCAGCCTCCATTTTGTACTTCCTATCAAAATGAAGATGTACTAAGTGATTTGAAGAATAGCAGCAACCATGATGTGCTTCCACCAGAATCTCAGGAAAACTTTTCTCAAATAAGCTCTAACATTCAGAAAAAAGCCTTTAAAACAGCTGTACCTACGGAACAGAGGTGTAATCTTGACATTACTTTTGAGTCTGTGTCTAATTTGAGTGACTTTAACCAAAGAGGGAACTCTGTTGAATGTAATGAACATTGTGCTGAGTTATACACCAGTCAGTTGCCCGCTGAAACTGAAATGGCTCTCGAGGTTGAAAAGAATTCTTCATCTCCAGATACACTAAATCAGTCTCAGTTACAGCCTGATAGACCAGTAACTTCATTTTTGTCACTTGATAGTGAAACTAACAATGAAAACTTAATTCTTTCTGGGAAAAATTCTCACCTTTCATCCCAAAGTTCTCCATTAACTGGAAAGCCACCTAAGAGTCAATTTTGTGAAAATTCTAACAATATAGTAAAAGCCAAAACTAATTCCCATGGTTCGAAGTCACCACATTCTAGTGAAACTCCCCACAGTAAAATTGAAATTGATAGTGTGTCACCAGTTGCAGCACAACCACCACCAGATTGCCAAAATAACCCTTTACTTCAAAGTAAAACGTTACCTGTGACTGTTGAAACTTTAGGTTTAAATGCATCTGAAGAAACGGAAATTCATCTTGAAGATTCAGTCCCTTCCATTAAACAACCATCTAATAATTTGACATCTGTGGAGTTAAATCATACAGGAAACAAAACTGAGCCATGTAAATCTGAGAAAGTTACTTCGGACTCAAAAGACTCTTCATCTTCTGTAAAGGAAAATGGAGATACTATTTTTCTCTCTTTAGGTGGAAATAATAGCTGTGAAGAAGTTGCACTGATACCTGGAGAAGGTAATCCTGTAAAAAATAAGCACTCAATTCCTTTGGAATCTGGTGGTTCAGTGGGAAGTTCTCAAGAGTCCCAGAATACTGATGATAAACCTAGCAGTAACTTAACAGAGGTAGATGCATCAAGTATTGTCTCTCTCAAAATTATCATTAGTGATGACCCATTTGTCTCCTCAGATGCAGAACTTAACAGTGCTGTATCTAGTATCAGTGGAGAAAACTTGCCAACAATTATTCTCTCATCTCCTAAATCTCCTGCCAAAAATTCAGAATTAGTTAAATGCCTATCTTCAGAGGAAACTACAAGTGCTATTGTATCTGTTGAAGTAGGGGATTCAGCCTCAATGGAACAGAATGTTTTAGTACTCAAACCTGAGGATCCTGTGGTAAACAACACTCAGAATGAGGATGGCATTGCTTTTTCAGCCAATGTTACACCATGTGTTTCCAAGGATGGAGGGTACATACAATTGATGCCAGCCACAAGCACAACTTTTGGCAATTCAAATAACATTGTGATAGCTACCTGTGTGACTGATCCAACAGCCTTGGGAACAACTGTCAGTCAATCTAATGTAGTGGTGTTGCCTGGAAATTCTGCTATGACTGCACAACCTCCACCACAGTTACAGACACCACCAAGGTCTAACAGTGTCTTTGCTGTCAACCAAGCTGTTTCACCAAACTTTTCACAAGGTAACTTAAAGCACCTATTGGAGATGAGCTGGGGATATATAGCACAGTGGAAAAGCACTTACATAGCATTTGCAAAACAGTTGGTTCTGTGTCTAACACTGAATGAATATGTGTGCATGAGTGTACATGTTTTGAAGTTTCTTTCTCTGGATTGGAATCTAATTTTCTTGGGTGTGAATCATTGACTAGGAGATAGTATATCATACATAGCTCATGAGAACTATTTTGGAATTTTTGCTTATGCCTCTTGTGCCAGCTGATTGATCCAGGAATCTAGTGGGCCACAGATTTAACAGTTGAGGGTTTTTTTATTTTCACAGTTTTCAGTCTGCACTAATAAATTATAAGAAGTCTTAATTAATGAATTAATCAGTATACCTAACTAAAACTCAATGTTGCAGGAGACTTTTAATGTTTCTATTTTTATTTTATGTGCATGAGTGTTTTACCTGCATGTATGTAAGGACACCTGTGTTGTGCAATGCATACAAGGGCAGAAGAGGGCATTGGATCCTGTGAAACTGGAGTTACAGATGATTGTTAGCCACCATGTGGGTGCTGGGAACCAAACTTGGGTCCTCTGAAAGATCAGCCAGTTAGTACTCTTAACTGCTGAGCTGACTCTCCAGCTTCTGCAGATTTCTTTTAAATTGCTATTATAGTCATCATTTTTAAAGGAATTTGTCATTCAGATAGACTTTCAAAAGCAACTTAAATTTCTTCTATAAACTGTTTCTAACTTCTCACTATCTACTACCATCTAGAAGTGATTCCCATCCTTAGATCTCCACAGGGCTCTTGTATTTATTGCAAGTAATTAGTAATTGACAGACTTATCTCGTAAGTCATCCTTAATGGTATGTTTCTGAGAGAACTTACGGCACATTCATCTACACTGCCATGTGTACTAATGTGTGTAATGAAATCTGATTAAATACTAACAAGTAAGTGTTAAATGTGTTAGAGCACTTTCAAATGCTATTTCAAAGGCGATAAAGGAGAGGTCAGAAATGGTACACAGTATGGAACTTGAGCTAAAACTCAAGGTGGTGGGGTGCTGGAGAAATAGCTCAGAGGTTAAGAGTACTGACTGCTCTTGCAGATGCCCACCACCCACATGGTGGCTAACAACTGTCCATAACTCCAGTTACAAGGGAATTTGACACTCTTCTGACCTCTTTACACATTGTACAACATGGGTGCGCTTACATACATGCAGGCAATAAATGAAAAATCAGATAAGATTTGAAGGTAAAGGAAGTCTTTATAGCCAAAGAAGTAGCATAAGCATACATAGGTATGTAAGAGACTAATGAGTTTATATGAAAATAAGATCAGTGTGATAGGAGTAGCTAGTGTATTAAGAAAAGGCTCATTTACAGAACAGAACTTAATTCTGTACCAGTAATTGTGGTTTGCTTCTAAGGACATTGGCGGCATTATAATTTTCCCCCATTATTTATGTGGTTGTAGAAGTTCTGTGCTCTTTTTGACCAATACCATTGCAGTATAATACATTAGGTAAATAGCTTGGGACTATAGGAATTCATTTGGAATTATAGGTTTCTAGTATAGGGCTCAAACTGGAAACATTCACCACTCAGTTTCTAGTTTCACTATTCATTGTTAGAGGGATTAGTATTTAATAGAGTCTCATGCTTATTTATGGTAGTTATCACTAAATGCCCTAAAACTTAATATTCAGATTGACTTGATTTGTTAGCTTTGCTGTTGTATTTAAGTTTTTGGGGTTTTGGGGTTTTTTTTTTTGTTTGTTTTTTGTTTTAAGGCTATTGTCGGGAAAAATGTGTTGGTCTTAGAATTTATTTCAAAATACTAATTCAGAGGAAATATGATTTTAATGAGAATTGTTTTTTAGGCTCTGCCATCATAATTGCTTCTCCAGTCCAGCCTGTACTCCAGGGGATGGTGGGCATGATTCCTGTATCTGTTGTTGGACAGAATGGAAGTACATTTCCTACTCCTTCTCAGCAGGTAGTATTTATGAACCAAAAATAGTGGGGGAAGTTTTCCAAATGTAGCATGATTAATAACTTTTTCCCTTTCAGGTACTCCATATGCCTTTAGCAGCTCCTGTATGCAGTAGAAGTATCCCTCAGTTCCCCATTCCTCCAAAATCTCAGAAGGCTCAGGGACTCAGAAACAAACTTTGTACAGGTACTTTTCTCTTTGAGTTAATGTCCACTTTGTATCTTCATTTTCTTAAAGCAACAACTGAATATTCTCTTTTTGGGCACCCATACTATCCCTAACAAGCACTCCTCCCACCTTTACATAAAGAGTTGTGCCAGCAATTGTTAGAAGGCGGCCAGCTCTGTTATTCGATAGCTTTAATTCTGGTAAAAGCTTTTCTTTGTCGAATGCTTTAGCTTTGGCCCATTGGTCCTTGGTATGATCTTTGGAGCTACTTAAGATAAGTATAATCATTGCTTTTCCAGACAATTTTGGAATGTTGAAGAAGCTTTTCATACCATATTCCCTATTTTTGTGAGAAGCGCTAACATCTCTATTGAGTCGCTCTTAGCACAGTTTTTTTTTTTTTTTGGAGACAGGGTCTCCCTGTAGCCCCAGCTGGCCTGGAACTCACTATGTCACTGTGTAGACCAGGCTGGCCTTGAACTCACAGAGATCCACCTGCCTCTGGGCTAGCACACACACCTCTTAATTCTAATACTTATCATTTTTCTGTGTCATACCAATAGTGCCCTCTTCTAGTATTCATTTTTAATATCTGTTTTTCTAGTCCAGTCTATATTTGTTAGCTAAGAGTCTCCCCTCCATCCTGCCCCTCAGAAACAAATCCAAATGCCTGAAAATGCCAGCAGTTCCCTATTGCTTGCAAGGTAAAACTAAGCTTCTGGCCAGACACCTGTATGCCCAGCACTTGGAAGAGTGAAACAGGGTAGAACAGACTGAACAATGTAGTGAGCCATCATCTCAAGAAAGTGGCTGGAAAAGAAGGAATTTCTAACTCTAAATATTCCCTAATCATCTTCTGGATTTCATTGGACTGTCTTCTAATAATGTCTCCCTTTTAACCTCCAATTTCATTATTTTGGGTCTTCTGTTCTCATTAGTTTGACTACAAGCTTATTAATCTTTATAGAGAATGTCTTTCACTAATTTTTGTCCTGATCTTTATTATTCTTTGCCATCTAATTACCACATTTGAGTTTGACTTGTTTTTCTAGAACCTGAAACTGCATCATTAGGTTATTTATTTGCAATCTCTGATTATTCTTCATTCAAAAGTGTATTGTTCGGTCTCCAAGTATTTGTGTAGTATCTGGGGTTACTCCTTTTATTAGCATAGATTAGGAAATTATACAGATGTATGTGTGTAACATACTTTAATCATTCGTCTCACACTGATACCCTTCTTCCCAACTAGTCCCCCTTTTGTGCCTATGTGCCTGTGAGTTTAATTAGGGTTGCTAAGTGAACAGCAGTAAGGAGTTAGAGCAGCTTACTAGTGGCTGCATCACTGAAGGAAATGCCTCCCCCAACAACCATTAACTTCCAACAGCTCCTCAGGTAGGGGTGGGCCTTTTGAACTCCTGCCTACCATCCAGCAACTACTAATTGCCTATATAAATCTTCCCTGAAAGACGGGGCCTTGTGAGACCCAAAAAACATGACAGAATACTGGTGGGCCTAATCTTGTGTGTGTCTTACACAGGTAATCACAGCTGTTGGGGGTTGAGTGCAACACCAACACCATTCCTGAAAGAGCATTCCACAGTATTCCATCCCTTTCTCTAGCTTTTAGATTCTGTCTATCCCTTCTTCCACAGTATTCCCTGAGTAGTTTCTGAGATTACTCTTGCTACTGATTCTAGTTTTAGTCTACTGTCGACTGATAAGACACAAGGAATTATTTCCCCCCTTTTTTTTCTATTTTGTTAAGGCTTCTTTTGTGGTCTATGGTGGGATCAGTTTGAAAGATGGCTCTTTGTGCCACTGAGAGTGTGTATTCCCTATTTGCTGGGTGAAATAGTTTTTAGATATCTGTTAAATCCATTGATTTTTGCTGTAATTTAGCTTTGAAGGCTTTGGTTTGTTTGGGGGGGTTGTTTGCTTTTGTTTAGGGGTTTTGTGGGGTTTGGTTTGTCTTAACTTGGTTTGCTAAGTTTTGTTTGGAAAAACCTATCAACAGGGAAGTAAGATACTGAAGTCTTTTGCTATTGTGTCAATATCTGTGTGACCTTTTAATGTTTATTTTGTGAAACTGGGATCCGCAAGATTCGACGCATAAATATAATAGTTAAATCTTCTTGACGAACTGTTCCCCTTTATTAACGTGTAATGGCATTCTCTGACTAGTTTCGGTTTAAAACTTACTTTATCCAATATGAGTATCATTACACCAGCTTGCATAAAACTTCATTTGCTTGGTAGGTTGATTTCTAACCATTGACTCTAAGCTGATGGGTGTCTTTACTACTTACATGAGTTTATGGAAGACAACAGATAGTTGGATCTTATTTTTTAACTTTTTTTCAACATTTTGTGTATGTGATGTTTAGAAAGGGAGCATGCCACAGTGCTGGAAGTCAGACAACACCTGTGGGAGTCATTTCTCTCCTATTATGAGGGTTCCAGGAATCAAACTCAGGTTATCAGGCTTGACAGCAAGTACTTTTACCTGCCAAACTATCTAACCAGCCCAGATCATGTTTTTCAATCCAGTCAGTTAGCCTGTGTCTGTTACTTGGTATGTTAGGGCCATTTACATTCAAGGTCATTATTGATAGGGGTTTGCTGTTTATTACAATTTTATTGAATGTTGTTCTAGTTAGTTTTGCTTATGTATATGTGTCTATGTATGTATGTCGCTGTAGAAATGTACGGGTGTTTGCAGAGGCCAGAAGATGGCATGGATCCCCTGGAGCTGCAGTTACAGGCAGCCATGACTACCTGTCATGGGTACTGGGTACTGAACTCCAGTCCCAAAAAAACTCAACATGCAGTCTGTTCAGTCGTATGATTGCTTTCTTTCTTCCTGGCTCTCTTGTTCATCTGTTCTCTCATGAAATATATTCTTTCCTGTATTCTTGTGGATGAAACTGTTGCTTACATTTAAGAATTTTTTGCAGTTCTAGCCTAGATGTCCTAAACTGCCTTAACTTGTGATTGTATTCATTCTCCATCATTCGTTCTCAGTGTAGCAATGATGATTGACAGCTATTTACTTTCAGGGCTGGAAATACCATTCCATGCTTTCCTGGCTTCTAGGGCTGTGACAGCAATTTCTGCCTCTGTGAATTGGTATTTTTCTCTTACATCATTTGCTCTTGCTTTTTTACTCTGTATTTTTGACATCTTGACTATTAGGTGTCATAGGGAGGTTCTTTTTCAGCCATGTCTATTTGGGGTTCTAAATGCTCTATTTGGATGTCTCTGTCTGGATTTGGGAAATTCTCTGCCATAGTTTCATTGGCTAGATTGTCTGAACCTATTTATTTTACCTCTGCTCCTTCTACCCCATGGATTCTTAGGTTTGGTCTTTCTGCCTGCTTTTGTCTGTTGATTATGCTTTCTGCTGTCTCTCTGTGTCTGTGTATGTTATGCGCTAGCGCTTTAAGAGAAATTTTATTTATTCAAGAATTTTGTACAGTGGATTTTCATTATAGTCACACCTCCTCCCCTTTTCTACCTTCAGCCTACTACACACTACCACCCTCCACCCTCCCACCCCAGACTTTGTGTCTTCTATTTGCAAACATAACACTTCTGAGCTGACTGCTAGAAAAATCTCATCTCATTAGAGTATCAGTGATTCTTGAACCTCTGGAGTGCTAAAGGGACTCACTCCCTTTCCTTTGTTCTATGATTTTTGTTTGATTGGTTGAGTGACTGGCTGACTGGTTCTTTGATTTTCTGAACTTTCCTTTGGTTCTTTTTCAGCATCTCAATTTCCCTCCTGAATTTTTCCTTCATGTCTTTAAATTTTTCCTACAAATTACTAATTATTTCATCTACTGTGGAAACTTTCTTTTTCAGGTCATAGATTCATTTCCTTATCTGAGTATTTTTTGTCCTCTGTACAGTTATTGGTCTTTTTTTGAAGAAGGATTCTGAAAAAATCTTTTTAAGAAATAAGAGGCCGGGTATGGTGGTGTACTCTTTTAATTCTAGAACTCAGGAGGCAGAGGCATATGAATGTCTATGAGTTCAAGGCCAGCCTGGTCTACATAGTGAGTTCCAGGCCAGCTGGGGCTACAAGTAGACCCTGTCTCAAAAAAGCAAAAGAAAGAAAGAAGGAAGAATATTAGGGCTTTTGTTGTTTGCTTTTTAGATTTTGCTTTTAAAACAGGGTCTCACTATATAGCTCTAGCTGGCCTGGAACTCACAGAAATTCACAGGCCTCTGCCTCTTAGTGTTGGGGATTAAAGTCTTCTGTCAACATGCCTGGCTAAAGTTTTTTTTCTATGTGTGTGAATGTTTGCTCGCATATATGTATATGTACCACATGCATGCCTGGTTGACTGAGGAGGCCAAACAAGGGTGTGGGACCCTCTGGAACTAGTTACAATGATGGTGACCTGCCCTAGTGCAGCAGGTGCTCTTAGCCACTGAGCCATCTCTTCCAGCCTCAAGAGTAGCAGTATTTTAAATAATGAGGAAAGAATGGGAAAGCAGAAAAGAAGGGGTAAAGTAAGAATGATAAAGTATATGGGTTAGAAGTATGAAAAGCAATAGAAAAATACTGTATATTAGGTTTAGAGAGACATAAAAGCCTTTTCCAGTGAGATACAAGTTACAACACAACATCTAAACACTTAAAATACAAAAGTATAAACACTAAAATAATAAAAACAAAAAGGAATAAAATTTTTAATCAGGGCCTAGAGAGATGGCTCAGCTGTTGAGAGCACTGACTGCTCTTGCAGAGGACCTAGGTTCGATTCCCAGCACCCACATGGCAGCTACGAACTGTCCTTAACTCCAGTTCTAGGGGAATCCGAAGCCCTCTTCTGACATCCGCGGCATTGCACAACATGAATACACTCATATACATGCAGGCAATACACTCATATACTTAAAACAATAAATAAAAATTTGTTTTTAAGTTTTTAATCAGTATTTCTTCCTGATTAAAAGGAGCCCACTGTGTTTACTTCAGTTCTCTCAGGATACTGCAGGAAGTTCTACCCAAACTTCCTGTGATCCAAACAGCTTCTCCCTGTTGTGACCAGGGTGAGAGCTGTTGAGAATCTCAATTTCATGCTCTCTTACCATACCCCTGCAGCTATCTCCAGTCTACTGAGTAAAGTCTATTGCTTCCATCAGGATGCTGCATCATATTACCCTTTCTGCTATGTTTTTCCTGCAGTTCTAATTTCTTACTGGTCTGGTCAAGGGTGTGAGAATAATGAACATTACAATTCTCTTAACTTCGGGGTCTCCTACCTCCTTTCTGTGTCCATGACTTGGCTACGCTTCACTCTTCTCCAGGTTGAACTGAGTTCAACCTCCAGTTTGGGTTTCCAGCAGTGCTATCTCTCCCTCGTTCTTAGAACAAACCTGGTCCTCAGAGTTTGACATCACTTTCCTGGGCTGTACCAGCTCAGCATGAGTAACTGGCTGTGGCTGGGTACACCATCTGTCTTCTTGGTGGAGAAAGTCCTTTCTAGTCTTATTTCTGCTCTTTATGTTGACTTTCTTCCATCCAAACTCCAAGTCTCACATACATTGCTTCTGATCTATTTTAAAGCCTCTCCCCACCAGCCTCTGTCTCTGTAGTGCTGAAATTAAAGGCAGATAACACCATGCCCCATACTGCTTATAAAAATCTTTGTCTTGATCTGAGTTTAATTGATTTTTCTTATGAGTGGGTTCAACATCTGCAGATTCAACTAACAATAGGTAGTAAAAACCTTGGGAGGTTGAATATTATATTTGTGCTGAACATATAAGACTTTTTCTTGTCATTGTTCCCTGAACAATAATACAATATCAAGTATTTAACATGCATTTTTATTCTGTCATTTAAGTGACCTAGAGATGATTCAAGGATATGCAAGTTATATGCAAATACTACTCTATTTTTATGTAAGGAACTTGATCATCAGCAGATTTTGATATCCATGGGGGTCCATTCTCACAGATACTAGTAGACAACTATGGTGCATTAAGTGCCATCTGGACCATTATACTTTATAAATCCAAAATCAGGATTCATATTATTTGCCTGAAATTGAAGCAATCAGTTGGTCTATCTCTATATTTCCTCTGTAGAATGGATGAGTAGTCATCTTGCCTACATTATAATAAAGCTCTTTTTTTTAAAGTAATATATGAAAGTTTTATTTGTATATTAACTGTCATTAAATGTTTTTCTTGGGGTGGTGCCCAGAGGCAGAGGCAGGCAGATCTCTGTGAGTTCAAGGCCAGCCTGTTGTACATAGTGAGTTCCAGGCCAGCTGGGGCTACAGGGAGACCCTGTCTCAAAAAGACCAAAAAAAAAAAAATGTTTTTCTCACTTTGTATTATAGTGTCATCTGTTCCATCCTCTTTTAGAGGCGTATATTCTTTCAGAAACGTTTCTTGTTTCTAATAAATTCATTTATAATTCCAGGGAAACAGATAAATAATTTGGCAGATTCAGGCAGCCTTTCTGTTGCATGTCACACACAAAGGTGAGCATAAAGTACTTTGTGTCATAGATTATTTGAATGCTCAAATTACATAACGGATTTATATTGCTAAATATGAGATTTTTATTTTATTTTATTTTTTTAGGGTGGGTAGAACTGAAATTTTTGATAAGAATATGGCCGTTGAATCTGGGAAAAAATTGGAAGAGATCAAGATCAAAGTTCCTCCCTCAGTAGGGAGCATAGTTCCTGCTAGCAAGCCGTTTGAAAGTCACAGGCGAGTGCTGTGTTTTGATAGCAGTGCTTCTTCTATGACAAATACACAGGGGCCAAACCATAAGATGATATCCCAAAACAAGGAAAAGAATGAAACTTCCTTGCCCCATCTTGACCCGCCCATTGTGCCCTCCACCTTAAAACCCCCTTCCAATAATGTCACTAAAAAAGAGAGAGAGAAAACTTTGCCCAAGATTCTCTCTAAATCAGAAAGTGCCATTAGCCGACATACCACCTTAAGAGAAACTCAGTCAGAAAAGAAAGCTTCACCCACAGAACTGGCACTTGAATCTTTCCATAAAGCAACAGCTAACAAAGAGAATGAATTATGCAGTGATGGGGAGAGGCAGAAAAATCCAGACACTTCAAAACTGCCTGTTGGGCAGCAGAATGGGAGTTTACGAAGTGAGAAAACCATAGCTTCTCTGCAAGAATTGACCAAAAAACAAGCCACATCTTCAAACAGTAAAAATCCTACTTCACTAGGTGGCACTGTGAAAGACCTAAAACAAGAACAAACTAAATCTGCCGGTTCTTTAATTAATACAGAAATATTACAGGATGTTCAGTTGCACAGCCCAGTGAATAGAATTGCCGAAAGTGATTTGTCTATACCCCGGACACCTGGCTCAGGAGCTGGGGAAAAGCATAAAGAAGAGCCTACAAACGGTATCAAGGCCCCTTCTAGTAGGCGTTATGGTGAAGATGGTAGTAGCATACCCAAAGTCATGGTCCCTCCTGTCACTCCAGACTTGCCTGCCTGCAGTCCTGCCAGTGAGACAGGCAGTGAAAACAGTGTAAACATGGCTGCCCACACATTAATGATTCTCTCTAGAGCAGCAATCTCTAGGACGTCAGCAACTCCTCTGAAAGATAACACACAGCAATTTAGAACATCTTCCAGGAGTACCACAAAAAAGCGGAAAATTGAGGAATTGGATGAGCGCGAGCGAAACTCCCGTGCTTCTAATAAAAATCTTGCAAATTCATCAATACCAATGAAGAAGAAGAAAATCAAGGCAAGTTTGAAAGTTCTAATATCAGTTCCACTCCTCTCCCTTTGGTGTACACGTTTAGAGAATTCAGTATTTTTTTACAGCTACCTGACCAGATGATCTGGTCAAGACAGTGTTGAGTTTTGATTGACAGAATATATTTACTAGTGTTTTCTGGTCATACTGATACTCAGAAGTTGTCTAGGTGAAACAGTGTTTCAAAACAATCACTTAAGATGTTGATGATTATCTTCTTTGGGAAAAGTAGTGTTTCTGTCATGATATGACCAGGACTTTTCATGGGAGTGACATAAAACATGAAAGACTGAGAAACCATTAGTATGTGGAATTACCAAGAAAAACACCTTCCTTATCTTAGACATGGAGGTTTTATACATGTCTTCCCGTCTCTTCCATGGTGCTTAAAGACGAAAAAACAGAGCAGCAGAAAAATTAATGTTCCCGTGTTTTTTCTGTAATCACAGTTGTCTAGGAAGGCAATGCAAGGATAATAGCATTGACAAAGCTAATTTATTTCAAATTTGTTAGCTCTAAGTGGATTGAGTTAACAGTATTTAGATGTCATAGAGAAAGTATACTATTTGAGGTAACAGGTGGCAGGGGTGGAATATTGTTTGATACCTACCTGCAAGCCTGCTTTGAATCCTGTACCAGCGGGGCTTGTTGGCACTGAAACTAACCATGCTTAGTTAGCTTCTCATACTCTCTGCCTCATTATTTGGCATAGAGTACTTCATCTTACCCTGTGGCTTTGCAGTCTTATTAATAGTATATAGAAAGTACCTCCATATTTATTTAGTGTTTGAAACTTACTAAGTTTATAGAACTCTTAATATCTGTTAGTGAAGGGCCAGTGAGATGGCTCACCTGTAAAGATGCTCTCTGCCAGACTTGATTACCAGAGTTCCTTCCAAATGGTAGAAAGAGAACTAACTCCCAAAAATTGTCCTCTGACTTGTATGCATTTACACTAGTGGGAATGCATGCACACAATAAATAAATGGAATTAATTTTAAAATGTCTGTTAGTAAAGCTTTCTGAAGTTTATAATTTGTCAGCAGTGACCACCTTAAAGAAATGGTGTTCTCGCCGGGCGTGGTGACACATGCTAAAAAAAATGCTGGGAATTTTAATAGTCTGTAGAAGAACCCAACATAATGTTCTAGGTGATTTACTAAGAAAATTATCTGGCCTGGAGCTTATTTTTTCCTTCTCTTCTTTTTTGACAGAAAAAGAAGCTACCTAGTTCATTTCCAGCAGGAATGGATGTGGACAAATTTTTGTTATCATTGCATTATGATGAGTAAACATCCTACACATCTTGAGAACAGTAACTTTAAAACTAGTATCCCTAAAACTGAGTGTAGGAAGTGGGGTATTAAAAGAGTCTGAAAATGTGACCTGCACTTTCATTGTACTGAAATTTCACTTTATATCTAAACCATGCTGTTTCTGAAGCAGCTTCCTGGCTGTAAATAGACTTTCTTGTTATATTTTTATTTTAGGAAAAATGTGCAGAAATGTAAGTAAAGCCAATCTGCAAAATTGTATAGCTCTGACAATTGCATACTGTAAATGTTGTATATATGTTGTTGAAATAGAGGTTAAATCAACCTAATGTTCTTAACACTTTGTTGTTGTTGTTGTTGTTGTTGTTACTTCCTATGATGCCTGAAGCTTATTCATCTGGAATAGTTTCTCATTTTCTTTGGAGGAAGGTGATGTTTATTCTTACAAATAACCTTCAGTGAATGTTCAGTAATACATTTAAATATATAGCCACTAAGTACAAAAACCTGATAACCACCTCAACTGATTAGTAAAGTATCTAATCAGAAAACAGAAGTTTGATGGATTTTTTCCCCCTAAAAATATTTAACCACCCATTCTCATAATTGCAGTAAAAACTATATTTCTGGAATTTTATACTTTATTTCTTCTGGTCATTCTGTTCTCTTTGTTTTAAAGAGAGATTTTTATAAACCATTATTGAGTATTCTGATCTTTTCATTTATAACTTTTAAAGATCTTTTACAGAATATTAAGTGCTTAGACCTTTGAGCCATAAAAAAAATGAGTTAGATAGTAATTGAGATTTCTTTATATATCTCTATAAACTTTTCCCTAAGCACTGGGGATACAAAGAATTGCACTAATTCATAGAACTTTTCACATAATAGTGACCAATGCACATTTAATTTAAATCTTGTATGTTATACCTTTGTTGAGGAATGTCTTTTGGTGTCTTAGAGAGTCATGTTCATCAAAATGTAAAAAGACAAATCATAGTTATATTGTAATTTACTTTCTCCTAAAATGGGATGTGTAAATAACTATGTCTGTACTTAGGTATAGAACTTTGTGTGTCCCTTAAAAATGTTATAAAGAGTTACTCTCAAAAGGTCCTTACGGGGAGTGAGAGGTGCCTTCTCTATATTGGGCTCAAACACACACAGTCAGGTTGAAAAGCTGGCTTAAACTTTTTTAAGTAATAACAGAAATTATCATTAATACTTGACCAATTGTGCCTAGATATAAAGTATGTTTTCTTAAGTGCTTTCTGTTTAACTGAATATCAGTATATTAGGATTTTTTTCTATGGGTGTATATTTTATTAAAAAGTACTTTCTTCAACCATTTTTTTTTGTACTGGGCCTTTAAAGAATAAATCCATCCTACCCTAACAAAGACATTTTCAATGTAGAAATTATGCCTTCTTAATTGCCAAAATTTATGTTGTAAGAAATTTTCATAATGTGACTATGGTCTATTCAAAGAACTAAATATCATGCAGTTAATGTTTAATCAACTCAGTTTGATCTTATACTGTAGTTAGGTTTGAATAAATATTTTCATTATCAAGTTTGGATTTACATACCTGCTTGCTTCAGTAGCACTTGTACTTATATAGATTATGTGCTAAATATTGAGAATTCACATACAAAGAAGTTACCGTTCTTCAAGATTCTTTTTGTAGGTTTTTTGTTGTTGTTGTTTTTGTTTTTTTGTTTGTTTTTTGAGTTAGTGTCTCTCATGTAGCTCAGGCTGGCCTTGGCTCAAGGATGACTCCCTGAGTTCTTGATCTGGTATTACAGGCGTGAGGTACTAGATGCAGTCCAGCAGCTTGTACCTGAATGTTTTTTGTTTAAGAGCTAAACCATATCCTCATGTCCCATGTTATAATTAAGCTGTCATACCTGGTAACCCATTTTGATGGCCAAATACCCCAGTGACTACATTTCTGCGTTAAGTGTACCATCCAAATGACAATACATGGCTATTTTTTATAGCTACCCATAAGTTTATGAAGTTTTCTTTCAGAATCCAACCTACCTTCTTTTTTTCTTTCTTTTTTTTTGGGGGGGTGTCTTTTTGAGATAAGGTCTCCCTGTAGCCCCAGCTGGCCTGGAACTTAGAATTAAAGAGGGTGGAGAGATTGCTCTAGTGGTTTAGAGTTAAAAGCACTGGCTACTCTTGTAGAGGACCTAGGTTTATTCCCAGCACCCACATGGTGACTAACAAATATTACAGTTCCAGGGTATCTGACGTCTTCTGAATTCATGGGCATTGTACAGAAAGGGTGCACTTACATACATGCAGACGATGCACTCATACACATAAAACAAAAAAAGATTTATTGATGTATCTGAGTGTTTTGCCTGCATATATATAAGTGAACCATGTGCATGCAATACCTGTAGAGGCCAAAACAGTGTATTGTATCCCCTAAAACTGGAGTTATTGGTGGTTGTAGACCACCATGTGGGTGCTGGGAACCAAACCTGTATCCTCTGCAAGAGCAGTCAGTGCTCTTGATTGCTAAGCCATCTCTCTTTCATCTAATGTCCATTTTTTATGAATGTGAATATAGCAATACATTTTGTCAGAGTCAACTAAAAAAACATCAATTTACATTTGTGCCAGTAAATAGTTGTATTTTCCATACCATATGTGTATCAGAGGTATATGCAACTAAATCATGTTTTTCTAGGCTTTTACTTAATGTGTTTGAATTTGTAGGTAGCTTCTAATCCATATACAATTTGCTTTGATAACTGGTGTGATGAAAGGATCAAAGTATACATTTTCCCTAAATCTTTAGCCATGGTACAGTTTGTTAAATACACTTTCCTATACTCATTTATCTAGGATATTTCATCCTATAATGATTCATAATCTCTTAAAATTCTGAAGCCCAAAAGCTTCTGAGAGCCAGTTTTATTTCCTTCAAATTTAGCTTCAGAGCTCGTTTCATGTCAAATCCTGACAAAATGGCACAAGGTTATTTACAGACTTTTATTTCATTCTCTGAATAAGTCATTTTTTACTGTAGAAGTAGTAATTTAACCAGTATCCTATTCTAGCACATATAGTAGATATGTTGTGTTATTAGAAACTCAACAGTATTCTGAATTATGAAACCCAGTTCCATCCAAGGTTAACATTCAAGAATTTCAGACAGAAACTGGAGAGATGGCTCAGCGGTTAAGAGCACTGACTGCTCTTGCAGAGGACCTGGGTTTGATTCCCAGCACCCACATGGCAGCTACAAACCTTCCTTAACTCCGGTTCCGGGGGAATCCAAAGCCCTCGTCGGACCTCAGCATCATTGCACGACATGGGTGCGCTCACATACATGCAAGCAATACATGCATACACATAAAAATATTAAAAAAAAAAAACTTCAGACCTCACAATAGCTAAAGCTGTTTGTCAGCTTGTGACAAACAGACAATGCAGAGACCTGAAGAGTCCAGTGCCCTACCACAATGGGAGGAAGATCGCTGTACATCTATCGCCCCCTCAAGGAAATTCACGGAAGAGGTGGCAGAAAGTTTGAAAGAGCCAGAGGAAGTGGTGGAGTGTGACCTGGATGTTCCTCTGACCCTATGATGATAAGCCGTGGTCCCACCTCCTTCCCACACTCTGCAGAAGGAGTCTAGTCTATTACCTCCTCCAGCCAGTTGGTTGGCCTTAGCAGCTTGAAGGAGAGGGACTAAGGGTATATAAGTAGGAAAAAAAAACAAGGCCGCTCTGTCATCATTTTGTGTGGCTGTTGGGAAGCCACCAGACTTATGTTTAGATGTGGACTTTCGAGCATAGCTGTGAATGGGGTGGCACCCACTCTTCTGTAAGTAAACCTGCGCCCCAAGCTCAGCAAGTCCAATAAACTTGTTAAGATCCCCTCCCCCCCAAAAAAAAATTTCAGACCTCAGCTAATGAGATGACTCAGTGGACAAAGGTGCTTGCCACCAAGTCTGATGACCTGACTTGGTGGAAGGAGAGAACTGACTCCCACAAGTTGTCCTTTGCTCTCCACAAGAACCACACATACACAAAGATAATTGTAATAAAAATTAGGATAATTTTTAAAATTTCTGGTTTGTATCATGTCATTACATCTACCCACATGTCTATGTACTAATACCCTATGGTGCATAGATTATTATGTTCATTGATTGTGTCATTATATGTCATAGCCATTAGCATTGTTCTTTCAAGAATTCACACCTTTACTACTTCCTAACTTCAGAATCACTTGTATTTGATATCAAAGAAATTTTAGAAGTGTGCTGTGATTATAGGTGAATTGATACTGAAAGAAGCAAATGGCAGCCAGGCATAGTAGTGCACATCTTTAATCCTAGGATTTAGGAGGCAAAGGTAAGCAGATCTCTGAGAGTGAGGTCAGCCTGATCTATATAGTGAATTTCAGGCCAGCTAGGGCTACAGGGATACCCCGTCTCATAAAGCTAACAAAAGCAAATGGAAGTCAGTCACAATGGCACGTCTATAACGTTCCCAGTGAAGATTATGTGGTTAATTATTTGTTGCTATCAATAATTTCTTGCTAAACTTTTTGTTGCCATTTTTAGAGAACTCTATTCCATATCCAGTTTTAATAGTTGCAGTTGTGTAGAGATGTTATTCCTTTACTAAACGTCTTAAATTTTGTTTTTATTGAATTTTTGTGTATTGCATACAGAACATCTCAGTCATTATACTCACCGCCATTGGCACCCTCCCATAATTCCCCCACTGGAATTCATACATTTTGTCATTTCTGTTGAGGCCTAATGTGTCCCTCAGTACAAGTTCAGCTACTGAGGTCTAGTCATCTTATCTAGAGTTCCTAGCAGTAATCAGTTGCCAGTATTTCTTCCGCTAAGATTGGGGTCTGCTGTCCATCTCCACAGTTCTGTGCTGGTTTTTTATCTGCTTGAGTTTGCATAGGTTTTGTGTATGCTGACACCATTGCTGTACGTTCATATGAGCAGGGTCCAAGGACATTGTAGGACTTTTATTTTCTTATGGTCATGCACCTCCTCCCTGGCTGTTAGAATCTTCTTTCCACCCCCTCTTCTGCAATGTTCCCCAAGCCCTGGGTGGGTGCATTTTTACAGGAGTCTTGTTCAAGAACCAGCATTCTGCAGACTTAATCTTTACACTTTGGCCCTTTATGACTTTTTGTGTTCCTGGTCCTCTGTTGCATGAGGGAGGTTCATTGATGAGAACTGAGAGATTCATTAATGACCTCTTTACTCCTGGTCTATGTTTTGTGAGTCTTAGATGTAGAGGTTGTATTGTAGATATGTCACTTAGTCCTGAGCAATTTATAGACAATGTGTGTGACCAGTTGTGGTACTTGGTAACAGTCTCCATCTGATACAAAAGAACCTTCTCTGATGAACAGTGACTGGGATATTTGTGTGTAAATATAAGGATATATATTTTGCACATAGCAAGAAATTACATTAGGGATGTGATAGTCCTTGGGTTTTTCTCTAAGATCTATGACCCCTCTGGCCTTGTGTATCTTGTTATGTTTACAGTACCACACTTGAGTTTCCTCCCATTGAGTGGACTTTTTTGTCCAATTAAGTAGCTGTTGATTGCCCCCAAGATAAAAGTACCACTGTTCCACCAGTGACATATGCTGTGCTAGCCATTGATGTGGTTATTTGGTCTTGAACCTGGTGTTGGACCATCAATTGATGTTTTCCCTTGGCACCTTCATAGTGCTCCCCAAAGCTTTGAGAACTTGCCTTCAGGGAAGTGGCTTCCAGGTCAGTTCAGGTCCATTGTTCCAAATCCTGTGTCTGAACTATATTGTCTTCAGCAGTAGGGTCTTACCTTTAATTTCTGTGAGGCAATCAAGGGCTATGGCAATAGCCTGTGTAATTTGGGGGGGGGGTCTCTTGGACCACCCTAGCCAACAACTCAAAGGAAAGCACTGTTTCTTGTTATGTAGCTTTTAGCTATGCACTTGGACTCATGTAGACGTAGTTGTATGTGAAATTTGTCTTTAGGTTGGACTAACATGATTTCCTCTGGTTTTTTTTTTTTTTTCCACTAACTAGGCATTATTTTTCTCTCTCCCTGTCTAATCCTTCCACCGTGGCTTCCCATTTAAAGTGTCCCCATTTTTCCCATTTCATAATACTAGTCTCATGGTCCCACCTCTCTTGAGCTCCTTCTTTCCCTTTATTCCCAAGGTTTCTTGTATAACCCTCCCTTCCCTCTCCCATTTAAATACCCCCATTTTTATCCATTTCTCCCTTAGTAACACTTGTCTCCTGTCAATGTCCCCTTGGCCCGAACTCTGCTGCTACTGGGAGACCATTGTGCACCGGTCCTGTCACAGAAAGTTGGGGGCGAGGAGAAAGATCGATGAGGGAGAGGGGCCTGGGGTGGCGACAAGTACAGTGGAAACACCAAGTAGACTGTCAGTGGACAGCTTATTTTTTATGGCAGAAGCAGAGGTTTATATATGAGAGTTTCACAGGCAAAGAGGTGGGGCTGGTTTTCTGGTGGGCAGGCAGGTAAGGGGAGGGAGGGGGCTTCTAAGGCTATGTGATCTTTGTCCTATCCTCTGGTCACATGATCTACAAGAGACCTAGTTATGATTAAAGATTAGAGACCTAATAGTTTTGCTTGGGGGCTGTTGGGTAAGAGACTGTGTCTAGAATGGAGGGGTCCAGTTTCCTGCCGCCCTCAGTGGGAGTTCTCCGGCCTGGCCATACTCTACATTCCAGACACTCCTGAAATTCGGAAATTAGGTGGCTGAGTGATAGGAGTGTAGGAGTGGCCCAGAAGCCCCCACCCCCAGTCCAACCAATCCTGCAGACAGAGTGAGTCCCAGGCCAATGAGCAGGGGGATGAACACCTCTCTTGTGTCAGTGGAGAGTTGTCATCATATTGGCGGTTTTTTCCTTTTCTAGAAGGTAGAGTTGGGGAGTAACAATGACAGGTGTACAAAAGGCAAAAATAGTTTGGTTGATATAAGTTGTTATGGTGCCGTTACACCAAAAAAGGGTTAGGGACAGTGTGCATAGGGCTGTGGATATAGAAATGTTAGAGGCACAGGCGGGTGGGGTGGTAAAGCAGAGGAGCTGGAAAAAGGCAAGGAAGGGAGCTGGTCATGGAGATACTGGGGAGGGGTTTGTGGTGGGTTATCTCCTGGGTGTTCCCTCCAATGATTGAGATGTTATCTGGAACGGCTACTAGCAGGGGTCTGGTGAGATAGGCACAGAAGAAACATTGAGAAATATTAGGATGGGAGGAAAGCTGGATAAGGTCAGAGGCATAGTGGATGTATTGAACCGAAGTTAGGGATGTTTGAATTTTTTTTTTTTAATCTCACCCTCTTGAGAGAGGATATGTGATTTAATCTGTTCTTGTGGCACTGGCACTAGCTGACAGGATATATGTATGTCAGCATTGGGGTATGATGCAAACCCATTACTGTAAAACTTGCCATGAACTCCAGTGCACCATTGGTCATCCCAAGTGTCTGTAATTTCTATTGTAAATTTATTTCCTTTGGTTATATATTTATGATAAATGCTGTATCATTTGGGGGGGGGGTTTCTATGCGGCAAGACCAGTATTGACAACTGCCATAGGTGTCTTGTCTGTAGGCAGTCACTCGAATTTCTAAAAGGAAAGTATGCATAAGCATCCAATTGCTTGGAGACAGAGTGGGGCTGATTGGGGATAGTTAGAGCTGTTTAGCACCCCTTTAAGGAGGAGTTGGCAGTGCCAATGACTTGGTTAGCCTTTTTATAGGTTTCCCTGACCAAGAACCGCCATCTGAGTACTGTTTGGGCTGAAGCCGAGTTAGAACAGAGTATAACCAGAACAGCCATGAGAATGACCTAGAGCGAGGCATTTTGGGGACAGGCCACTTGGGCATGCGGAACCACGTCATGGACGTCCCGCTATGTGACATTGCGTGCTCCCCTCAGGTGACGGTTTTTCCTTTGCATTGTTTTGTCTCTGTTAGGGAGAGTCTGGCCATTTTCTTGGGAGGGGAGATATTGGACATTTCTCGCAGGGACCCAAATAGGTCTTGGTTGATCCTGGGGAAAAACACAAGCAAAGCCTCTTCCCATTGTTAGCAATGGGTCAGAACCCTTCCAGAGTCCTTTCAGAGGGTCCTTCCAACTCACCATTATCTGTGGGAGCATTCTGGGTTTTTTCCAGTGGAGGACTGTGGGGGGGTTCTATTGAATTGTTTGAAATGTTGAATAAATTTAAGGTAGCTAGTGCCATAGACAGTTGTATGTTGAGAGGGTAATTACCTCCCTTTTGTTTTGTGAATTGATTTTTTAAGGTTTGGTGGGTTCTTTTGATAATTCCTTGTCCTTGGGGATTGTAGGGGATTCCTGTATGGTGGGATATGTCCCAGTGGGAGAAGGATTTAAAGGTTGAGCTGACAAAGGCTAGGCCATTGTCAGTTTTTATCTTTTGAGGGAGGCCCATGATGGCAAATGTCATGAGCATGTGGGCAATAAGTTTTTTTGAATTTTCTTGAGTTTGTGCAGTGGCCTGAATGAATTTGGAATAAGTGTCCACGATAATGAAAACAAATTTTTGATAGTCGAATTGGGGGACATGAGTAATGTCAATTTGCTAGAGGGCATTTGCCTTCAGGCCACGGGGGTTGGTACCCAGAATTTGTAATGCAGGGGTATGTATTAATGAGGCACAAAAGGAGCAGGTTTTTAGGATCCATTTTAGGTGGGTTGTAGGGGTATTAGGGAATCGGGCTTGGAGGCCTTTTGAGTTTTGTATGGGTAAGAGCATGAAACCTTTTAGTTTTTGTAAGGGTAGAATGGAAGGCTCCATGGGAGGCGATGCGATCAGCAAGGGCATTACCTTCTTTAAGAGGTCTTGGCAAGGGTCTGTGGGAACGGATATGTTGGATATAGAGGGGCTGTTTACGTCCCTCTAAAAGGGTGGATACAGAAATGAGCAAGGGGGATAAGGGGTTTTGGTCAAGTTTAACAAAAGATCGTGAGATCCAGGCCAGAAGATTATGACATAAATGCTATCAGAAAATAGGTTGGCGGGCTCATGTACCTCCTTTAGGGCAAGGTAGACCACGTATAATTCTTTATATTTGGGGGAATTATGAGGAAGTTATTGGACGAGGACAGTGGGTGGTTGGGTGGCATCCTTATAGAGGATGGCAGCAGATCCCCGGGAGCCCCTGTCAGTGAAGATTGTAATGGCTTCTTCCAAAGGGGTTTGGGAGAACAGATGGGGAGGGAACCAGGGGAGGGAGGAGAGGGCAGCAATCCATTTATCTTTGGGAAAGTGATTGTCTATTTGTACCGGAAAAACCCCATTAGGCTAACAGCTATCTGGGAGTGATTACGGATCAGCCATTGGACATCAGAGAGGGAAAAGGGGGTGATGGTTTTGCCAGGTTCTTTCCCTAAGGTTTGTAAGGAACGATTCCTTCTTTGACATATCACGTTAGCCAAAGCGTCCATTCTGGTTAATAAGTGAGGGGCATTGCCAATAGGGGTATGAAGCCATTTGAGGACCCCTTGAGGTTGATGGAGGACCCCAACAAGTGTTGGGGAGGAATTGAAAATCAGGAGGTGGACCTGGAAGGAGGGCTTATAGCAGTGTAGGGTCATCGCTGGAAGGGATTTGTTGATGGCTGCTAATGCCCTGTTGGCTTCCAATGTGAGTGAGCATTTGGATGAAGGCTGTTTGTCCCCTTTTGGGAGGTTGAAGAGGGGTTGAAAGGCATCTGCAGAGAGTGCGAGCCAAGGCCTGAATGAGTTGAGGTTCCCTGGGTAACTCTGTAAGGAAGCCAGGGTATGTTGGGAAGGGAAGGAAAGGACAGGTTTTAGTGGTCAGATGGTGGTTAGGGAAATTTTAGGGCCTAGAAATTTTATGGAGGGATGAGCTGAATCTTTGTAGGAGTGATTTTTAAAGCCAGAGGGCTCAAGGGAGGATATTAATTGATCCCTGAGGTCTGTTAAGGGTTGCGGGGTGTTCACACCAGGCAAGGATGTCGTCCACATAATGGTCAACTTGAAGTCCCTTTTTAATATGGGGTTTTTAAGGCAAAAGCAACCACTTCTTGGCAAATGGTGGGGCTGTTAGCCATTCCTTGGGGGAGAAAAGTCCATATCTTTTTCCAGGCCCAGAGTTATCAATTGCGGGGATGGAGAAGGCAAATCTCTTATAATCTCTTGGGTGTAATGGTGGAGGTCCATAAGGTTTTGACCTTAGGAGGCTGCCCTCTTACTGACAGGGCTGAGGACTGCCCCAAGAGAAGTTTAAAGGCTGGAGTGGCTTTCCTTCTTTATCATATTTGGGACAGCAATCACGTTTCCAATGGAATCCTTTTCTGCAGCAAGGGCAGGCTGTCTTAGGGGCTTCATTTGTTTTAGTTTAGGTGTTTTTTTTAATGTTTCACCCCCCCTTTCCTTTTCTATCAGGGGCTACACCCCTGGAAACTTGAGGGGCACCCAAATCAGGGGCCTCCGGGCTCTTAAAAGTAGAGGGGTTAAACTCTCTCAGAAAGAGGCTAACTCCTCCTTTTGGGATGAAGTCCTACAATTCGCCCCTTGGATGGTCTCCGGCGACCCATATGACTCAGAAGTCTGGACCGGGGTAGCCTACCTAGTCAGATGGAGGGAGATCGAAGATGGCTCCCCCCCTTCCCTCCAGTCCCTCCCTATCTTTGCAGCCACCAGGCAATGCGTATGTCCCCCCACCCAACCCACAATATCAGAGAAGGCTCCCCCTTGTCCCAACCCTTCCCCTGAAGACTTGGATGAGGACTGCTTGGAAGATCGCCAGATCAAACAAGCCATAGAAAATATCAGAAAAGTTATCTATTTTAAAATGGAATCCTCACACCTCTACCCCCCCTCTTCTGCTTTTGCCTCCCTACCCACACGAGGAAGCTAGGGACAAAGACCCCAAACCTCCCCCTAGGGAAAAACCCCAGCCTACTCCCACAGCTCTGCCAAAACCTGCCTCTTCAGCTACCCAGCACCTCTGCAATATCGGGGACACACAAAATCTAGAATATCAGGCCTTACCAGTTAACTGGGTCCCCACCTTTCACAGGCGCCTACAATGGTACCTATACTCAGCATTTACCTTCTTGTTTTAAGGCAGCTGAGAAAGCCTGAGCCATGGATGTAGCCTTGAGTGGCTGTGCCTATATCTTGGGTGGCCACGATCCATTTAGCATAATGTTCCCTCCCATGTTTCTCCTTTAAGCCTTGACAGGCCAGTCTGCATTGAGGTCATCCCATTCCAAACCATATTGTGGAGTAGGATGTCTCATCATAGGGTCAGAAATTTTTCTATTTGTGTTAGTTTTGGACCTGAGTATAAAGGCAGCAAGGGATTCTTTGGGTTTTTGCTGGAGGAATATAAGGGATGATTCAGAGGTAGGGCCAGAAGGAGGTGTAATATGCTCCCAGGCCTGCAAGGCACAAAGGCTCACCTGGTCATAATACCCAGGCGGGAACCCCACTTGCTGGACTGCTGTGGCCCAGTCACCCTGACCAAAGAGGGCGTCAAAATTCCAATTAATATCAGCTTGGTCAGCGTTTCTGCAGTGTTGTTGGATACACTTGTCATGAAAAAGGGTCTCCCATTGTAAGAGGGGACCAGGCAGAAACGCCCTACAGATGTCTCTCCAGTCTTGGGCTGTATTCAAGATGGCATTGAAGCCAAAGAGAATATTTTTTGTCCAGGGGGCATGTACACCATCCTCATGTACAGCTTGTCAGAGTTCCTTAAGGTCTCCTGTTGAGTATGGGTACCATTGTAAGGGCCTGTGAAAGGTGGGGACCAGGTTACCTGATAAGGCCTGATATTCTAAGTTTTGTGTGTCCCTGATATTGCAGAGCTGTTGGGTAGGTGAAGAGGTGGGTTTTGGCAGGGCTGTGGGAGTAGGCTGGGGTTTCTCCCTAGGGGGAGGTTTGGGGTCTTTGTCCCCAGCTTCCTCATGTGGGTAGGGAGGCAAAGGCAGAAGGGGGGTAGAGGTATGAGGGTCCCATTTTAAAAGTCAGATAACTCTTTTCTGGTATTTTCTATGGTCTGTTTCAGGGAGGCCAGGTCAGCCACGGAGCAATCTTCCAGGCATTCCTCATCCAAGTCCTCAGGGGAAGGGTTGGGACAAGGGGGAGCCTTCTCTGATATTGTGGGTTGAGGGGGACATACACATTGCCTGATGGCTGCAAAGGTGGGGAGGGATTGGAGGGAAGTGGGGGAGCCATCTTCGATCTCCCTCCGTCTGACAAGGTAGGCTACCCTGGTCCAGACTCCTGAGTCATTATGGGTCGCTGGAGACCATCCAAGGGGCAAGTTGTAGGACTTCATCCCAAAAGGAGGAGTTAGCTTCTTTCTGAGAGAGTTTAACCCTTCTACTTTTAAGAAGAGCCCAGAGGCCCCTGATTTGGGGGTCCCTCAAGTTTCCAGGGGTGTTGCCCATAATAGAAAAGGAAAGGGAGTGAAACGCTGAATCCTAGAGGAACGTTCCCAAGACCCCAGAGGTCATGGGGCATTCCTGACTAGTCCAGAGTGTAAGCCTGACCACAAATTTTCAGAAAAACAGCAACCACCCTAGGGGCTTTTCACTCGTGTTGTGTTAACAGGGTTTTGTAATAGAGAGACATATAGATAGGAGGTCTTTGCTGACACACAGACGGGCAGTCGGGGGGTTCGTTCAGAGGACTAAGAGCCTTCGGCTAACATCAGAGAGTGGCCCTGATCAGAAAGCTTCAGTTGCTCTTTCATCTTGTATGGTCCCTCACAATGGTGCAAACCGAAAGTAAAAGGGGGAAAGGAGAGAATGCCGATCCTCAGAGCGGGATGGCCAAGGCTTAGCAGCCGATGTCCCTCTGTTGGGGAGTACTCACCCTTCTCCTGTGCATCCCAGAGAGCCTTTCTCGAGCCCTACATTGGGCGCCAGCTGTTGGCCTCCCCTTGGCCTGAACTCTGCTGCTACTGGGAGACGGTTGCGCACCGCACCGGTCCCCATCACAGAAAGTCGGGGTGAGGAGAGAGACCAATCGGAGGAGAGGGGCCTCAGGCAGCAGCAAGTACAGCGGGAAGAAACACCCAGGAGACCGGGTCAGTGGACAGCTCATTTATTATGGCGGAAGCAGAGGTTTATATATGAGAGTTTCGGAGGCATAGAGGTAAGGTTGGTTTTCTGGTGGGCAGGCAGGTAGGGAGAGGGAGGGGACTTCTAAGGCGACATGGCCTTTGTCCTATCCTCCAGTCACATGATCTACAAGAGACCCAGTTAGGATTAAAAACCTAATAGTTTTGCTTGGGGGCTGTTGGGTAAGAGACAGTGTGTCAAGAATAGAGGTGGCCAGTTTCTTGCTGTTCTCACTGGGAGGTCTCCAGCCATGCTCTACATTCCAGGAACTCCTGACTTATCCCACCAGTCTCCTTCTGTTCTTCTCTCTCAGGTTCTTTCATTCTCTTTACCTCCCTGGTTCTTTTTCATTATCCTGGTTCCTGCAGTTATATCTGGATACATACACACATGTAAGGATTTGGTGCTAGGCTCCACATATGAAGGAGAACATATGTCATTTATTTTTCTGAGTCTGTGCTGCTTTACTTAGTATAACAGTTTCTAGTTCCATCCATTTACCTGCAGATTTCCTCTTTCTTTACTGATGAATAGAACTCCATTGTATTTCATTTTTCATTATCCACTCATCAGTCAAGAGACACTTGGTTGCTTCCATCTCTTAGCCATTGTGAAAAGAGCAGCAACAAACATGGTTGTACAAGTGTCTCTGCAATAGGATGAGTCTTTTGGGGATATGCCAAGGAGTGGTATAACCCACCAGGAGTGAATGAGCAGTCTCCTTTCCCCACATCCTCTCCAGCATTTGGTTTTGTTTGTTCTCTTGATCTTAGCCAGTCTGAGCGGAGTAGGATGAAATCTTAAAGCGGTTTTAATTTGTATTTCCCTAATTACTAATGATGTTGAGCATCTGTATTAGTCACTTTTTTGTTGCTGTGATAGAAAACTGACCTGAGCAATTTATAGAAGGAAGAGTTTATTTGAGCTTACGGTTCCAGGGGAATTACTGTCCATCACAGGAGGAAGGCATGGTGGCTGGAGGTGGCTGGAGCAGGAGCAGCAGAAGTGAAGCTCTCACATCATCATGCAGGCACAGGAAGCAAGCAAGTGACTGGAGATCTGGCAAGGCTTAAGAACTCTCTAAGCCCACCCCCAGTGACGTGCTTCCTCCAGAATAGACACATCTTCTAAAACCTCCCAAAACAGCACCACCATGTGGGGACAAGATGTCCAAATACCTGGAGCCTATAGGGAGCAGTCTCATTCAAACCATCACATTCTACCCCGTCTCCCATAGGCTCATGACCATATAAAATGCAAAATGCGTTTAGTCCAACTTTAAAAGTCTCCATAGTCATTATCAGTCTCAATACTATTCAAAAGTCCACAGTCTCTTCTGAGACTCAGGTAAATATCTTAACTGTAAGCCTCTACAAAATCAAAAGACAAATTACATCCTTCCGACATACAGTGGAACCGAATACACATTGCCATTCCAAAAGCAGAGGAATGGTGGCATAGTACGGAATTACCAGACCAAAGCAAGACCAAAAACCAGCAGGGCAAACACCAAATCCAGTAGCTCCACGTCCAACTTCTGGGACTTTACTTCCAAAGGCCTTAGATGGTTCAGCCTCTAGCTTTGCTGCGTGCAACACACATCTCTCTCTTGTGCTGGTACCACTCCATGTATGCAGGTCTTCTTGGCAGATGCCTCACAGCTCTGGCATCATGAACTTCTTGGGGTCTCCATTGCCAACCAGGCTTCAACTTCATAGCTTCACACAATGGCCTATCAGGGCCTTCTCAGAGAAGCCGCCTACTTCATGCTGGCTGGCCTCTGAGGCTCTCTTAAGCCTCAGAGGAAGAACTGATGGCCCTTTCACTCTTCCATCTTTCATGCCTCTAAAGCCAGCACCAGGTGAATGACAATGCCAAGTTTGACTGCAAGTTTGGGATGGACTCCAGTCTGCTTTATCCATTTTAGAAGCTTTTCTCTTCAGTGGTCCCTGCAGCATTTTTCCTTTCACAAGTTGGAGGCTTAACTGGGTGTGGTCTTGCCCTGGAGGCACTCTCTCCACTGTTTAAGTTTGACTCTCTAGGCCCCTCCTTAATCATTTTAATCTCTTTATCAATGGGATCCTCTCCATCACACGCCAGGGCTCCAACATTTGTCTTTGTTTCTGCACCATTTGCTCTCTTTCACTGTAGATCTGCATAATATTCACCATTAATAGCCATGCCACTGTTTCTACATTAGGCTGTCCAGAAATTTCTTCCGCCAAAGAAATTGGTCCATTACTTTTCAACTTAGCCTCAGGCAAGCTTTTTGTTCTGGGGCAGACTCCAGCCAGACTCTTTGCCAGAATATCCCAAGTGCTGCTTAGGTCCTTATTTCCCTCTGGAACTACATTGTTCTCAGCACTGCTTTCTTCCAGGTGTTTACTAGAATGGCCATTAAGCTCTGCTTACAGCGATCAACCACTTTTCTAGCCCAAACTTCCAAAGTCTTCCACATTCCTCCAAAACCCCACATGGTCAGGTTCTTCACAGTCAACACCCCACTCCTGGTACCAGTTACTGTATTAGTCACTTTTCTCTTGCTGTGATAGAAACACTGACCTGAGCAATGTGTAGAAGGAAGAGTTTATTTGAGCTTACAGTTCCAGGGGAATTACAGTCCGTCATGGCAGGGAGGCATGGTGGCTGGAGGTGACTGGAGCAGCAGCAGCAGAAGTGAAGCTGTCACATCACACAGGCACAGGAAGCAAGCAAGAGGGCAACTGGAGATATGGCTTAAGAACAAGGTTTAAGAACTCTCTAAGCCCACCCCCCAGTGACATGCTTCCTCCAGAATAGTCACACCTTCTAAAACCTCCCAAAACAGCACCACCATGTGGGGACAAAATGTCCAAATGCCTGGAGCCTATAGGGTACATTCTCATTCAAACCATCACAGCACCTTTTAAGATGTTTCTTAACCATCTTTATTTCTTCTTTTGAGAACCCTGTTCAAATTCTTAACCCAATTTAGGTCACTTGCTTTGTTGATTCTATTTTTTGAGCTCTTTATATATTCTGGATGTTAAACCTCTGTCGCATGTGTTGCTCTTCTAACAGTTTCAGAGTTTCTGGTTTCACATTGAGGCGTTTGATCCATGTCAAGTTGACTTTTGTGCAGGGTGAATGATAAGGGTCTAGTTTGATTCTTCTACAGGTGGAGATCCAGTTTTGCCAGTACCATTTGCTAAAGATTCTAACTTTCCTCCAGTGAATGTTTTTGCCCCTTTGTCAAATATCAGATGGTCAAAATTACATGTACTCATGTTTGGGTCTTCAATTATGTTCCACTGATCTATGAGTCTAGTTTGTACCAGTACAATGCTGCTTTTACACCTATAGCTCTGTAATGTAGTTTGTAATCTGGTATCGTAATCCCCCTAGCATTGCTCTTTTTGCTCAGGGTTGCTTTGGCTATCCAGGGTCTTTCATGCTTCCAGATGAATTTCAAGATGGTTTTTTGTCTAATTCTGTGAAGAATGTCATGGGGATTTTGATTGGCATTGAATTGAATCTATAAATGGCTTTTGGTAGGATGGTCATTTTCACAATATTAATTCTTCCAATCCATGAGGATGGGAGATCTTTTCCATCTTAAAAGATCTTCCATCTTTTAAACTTATTAAAAGGTTTGTATGTGTATGTGTGTTGCGGGGAGGGAGCTTGAAGGCTTGAAAGAGGGTGTAGGGATCCCTGGAGCTTGAGTCAGGCAGTTGTGAGCCACCAGATATGGGTGCTAAGAACCAAACTCAGGTCATTAGCAAGAGTGGCAAGTGTTCTTAACTGCTAAACCATCTCTCCAGCTGCTAATGTAAACTTTTTACAATCATATACACAGTGCATGAAGTCAGTTAATGCCCATTAATGGATTTTTCTCAAGCTACACATAATCACCCACATCAGGACTTGAATGTTAGCAGTACTCTAGAAATCTCTTATCCTTCCTAATGACTGCCAGTCCAAAGAGTAATCACTATGCTGATTTGTTGCACCATGGACTAATTTTAGCTTTTTGTCTTCCCTATCTATGTATGTATTCATGTAACATATTCATTGTGACAATCACTCATGTTTCATTCAGTCTCCCTCAATGCTGTGTACAGCTTCATTGTTTTAACACAGGGGGTCTAGTGTTCAGATTATGTTGTTTGGTACTGTTAGGAGAACTACTGTGAGCTGGGAGTGGTAGCACATTCCTTTAGTCCCAGCACTTGGGAGGCAGAGGCAGGTGGATCTCTTGAGTTCAAGGCCAGCCTGGTCTACACTGAGTTCCAGGCCAGGTGGGGCTGCAGGGAGACCCTGTCTCAAAAATACAAAAAAGGAAAAAAAAGAGAGAGAGAGAAAACTACTGTGTGCTTGTTCACGTTTGGGGGAATATACACTTTTCAGTTGGATATACACTTAAAAGTATATTGCTGGGTCATAATGTCGTATATTCTCAAACATTGTGAATTTTCCATAGTGGTTGTACTGATTCATAACTGCTCACCAGTGTAAGGAGATTCCTGTTCTTGTATACAAGTGTTTGGTGTTTTCATTTTGGCCATTCTGATGGGATATGTCTATACACAATGTGTGGTGTTTTTGTTTTTGTTTTTAAATTTTTTTTATTTTGGGGACTTTTATTTTTGAGAATTGGATGAGTATTATCTTTGCATTATTCCATGCCTCCCTGTTCCCCACCCATTCTTCTCCAGTTCCCCTGCTCCCTCTCAATCTCTTTTCCTCTTCTTTGATTATTGTTTCACACACACACACACACACACACACACACACACACAGTGAGTCCATTTAATGGTGCTTGTGTGTACCTGTGTTTAGGTCTGTCCATTGTGACTTAGATAACCTCTCAGAGAGTTGGTCCCCCTCAGACATTCCCCCCACTTCCCAGCCAACATCCACGTTAGATTGTCAACTGGTTTTGTCATTATGCAGATCCCATGAGACTACCATACTGTGGAGGTTTCACTGGTACAGCTTCCCTATCATATCTAGAATATGTTAGCTAACAGCAGGTCTTGTCCCTTAGCCCTTATATTCTTTCTGCCCCCTCTTCTGCCATGTTCCCTGAGCCTTGGGTGTAGAGGTTGTGTTGGTCATTTAGGGTTGGGCACCTCACAGGCACTTATTCTCTGCATTTGACCAGTTGTGGAACTTTGTAATAGTCTCTTATCTGTTGTATAAAGAAGCTTCTTTGATGAGTGGTGTGAGCTGCTGTGCCCATCCTGATCACGGGGCGGGAAGATGGCAGAGGAGTTTGCAAGTCTTAACCCACAATGTAGGGGTTTTTATTTTTTTCCCTGATGTTGTATACTTTTTCAAATATTTACTATTTTGTGATCCTTTGTTGAACGTTTATATATTTTGCCTGCCTTATAGTCTGGTTTTCTGATGGGTGGTGACACCTTCTTCAACTTTACAACCAGTGGGCACTTTGTGTCTTTTGACCCTGTGCCTGTCTGCTACAGTAGGCAGCACCAATTTTCCCTAGCAAGCACCCCCTTGTGACCCTGTTACCTGCTGTGGAACAGCCCATACATCCCAAGCATCCAGGAAAGCATGTGTTGGAGTTGTTTCCAAGATAGATGTAGAGGGCCAAGGACTTATGCTCCCAGAGATCAACTGACATGCTCGATGGAGGCTTTTGTTTTGTTTTCTGAGACAGGGTCTCACTGTGCATCCCTGACTGCCTTGGAACTCCTTACATAGACCAGGTCAGCCTCCATCTCGCAGAGATCCACCTTCTGCTTCCTGGGTACTGGAACTAAAAGCAAGCACCACCATGCCCAGCTGCATGGGGGCTTCTTTACTGAGAAGTGTAATAACTTTCTTATTCTTTGCTGGGAAAGTTGGGGACCCCTTTGTCAATGCGGGGTGCAGATAGCTGTATCTATTCCTGTTAGCTAAATCATGCACTATTTTAATATTGTTAGGGACTAGAACCTGGTTTAAAAATTTTTTTTTCCTGTTTCAGAAGTACCTTTTTGTTTGTTTTGTTGTGTTGAGACAGGGTCTCCCTGTAGCCCCAGCTGGCTTGGAACTCACTATGTAGACCAGGCTGGCCTTGAACTCGTAGAAGTCCTCCTGTCTCTACCTCCCAAATGTTGGGGTTAAAGGCATGTGCCATCATGCCAGGCCTTCTATAAAAACAAGTTTTGAGTGCTAGTCATTTCTTTTTTATTATTTTTTATGTGTATGAGTTTATTAACTAAACGTAAGTGCACCCATGTTGTACAGTGTGGCAGTCAGAAGAGAGTTTTGGATTCCCCTGGAACTGGAGTTAAGGACAGTTTGTAGCCGCCATGTGTGTGCTGGGAATCGAACCCAGGTCCTCTGCAAGAGGTCCTCTGCAAGCAGTCAGTGCTCTTAACCGCTGAGCTATCTCTCCAGTCCCCATTTCTTTTATTTTAAAGACAGGTCTAGGCCGGGCGTGGTGGCGCACACCTTTAATCCCAGCACACTTGGGAGGCAGAGGCAGGCCAATCTCCGTGAATTCAAGGCCATCCTGGTCTACATAGTGAGTTTCAGGATAGCTGGAGCTACAGGGAGACCCTGTCTCAAAAAGACCAAAAAAAAAAAAAAAAAGACAGGTCTTTGGTAGCCCAGGCTGGTCTTGAACTATACAACTGAGGACTTAAAACTACTGATCCTCCTTCCAAGTTTTGACTATAGGCTTGTGCCACACACCTGGTTACACATGATATCCTTTACATTGTGTACCCAGAATTAAAACACATTTCTGGGGGGCTGGAGAGGTGGCTCAGTGGCTAAGAACACTGGCTGTTCTTGAAGACCCAGGTTTGAATCCCAGCACCCACATGGCAGTTAACAACTGTCCGAAACTCCAGTTCCAGGGGATCTGACAGCCTCTTCTGTTCTCCAGGGGCATTGCACAACATGGAGGCACTTACCTACGTACAGTACACATACACACATACACACACACACACACACACACACATACACATACACACATTAAAATAATAACAAAAATTTTAAAAAAACGTTTCGGAATTCACTGATGGTTAAGCTGCATTATTACCAAAGACTTACTGTCTTTAAAAGGTACTTTCTGACCCTGTCTCAAAAAGACCCCCAAAAAAACTTGTTTTATACACTTATTCTTTGGAGGATGTCATTTTCATTGTAAATATTTCAGCCCAGCTTAGAGGGATTTGGGAGTTTCATCTACACTTAATGTTCCTGTGTTGGCTAATCCTGGGTGTCAACTTGACTAGATCTGGGATTAACTGAAATGAAAGAGATCTTCTTGATTGGATCATCTGAAGCTGGAAGACTAATCCTGGGTGTCAACTTGACTGGATCTGGGATTAACTGAAATGAAAGAGATCTTCTTGATTGGATCATCTGAAGCTGGAAGACACACCCTCAATGTGGGTGTTACCTTCTGATGGCAGCCTGTTTAAAAGGTCATGGCAGAGGAGAACGCCGGACTTCTTGCTGCTTACCTTCTCTCTCGCTGGTGAGTTCGTCTTGCTGCCTGTAGACTGAAGACTAGCTGATCTTTTGGAATTTGTCAGACCTTCAGCGCCAGATCGGGATTACTGAGACATCCAGCCTTGTGGACTGGTGTACTCCTTTAATTCCAGCACTCAGGAGGCAAAGGCAGACATATCTCTGAGATCGAGGTAGCCTGATCTACATAGTTCCAGGACCACTGAGGCTACATAGAGACCCTGTCTTAGGGAGACTGTCTCAAAAAGACCAACTAACTAAATAAATAAATCTTTGTCTTCTTTTACAGAATTAGGAAAAAAACAAAATAAAAACCAAGCTCTCAAAAAAGAAAAGAAAAAAAAAACTTCCATCAGTGGGGGGTGGTAGGGAGTGATAAAGATGATCACGAATCAAAATTATTTTCACCTTTAATGATTCTCAAAAGTATAGATTGTGTCTTCTAACTACTTACATAGATAACTAGTAATTATACACCAGCATTTCAAACAGTATAGATTGATTATATAGAAATATGTCAGACTTTGAAAGATTACCAAAAAATTAAAGGAGAAGAAAAATTTATTTGTAATTTCAAAAGGTTTGGGATGTGATCATTTTATTATTAAAAAATTTTTTAATAGAAAATAATAAAAAATGATGCAGCCTTTGTTGACTATAAGCTGGCCTGGGGAGTCACATTCATCAGAGCTGGGTTTCTGGTCACATAGGGTTGTCTCCTCCAACAACAGGAGTTGTCTACACCTTCTCAATCAGCAGAGCGGAAGCGCCTCCTCCTCCATTGCAAATACTGGCAAGACCAAACTCTCCTTGTTTCAAGGCATGAACCAAATGAACAATGATCCGGGCTCCAGACATCCTAGGATTAAGAAAGCATTTGGTTCTTTACTGAAGAACCATCCAACCAGAAAATGGTTCTAGTCTAGAAGATGTGTTTCAGGAAAAGATTACAGCTCTTCTAAAACCCTAAACTTGGATTTTAGTTTCTCTGTTGTTCAACACTAGGGTTTCAAGCAACCAATGTGCTAGTTCTGTGCTCACTGTTGGATAGTATCTATCAGAAATAGTATTTGCTGTAAGGACTGATGGGAAAGAAAACATACAAAGCAACAGGGGTGACCATAAAGCCGCTGACGTTTAAGTAGCAATATAAGGCAGCTGTTAACCTAGATTACTTGTTATTGTACCTACCCAATTGGATGTCCCAGAGAAACAGCCCCTCCATGGACATTCACTTTTTGGGGATCAATCTCTAGCATTTTGATGTTGGCTAGCACAACCACACTGAAAGCTTCGTTTATTTCCCACATAGCAATGTCTTCTTTTTTCAGTCCTGCATATTTAAGAACCTAAAAAAGATAGCTGGTATTTCAATATTCAGCAATCACAACTGATTTTCGTCATTTTCTGGAGATTTTGTGATTTTGGTATTTCCCTCTGCTGTCGTTATTGAAAGGATTTATTTTCGTATTTTGCTTTTTTTTCCTGTACTATAATCAGAATGTTGACTGCATTATCATATGCTTACTCTGGACAGATACAGAAAATTGTATTTTCATTGGACACTCCACAGATGCTTGAGAAGGTGTGTTCTATATTTGAAATTACACGGGGGCTGGAGAGATGGCTCAGTGGTTAAGAACACTGGTTGTACTTGCAGAAGACCCGGGTTCAAATTCCAGCACCCACATGGCAGCTAACAACTGTCCATAATTCCAGTCCCAGGAGATCCAACAGCCTCTTCTGAACTCCGTGGGCATTGCACGACATGGGTGCACTTACCTACATGCAAGTAATACACACATACACATAAAACAAAAAAATAAATAAAAAATATGAAATATGAAATTACAACTTTTCTGTTCCTAAGATCTACCTTGCTCATATGTTGCTTAGTTCTGTATCCTTGCTTTGTCAAATGAAAGAGGATTATAATACTGCTAAAGCCAGGTCGGGCATGGTGGCACATGTCTTTAGTCCCAGCACTTGGGAGGCAGAGGCAGGTGGATCTCTGAGAGTTTAAGGCCAGCCTGGTCTACATAGTAAGTTCCAGGCCAGCCAGGGCTACAGGGAGACCCTGTCTCAAAAAGACCAAAAAAAAAAAAAAATCTTACCATTGGCATCTAACCTGGTGCACTGACTGAGAAGCTGTATATTCCTGCCTGGGATCTGCTGGAATTGGCTGATCCTTCTCTGTCCTTTCTACTGATCTTGCTCCCTTTTTTATCTGGGTACTATTCTCAGAAGTCCACTCCAGCTGGAAGAGTTGGTATACATCTGGAATCACAACACTCAGGAGGCAAAGGAAGGAGTATCTCAATTTCAAGGCCAGCCCCTTCTACATAGCAAGATTCTGTCTCAAAGCCAAGGGTGTTGGAGCACACCTTTAATCCCAGCACTTGGAGACAGGCAGGCAGATCTCAGAGGTCAAGGCCAGCCTGGTATGTGTATGGAGCTACAGGACTACATAGTGAGATCCTGTCAAAGGCAAAACAAAAGATCAAAAGTGAGGCCTTCTCTGTGAGGACATGTTTGCTGGATGGATACAGTGTGGTCTTTGAACCCCCTAAACCTGCTCAGCACTTTCTTTGTGTCCCCTAACAGCTTGCAGCTGGCTTGATTATCTTTGCCTTTGGTGGCACATACTACCAATTTGGACTAAAAAGACTTTTGTGTCATTTTATTCCTTACTCTGAAACCTGCAGCCAGTAGTTCCATCAGGAAGGCAAAAATCTCTGGAAGAAGCTATTTACTTTGAGTTCTAGATCCGTGCCACTAGTCTGCCTTCTCTTTGCCACACCAGCCTCCCACTCTGCTTACTACACCAGATGGATGCACTCAGCATCCTTACAAGTAATTCAGTTACCCACTTTTGATCTATTCTAATGAAGATGCAGTTTGCTATTATGTATGTATTGTTTTTACTGTTTTCTGAACTGGAAGACAGAATACCAAGTTATCACTATGCTTCTGCAAATGAGTAATTGATGATCTAAAAACTCCGACCTTGGTTGAAACAAACCAGAAGTTAGCACAATGGAGTAGAGTCCCTCACTTTTTCTCACCTTAGGTACAGCATATGCAGGTGCAACAGGAAAATCAATAGGATCTACAGCAGCATCAGCAAATGCTGCAAAAATAAAGATTGTTAAGCTCTTTTCCAAGTACCCAAAGCTTCATCCTTATATATAAGATGCAAAAGCCAACCTAACCTCATAAGCCCACATTTCCTAATACTTATGCTATATGTAGCTATATTTGCTCATTTTGTAATCTTCTATAGTTGTCAAATAATACTAGGTCTCTAAGACACCTGTTTATCTGGAGAGAAATTTGGGGAGGATTTTCCTCTGAAGACAGTGGAACCATATACAGGTATTTTTGATTTCCTAAAAGGTAAGATCTACTTGCATGCCAACAGCAACACTAAACAGGCAACAGTCCACAGAACAAAGAATAATACAGATGTCAGTATCAGTGAGTTGAAACCATGATCTAGGAGCTTGGTAGCATAGCTCAGAGTAGAGTTCATAGGGCTCTCAATTCAATCCCAAGCACCACAAAAATAAGAACCCAAGACAGAAGCTAGAAAAAAATTAAGCTAAATATGTCAGACAGTAGTGAAGACAAGGCAGATTTTAAAGGTAAACACAGGGCCAACAAGATGGCTCAGCCAGTAAAATGCTTCTAGACCTGAGACCTGAGTTCAATCCCCAGAACCTATGAAAAGGTGGAACGAGAACCAAAGTTGTCCTCGGACCTCTTCATGTGTGCCATAGCACGCACGCACACACACACACACACACATACACACACAGAGCCTCTTTTAAGAAAATTAAGGGCCAGCACATCTACTTTTTTTTTTTTTGGTCTTTTCGAGACTGGGTCTCCCTGTGACCAGCTGGCCTGGATTTGCTATGGAGACCAGGCTGACCTGGAACTCACAGAGATCTGCCTGCCTTTGCCTCCTGAGTGCTGGGATTAAAGGTGTGCACCACTACGCCCAGTAAACATCTACTTTTTTAATTTCTGGAGTCCCGATCTCATATTCATTTTCTTCTGCCTGGCTGGCTGTTTGGGTAAAATATCCATCTTGGGGGCTTTTTGTACTCACATAGGATGGGTAACAGGTTTTTGGATGCTTGCCTTTCTTTCTAGATCATAATCTAAACTAAAACCTTAGCTGGGTATGGTAGTACATGTCTAATTCCAAAACTGAGGAGGGAGAGGCAGGCAGTTGGCTAGATGGGAGGCCAGCCTAGGATGGTCTATAAGGAGAGTTCTGGCCAGCTAAGGCTGCCAAGTAAGACCCTGTCTCAAAAAAAAAAGGCTCAAGAGACGGCTCAGTGGTTAAGAGCGCTGCTCTTGCAGAGGACCCAGGTTCAGTCCCCAGTACCCACATGCATGGTGGCCAACAGCCAGTTCCAGAGGATGTAATGACACCCTCTTCTGACCTCTGCAGGCATTGCATGGCACAGGTGTATTTACATACATGTAGGAATATGCAAATTTTTTTCAGTCTTTTTTGAGACAGGGTCTCCCAAAAGCCCCAGCTGGCCTGGAACTCACAAAGATCCGCCTGCCTCTGCCCGCCAAGTGCTGGGATTAAAGGTGTGCGCCACCATGCCTGGCTAAATAAACTTTTAAAAACTTTTTTTTAACACTTATTTTGCGTGGGCATAAATGTGCCACAGTGTGTGTGGAAGTCAAGACATTTTACAGGAGTTGGTTTTCTTTCCACCATGTGGGTTGTAGGGATGCAACTCAGTCATCAGGCCTGGTGCTAAGTACCCGAGCCCATTAAGTCAGCTCACTCGCCAAACATATTCTTAAAACAAAGCAAATTTTAACAAAAATATTCAAGGAGCTACACATGGTGATGCATACCTTTAATCCCAGCACTTGGGAGGCAAAGGCAGATACTGGATCTCTGAGATGGAGGCCAGCCTGATCTAACATAACAGTTCCAATCCAGATGGGGCTACTGGGAAACCCTGTCTCTCCCTGCCCCCCCACCCCAAAAAATTCAAGCAGTTTCTATCTCGGTCAAAATATGTGTCGGTCATAAAGTAAAAATTGCAAACAGAAATAATTGCAGACAGAAATAGCTGTCACTGTATATTGCCAAGTAGAGAAGTCAATTTGAGCAACAGTTTATAGAAATTTAAGAATAAACAAGGCCAAGGGCTGGGAGCTGGTTCAGTAATGTGCCTGCCTGCCACACAGAGCCTGAAGTTCAGATCCCCAGAACCCACATTTAAAATTTAAAAAAAAAAAGCATAGCATAGAGGAGTATGGACACAACCAGATCTTTGAAGCTCTGGCCAGCCAGCCTAGGTGAATCAACAACCTTCAGGGTTAGTGAAAGATCCTATCTTCAAAAGACTGAAGGAAAACACCGAGTGCAGACCTTGGGCTCCACAGTCAAGCACACACAAATTTTTTTAATTTGGGGGCTGAACAGATGGCTCAGCAGTTAAGAGCACTGACTGCTCTTACAGAGGACATGGATTTGATTCCCAGCACCTGTATGGCAGCTAACAACCGTCTGTAACTCCAGTTCCAGGGGATTTGACACTCCCTTCTGACCTCTGCAGGCACTGCATGACACAGGTGCACTTAAATATGCAGGCAATACACTCATACACATAAAATAAAAATAATAAAATTTTAAAAAATTTAATTTTAAAAGTAATAGAATAAACAAAGTCAAGCCCAGGCCTGGTGGCACAAGCTATCATCCTAGCTAGTTAGGGAAGCTAAGGCAGGAAGATCACAGGTTTAAAGCCAGTGTGGGCTGCAGAGTGAGTTCAGGCCAGCCTGTACAACTCAGTGAGACCCTGTCTCAATAAAAAGGGGCTGAGTTATAGCTCCATGGTAGAATGCTTGCCCAGCAAGGCCATGGGTTGAAACCATGAACAAGGTGAGAACATCTACCTGCTATTCGCGCCAATGGCTTCACATTGAGCCTCTTAGCTGCATCTGCAGTCATAAGAACCACAGCAGCGGCTCCATCGTTCAGTGTGCTTGCATTGGCAGCTGTTACCGTGCCTGAAAACAAGCGCAAAGTGAAAAACATTCCTTTACACTGAGTTCATTCAATTCAATCTCACAAATACCCAGAATGTTGTCTAGGTTATTAAATGTACAGAAACATCGTACGTAGGGGTAGAAATAATTCCTGCCCTTGGGAAACCTATACAAAGCAAACTACAACATAATGACTGTAAGGGCGCCTTGTGGGAGTGTTCAGGGACAATTTTCTCAGTGGTGGCTCAGAAACATGCATGAGCCCTTTAGCCCTTTTCCAAGATAAGGACTAGCTCTATTTCTTTAGTATCTCTTCATTTCCAAACTACAGGAGATAGCAGGTATTTTCTAAATCAGTATCAGAAACAGACAGGGTTGGAGGGGTGGCTCAGCATTTAAGAGCATTAACTTCTTGCAGAGGACCTAGGTTCAGTTCTCAGCACCCACTTTAGGCAGCTCACAACCATCTGTAACTCCAGTTCTAGGGAATACAACACCCTTTCCTGGCCTCCATGGGCACTGCATGCACGTGGTGCACTTACATGCAGGCAAAACACATACACATAAATGTTTTTAAAAAGTTATGTGCATGAGTATTTTGCCTGCATGTATGTAAGTGCACCTGTGTTGTACAATGTTTGTGGAGGTCAGAAGAGGGGTCACATCCCCTGGAACTGGAGTTATGAACAGTTGTTAGCTACCATGTGGGTGCTGGGAATTGAACCCTGGTCCTCTGCAAGAGCAGCCAGTGCTCTTAAATGCTGAGCCATATCTCCAGTCCCATAAATTTTTTACAAAAATCATATTCTCTAGAAGCACTTGAAAAATGTTAGTGAACACTAAAACCACTGAACTTTAAAATCAAGATTTTTAGAGGCGGGTGGATTTCTGTAAGTTTGAGGCCATCGGGTCTACATAGCAAGTTCCAGGTCAGCTGGGGCTACAGGGAGACCGTGTCTCAAAAAGACCAAAAAAAAAATTGGATTGTTATGGCATATAAACTAACAATAAAGCTGTTTTTAATGGCAATGTAGACCCTATAATAGACTGCTACTGGAATTCAAATATGCTTTTACAATAAAAATTTTTATACATACTCACAAAAAAAGAAGACTGACCATTTAAATACTTGGAACTGAAATTCCACCAGGAAAGGGGAAAAACTAATTGGAGAATAGTATGAAAACCGCATGCAGCTAACTTTAAAAGAGCTCATACTTCTCAAAGGATTTCCAAACAATTTAGAAATTAGACCTGGGGTGTCACTCAGTAGTACTTTCCTAACATGCGAGGACCCGAGTTTGACGCCCCCAGCAGGCACTCTCAAAAGGATATTTAGAACTGAGGTTCCATTTGTCCCAACATTCACAATTAAGGTCCTGAGAACATACTACTAAGCCAGGTACTAAATACACCAGTGAACACATAGCTATCAATGGAGGAATCTTATTAAAATAAATGTGATTTTTAATTCACAATAAACTATGGAAATTAAATGAATAACAATTCTCTAGCCCTGTTATATAATCTCTTTCCTGAAAGTATAAACTGTTAAGCAATTTTCAAAACATTTTGCATAGATATGATGTGGTTATTTGTACTTGAACCTGATATATTGAACATGTGAAATAACATAGAGATGTTTTCTATAGTTGCTTTGTTTACATTGTTAGGTTAAGTCCAAGAACAAATACTGTAACAATTTTTCTCTTACATTGGATTTCTACTAACCATTTTCTTTTTGGAACACAGTCTTCAGCTTTGGAACTTTACTAAAATCAACACGCTTGTATTCTTCATCTTCTTTCACCACCACATCAGGTTTACCTAAAATTAAAATATTAAGTAATCATTAGCCAAGACAACAAAGAGTCACTCTGCATGAAACCACTGCACATGATGTCTTCCTTTGAGTACCTGTCATCCAAAGTAAGCAATCATCAAGAATCTACTGTCTATATTTCCTATTATGTTGCTGTGCTAAAGAGGCACTTATTGCCGGGCGTGGTGGTGCACGCCTTTAATCCCAGCACTTGGGAGGCAAAGGCAGGCAGATCTCTGTGAGTTCAAGTCCAGCCTGGACTACATAGTGAGTTCCAGACAGCTGGGGCCACAGGAAGACCCTGTCTCAAAAAGACCAAAAAAAAAAGACGCTTATGAAGCAACTTAATGAATTTTAAACCTTCTATACCTACAACTCCCATTATCTTCCCAACTGTCTATGATCACGGATCCCACTATTTATCCAAGGGTAGATGTCCAACCAACACTGTATAAAGCAGAGTTCTATCACCTAGAGCACAGTAATCATTCTGAGAACAGACACATGATCTAAACTAAGTTAATGCGTCCATATCATGGACTGATGCAGCTGGTGAGGCTTCTCTCCTCACTGCAAGCAGAACAGGTATGACTCTGGTGATGGGTGCCATTTACCCTTCAGTTCTGGGAGGAGCCCCTAGTACTCTTCTAATAAACATTACCTCTTAAAAATACTTACGCTAGAGCCAGGGAGATGGCTCAGCATTAGAAGTGCTTCCCACACACAAACCTGATGATGTGATTTCAAGCACCAGAATCCACATAAAGGTGGAAGGACAGAACTGATTCAACAAAGTTGTCCTCTGACTTCCGTACATGTGCCTGCCCCCATATAACAAACAGCATACACACACAATAAATAAAAATTTCTTTTTTAAAATCTATAGCCAATTTTGAAAGCAATGCATCTTAGCTCTGGAAATTGTTATTGAATATGTCAATGCTGTTGTAATGAAATGCTTCTTCTAAGTATCTGGTTATTAAATAATTGCAAAAAAAATTAAAAATTTAAAAAAAAATTTTTTTAATATTTTATTTTTGATGTGTATGAGTGTATTGCCTACATCTAAGTTCACCTGTGTGGTACAATGCCTGCAGAGATCAGAAGAAGGCATCAGATCCTCTGGAACTGGAGTTACCAACAGTTGTTAGTCGCCATGTGAGTGCTGAGAATTGAATCTGGGACCTCTTGAGCAGTCAGTGTTCTTAACCACTGAGCCATCTCTCTAGGCCCATAAATCTAAAACTATTAAACATATGTATGTCACTTACGAGAGTTCTAATAAATACATAAATTAAAAATTATCAGCTTAGGGCTGGAGAGATGGCTCAGCGGTTAAGAGCACTGACTCTCTTGCAGAGGACCCGGGTTAGATTCCCAGCACCCACATGGTGGCTACAAACCATCCTTGACTCCACTTCTAGGGGAATCTGAAGCCCTCTTCTGACCTCTGTGGCACTGCACAACACGGGTGCACTCACATACATGCAGGCAATACATTCATAAACATAAAATAGAAATAATAGGGCTGGAGAGAAGGCTCAGTGGTTAAGAGCACTGACTGCTCTTGCAGAGGACCCAGGTTCGATTCCCAGCACCCACATGGTGGCTATGAACCATGCTTAACACCAGCTCCAGGGGAATCTGAAGCTCTCTTCTGACCTCCACGGCGTTACGACATGGGTACACTCACATACATACAGGCAATACACTCATACACATAAAATAAAAAAAAATTTAAAAAAATAATAATAAATTTTCTGAAAAAAATTATCAGTGCCGTGCATAGTGGCGTACACCTTTAATCCCAGTACTTGGGAGGCAGAGGCAGGCGGAGCTCTGTGTGTTCGAGGCCAGCCTGGTCTACATAGCGAGTTCCAGGTCAGCTGGGGCTACAGGGAGGCCCTGTCTCAAAAAGATCCCCCCCCCAAAAAACCAAAACCCTGTAACATGTAAATTCTATTAAAAGTAAAATCTAATCAAGAAAAAAATGATTAAAAAGTAATCACCTTTTACTGTAATTGTGACAGGAACCACTTCATTTACAAACTTTCCAGCATCCCAGGCTTCTTTACTTCTGGTGTAAGAGTTGATTGCATAAGTGTCCTGCTCCCCTCGGGCAATACTCAGCTTCTTTGCAGTATTCTCAGCACAGTTGCCCTGATAAATTCACAATTTTAAATATTTTATTTATTATTTTTATTTTGTATGTATGAATATTGCCTGCATGTGTGTAAGTGCACCCATGTCATGCAATGCCTGCGGAGGTCAGAAGGCATCAGATTCCCTAGAACTGGAGTTATGGATGGTTGTTAGCTGCCATGTGGGTGCTGGGAATCTGAACCTGAGTCCTCTGCAAGAGCAGTCAGTGCTCTTAACCTCTGAGCTATCTCTCCAGCCCTAAATTCACAATTTTAAAAAATTAACTTTGGGGGCTGGAGAGATGGCTCAGTGGTTAAGAGCACTGGCTGCTCTTGCAAAGTACACTTACATTCACTCAAAATGCTCATACACATAAAAATTAAATGTTTTCTTTAAACTTTAGATTCTTAAAATATACTTCCTCTGCTGGGTATGGTGGTGCACGCCTTTAGTCCCAGCACTCAGGAGGCGGAGGCAGGCAGATTGCTTTGAGTTCAAGACCATCCTGGTCTACATAATAAGTTCAGGTCAGATGAGACTATGGGGAGACCCTGTCTCAAAAAGACCAAATAAAAAAAAATCCTTCAGGGGTTTAAAATTCTAAGTCCTCCAATGATTTGGGTACAAC
>NW_008334957.1:2620996-2628325 GCF_000622305.1 Nannospalax galili | reverse complement strand
TTTCCTCTACTAGTTGACTTCTCGCTAGTTTCTTAACTTCAAATACTTGCATGAGACCAGAATTACTATTTTTATTTTTTGGTCTTAATTTTGAAACAGGGTCTCCCTATAGCCACAGCTGACCTGGATTCCCTATGGAGACCAGGCTGGCCTCGAACTCAAGAGATCCACCTGCCTCTGCCTCCCAAGTGCTCTGATTAAAGGCCTGTGCCACCAAGCTGGGCAAAAACTTTATTTTGTTTATTTTTATTTTATGTGTATGAATGTATTGCCTGTGTGGTGTAAGTGCACCTGTGTTGTGCAGTGCCCACATGTTAGCTGCCATGTGGGTGCTGGGATTTGAACCCAGGTCTTCTGCAAGAACAGCCAGGGCTCTTAACTGCTGAGCCATCTCTCCAGCCCCTCAGAATTACTATTTTAAGAGAATACAATCTATTCAAATGTGAGGCAGTGTCTTTAGCAGTTGATCCATGCTGATGAAATGATCATAGGAGAACATTTTAAAAAAAATTTTTCTTTTTTTTTATGTGTGTGAGTGTATTGCCTGCATGTATGCGAGTGCACCCATGTTGTGCAATGCCACGGAGGTCAGAAGAGGGCTTCAGATTCTCCTGGAACCAGAGTTAAGGATGGTTCGTAGCCACCATGTGGGTGCTGGGAATCGAACCCGGGTCCTCTGCAAGAGCTAGTGCTCTTAACTGCTGAGCCATCTCTCCAGCCCCGAGAACATTTTTTTCTAAAATGACTAAAATCAGCATTTATAGAACTCTGAATTTCAGTTTCTAAAATATATGCATTAAGAAAAATCAAGGACCATGTATTAGGTGACATAAATACAAAGCAGTATTTACCATATGAATTTTATTGTAGACATCAGTTAGCCCATCTTTTACAATCAAATCTTCGAGCTTTACCCCGCCATACGGTGTGGCTCCTCTGCTCATTACATATGGGACATTAGACATGCTCTCCATCCCGCCTGCCACCATCACATCCTGCTCAGCAACACAACAAAGCCAAGATCAGTTCAGAGTTGCTAGCCCACTGCCCTCTCTACACCACCATCAACAAATGAGTACTCTACATGGATCAACTAACCAGTTGTAACACCATGAATACGATCTTCACTTGACCCTGATGAAACGTAATGAGAACTAAGATCAGAATTAGAAGCCAGGCATGGTGGTACACGCTGGGGGCTAAGGAAGGAGGAACAGGAACTCATAGCCATCTACTACACAGTGAGTTGGAGGCCAGTGCTACATGAGGCACTGTCTCAGAAAGTAAACAGAAAAAAGATTAGGATCGGACAAAGATTTGGCAACACAGAACTTTGGGAAAGTATAACTGGTATAATTTTCTGGAAAGCATTTAGAAAATCAAAAACTTCCTATCCTCAGTAATTCTTTTAGTATTTTTTTTAAGACGGGGTCTATGTAACCCTAACTGGCCTAGAACTCACCATGTAGACCAGGCTGGCTTCAAACTGACAGAGATCCACCTGCCTCTGCTGGGATTAAAGGTATGTGCCACCAGGCCCAGCATTTATGATTTTTTTTTTATGTTTTCTTACTGTATTCTAGTAACATATATAGTATTCAACAAAATGCAGTTAGATTTGCAGACAGACCTCCCACATATATATTAAGTGAGACACTGAAGTTGGGAAAACTGCCTGAAGTTTACCTGTTTTTTTTGTTTTTTGTTTTTTTTTTTTCGGTCTTTTTGAGACAGGGTCTCCCTGTAGCCTCAACTGTCCTGGAACTCACTGTGTAGACCAGGCTGGCCTTGAACTCAGAGATCCACCTGCCTCTGCCTCCCGAGTGCTGGGATTAAAGGTGTGCGCCACCATGCATGGCTTGTTTACCTGCTTTTAAGTGGCAGAATATCGAAACTGGTGTAACTCAGATTGAGGGGAGGGTAGGAGAGGAAGTGCATTTACATATTCCTCAGACAAATCTAGCTGTGCCTCTACTTATAAGAATAATCTTGGGGGCCTGGAGAGGTGGCTCAGCCGTTAAGAGCCCATACTGCTCTTCCAGAGGACCCATGTTCAGTGCAGGGCTCAAAACTACCTATAACACCAGTTCCATGGATTCTAATGCCCTCTTCTGGCCTCCATAGGCACCTGCACTCTCTTGCACATACCCACAACACATAAAAATAAAACCACATGCTGCGCATGGTAGCCACACCTTTAATCCCAGCACTGGGGAGGCAGAGGCAGGCAGACCTCTGTGAGTTCAAGGCCAGCCTGGTCTACATGGAGAGTTCCAGCTGGGACTATAGGAAGACCCAGTCTCAAAAAGACCAAAAGAAAAAGAAAAAAAAAAATCACATACAGATGAAAAATAAAAAGAAATAAATCTTTGGGAAAAAAAATCTTTAGGCTTGGAGAGGCTATTCTGTGGTTAAAAGCACCAGCTGCTCTTACAAAAGACCCAGGTTTGATTCCCAGCACCCACATGGCAGCTAACAGTCTATAGCTCCAGTTTCAGGGGATCTGACACCCTCTTCTGGCCCCCATGGGCACTGGACGAATGGGTACACTTACATACATTTAGATAAAACATTAATACACATAAAAATAAATTTTTTTTTAATCTTGGGGTTGGAAAGATATTTTTATGTGTATTGTTTCCCTAAATGTATGTAAGTGTACCTATGCATGCTCCTTGGGATCTGACACCCTCTTTTAGCCTCCTTTGTGGCACCTACATACATGCAGTATACGCTCACTGACACACGCATAAATAAAAATAAATCTTTTTAAAAAAAGAATCTGACTGCTAAGGCATGAATGTGCTTGGATATTTAGCATTTTCTAGGACTCAGTACTATGTTTATTGACAGATAAAACAAGGTGTTTCTTACCTGATGTCCACACATAAGATTTTGAGAGGCCATCATGATGGCTTTCATTCCTGAAGCACAAACCTTGTTGACAGTGGTGCATGGAGTAGAGATAGGTAAACCTAAAACCAACATAAGTCATAATTTGAAGAACAGAAATACTCATTTTCCAAATACAACTGAAGAATGTTACTATAATCTGAAAATTTTCTGCCATTTGACCATAAATGTTATGCATTTAATATTTTACTTAAGATAAACTGACCTATTTTGATATTATCGACAATTTACATTAAAAAAAGCAAAACTATATTCCTGGTACCTGCGCCCAGCACTGCTTGCCTGGTAGGGGCCTGCCCTTCGCCTCCTTGGATGACATTACCCATATAGGCTTCTTTCACTTCTTCCTTTGGAATCCCTTTGAAAAACAGCAAAATGAACATCTCAGTTTTATTCCATTTATTAGGTTATCTAATAAAGTACATGATATTACATGGCAGGAACGGCTTATTGTCAGTTTAAATTTCCTTCCTAACTCTCTAATATAAAGGAATTCAGATGTGTAGGTACCGTGTAATTCTAAGGGTTATATATACAGTTAAGTGCAAAATAAGTATTTTTCCCCCTCGACACAAATAAAGCAACTACTGACCTGCCTTTTCAATGGCTCCCTGAATTGCAATAGAACCAAGCTTGGTGGCTGGCACAGAGGCAAGGCTGCCCAGGAAGGATCCAATGGGTGTTCTTGTAGCACTTACTATAACCACTTCCTGGCAAGACAGAAGACAGTAAAAAATTACCATAGATGTGTTAACCAAATCTCCTTTCATTATGTAAACATCTATATATGGTCTAAGAAACAGACCACTTATAAATAATTAATTACCAAGAGTTAAATAACATTTGAGCAACCGGTAAACATCATCACAACGCTAGCACTTCATGGTTAAGACCCAATAGAAAAGACATGCTGGGGTGTAGCTCAGAGGTAGAGTGCTTGTCAAGCATGTATAAGGCCCTTAGAGGAAAAGAGAAGGAGACAGATGAATAGACAGAGATCCTGAATTTGATGCCAGGAACCCATGTAAAGATGCAAGGAGCGAACAGGCTCAAAATCATCCTCTGACTTCCAGGCATGCATGTGCATCCCCTCCATGCCTCACTCACACATTATATACACAAAATAATATTTTTTTAAATTGTAATTTTAACTTTGACACAAAATAATATTTTTTTAAATTGTAACTTTAACTTTGGAGACTGCTTAATAAAAACCCTGGGGTTGCAGAGATGACTCAACACTTAGAGGAGTTTTTGCTGTGCAAACATGAGGACCAGAGTTTGGATCCCAGCATCTATATAACAAGCCAGATGTCCTGCTAATACTTGTGTTTCCAGCTTCAAGAGACCTGACACACTCTTCTGGCCTCTGCACACAAAGACACATGCACTCAAACATACATGTACACCATAGACAGACAGATACAACACATCTTTTTTTTTTAAAGATTTACTTTATTTTTTTAATATACATTTTATTATTTTATGTGTACGAGTGTATTGCCTGCATGTATGTGAGAGCACCTGTGTCATGCAATGCCATGGAGGTCAGAAGAGGGCATTGGATTCCCCTGGGACTGGAGTTAAGGATGTTTTGCAGCCGCCATGTGGGTGCTGGGAATCAAACCCAGGTCCTCTGCAAGAGCAGTCATTGCTCTTAACCGCTGAGCCATCTCTCCAGCCCCGATTTACTTTATTTTTAAAGAACTACTTTTTTGGGGGGGGTCTCTTTGAGACAGGGTCTCCCTGTAGCCCCAGCTGGCCTGGAACTCAATATGTAGACCAGGTTGGCCTTGAACTCACAAAGATCCACCTGCCTCTGCCTCCACACCCGGCCATCTAAAGAATTACTTTTACCTCTGTGTATGTGAATGTCACATTTGTGAGGGTACCTTCAGAGATCAGAAGAGAACATCAGATTCCTTGGAGCTGGAGTGGCAGGCAGTTGTGAGCTGCCCAACTTGGGTGCTGGAAAAAAAACTTGGGTCCCCTGCAAGAACAGTATGGGCTTGTAACTGCTAAGTCAATCTCTCCAGTCCCATATCTCTTTTCAAATTAAAAAAATAAACAACCCTAGGGCTGAAGCAATGGCTCAGTGGTTTAGAACACCGGCTGTTCTTACAGAGGACCTGGGTTCAAATCTCAGCACCCACATAGTGACTAACAACCATCTGTAACTCCAGTTCCAGGGGATCCATCACCTTCTTCTGGCTTCTGCAGGCACTGCACAACACAGGTGCACTTACTATATGCAGGCATAACACTCATACACACAAAATAAAAATAAAGTTAAAAAAAAAAAAGAAACAGCCAGGTGTGGTGGCGCGCATCTTTGATCCCAGCACTCAGGAGGCAGAGGCAGGCAGATCTCTGTGAGTTCAAGGCCAGCCTGGTCTACATAGTGAGTTCCAGGACAGCTGGGGCAACAGGGAGACCCTGTCTCAAAGACTAGAAAAAAAAAAAAAAACAACAAAAAAAAAACAACAACAAAAAACAAACAAACAACCCTAACCAAAGCTCCCTTATGGAAGAGAACTCTGGGCATATCCAGAACCATAATTTCTTTTTTTTTTTCTTTCTTTCTTTCTTTCTTTTTTTTTTTGAGACCGGGTCTCCCTGTAGCCCCAGCTAACCTAGAACTCACTATGTAGACCAGGCTGGCATTGAACTCACAAAGATCAGCCTGCTGGGATTAAAGGCATGCAACACCACACCCAGAAGAACTCATCTTCTATACTATGAACCCCATTGTAACAGTCCTCACATTTCCCTTCTACATTCTCCTACTAAGCTCCTAAATATTTAAAAGGATGGTAAGACAGACTGTTACTCTGGGAATCATATAAAACAAAGACAGGACCCCTCAGAAAGCACCAACTAGTCTAATCTGGGTGGTCCAGTCCTTCCTTGCTGAATCTCCCACATAGCCTCTGCACTGTATCACCTACAACACAATGTGGGTTCCTGAGAGTAAACGCAAAGCGCTGCACAGGTCTAGGGGATGTCTGCTCTGTAGATTATGGAGAAGCAATAGGAATTAGTCATGGGCATCATGAAGTGTATTTAAAAAAAAAAAACTTCATATTTGAATCGTTACCTGTTCCTAGCCACTGCATAATCCTGTTAAGCTTGAAATATATTCAAGACATGTATATGTAATTGTGGTTTGGTCTGGTTTGCCTAAGACAGGGCTAATGATTCTCAATGTCTTGCATCACCCTCCTAGAAGCTTGTACTGCAGGCATGAACCACCATGTACAGCACCTCTACTGACTGCATTTCCTTTCGGCTCTTGGAAATTTTAAGGTGCAATTTAAATTTATACTTACATTCAAAGAAGGTTTTGAGACATAACTTCGCCCCATGCATCTTATTTCCTGTAAGATAAATATTTGTTATGTTAAAAAATATTAATCTTATAATTTTATACTCATCAACAACAGAATTAGAGTGATTTTCTTCACTTTTATTTCCACGTTTTCCACTGTCTGAATATATTGTTTATAAATTAGAAAGAAAATGATTGTTGTATTAATGTTCTAATAAACTTTTCATTGGAAATGTACATTTAGCTTCTGATAAGTTTGTTGTTTATTTTATGTGTATGAATGTTTTGCCTGCATGTATGTAAGTGCACCCATGCACACAATGCCCATGGAGGTCAGAAGAGGGCACTGAATCCCCTGAAAGTGGAGTTAAAGGTGGTTGTTAGCCACTAGGCCCAAGTTTGTCATTTTAAAATTTCTTTTTAAAGTATACACTTTCTAAAATGTAGTTTGTTTGGTGGTTAGTTTGGGGGTGGGGGGGTTGTTGTTTTGAGATGGGATCTCATATGGACCAGGCTTTCTTCAAACTCACAATGCAGGGGCTGGAGAGATGGCTCAGCGGTTAAGAACACTGGCTGTTCCTGCAGAAGACCTGGGTTTGAATCCCAGCACCCACATGGCAGCTAACAACTGCCTGTAACTCCAGTTCCAGGGCATCTGATAGTCTCTTCTGTCCTCCATGGGCATTGCACGACATGGGTACACTTATGTACATGCAGGCAACACATGCATACATGTAAAATTTAAAAAAATAATTTAAAAAATTTAAACTGTTGATTTCTTCTTGCTTTATCTTTGGAGGTTCCCAAGATTTCAGATTTTTTTTACATTTCTTTTAGACTTTCAGATTTAGTCACATAAAGGTTTTTAAATATTCCCTTAAAATGATCTGGATCTTTTGGGTGTTTGTTGTGATATTTCAACCCTTTCATCTCTGATTTTGTTGATTTGGATTTGCTCTTTCTTTCTTTTGGTTAACTGGGCTAAGGGTCTATCTTGTTTATTTTTTCAAGAACCAGCTCTTAGATTCATTGATTCTTTGTATTGTTTTCTTTGTTTCTATTTCATTAATTTCTGCTCTGATTTTTGT
>NW_008334957.1:2612129-2620547 GCF_000622305.1 Nannospalax galili | reverse complement strand
AAAACCTCACCGGGCGTGGTGGTGCATGCCTTTAATCCCAGCACTTGGGAGGCAGAGGCTCTGTGAGTTCAAGGCCAGCCTGGTAGTGAGTTCCAGGACAGCTGGGGCTACAGGGAGACCCTTTCTCACAAAGACCAAAAAAAAAGAAAAAGAAAAATGATCACAGCATATAATAAAATACGTGCTGAATGAATAAAACCAGTTCCATTGGAAATATGTTACACAGCTGTCTTACAAAGCAGCTGCACAGCCAACCCAACCAGATCTGGAGACAGAAGCACTCTCACCTAGCCACCACAGTACTCTAGCTAGCTTTCTACTGCTGTGATAAAACACTGACAAAAACCAACATGGAGGGCTGGAGAGATGGCTCAGAGGTTACAAGTACTGTCTGCTCTACAGAGGACTTGGATTCTATTCCCAGCACCCACATGTGGCTAACAACCATCTGTAACTACAGATCCAGGGAATCTGATGCCCTCTTCTGGCCTCCAAGGGCACTTCACAACATGGGTGAACTTACATACATTCAAGCAAAACATTCATACACATAAAATAAAAATAAATAAAAATTAAACAACAACTTGGAGAGGAAAGGGTTTATTTCATCCCAGGTTGTAATCCATCACTGAGGGAAGTTGGGGCAGGAACTCAGGGCAGGAACTTGGAGGCAAGACCTGAAGCACAGACCATGGAGAAACACTTCTTTGTTCCCTGGCCTGCGTTCAGCCTTTCTTACACACTCCAGGACCACCTGCCCAGGGATGGCATCACCCACAGCGGGCTGGGTCCTCCAGCACTGGTCCTCCAGCATCATTCAACAATCAAGAAAATGCCTCCTAGACAAGCCCACAGGCCAATCCAATGGAGGAACTCATCTAATTAAGGTTCCCTCTTTCGATGTGTATCAAGTTGACATCTAACACTATCCAGCACACATAGCATCCTGTGCACATTCTAATTTTCATAAATAATATGACTGTTTAACCCTGAAATGGTCCTGCTGTCTTTTCGTAGACTGTGAGCTCCAAGACTGTTTACTTTCTATCTCAATCAAAGCAGTTGTTGCTAAACAAGTATCTCAGCAAAGTATGGTACTAACAATTCTGAAAAACTAACTCAGCTAAACACCTTATGAAACTAGCAAAGTATCAGAAGGCACTGGAGAGTAATTAGAGTCAACTACATGGTCAAAAAGCCTCTTTGGAGATGACCATAGGCTGAGAAATAGTCTTGTCTTGGGAAGAACCAGGGAAAGAGCATTTGAGGCACAGGGAACAACAAGCCCATGATGAGAAGAAACACATAGCACATACTAAGTTCAGGAAGAAGAGTAGGATGCAGAAGCAGAGCGAGTGAGCTCAGCAGTCAGAACAGGAGCTGAAGCTACAGAGGTAGGGAACAGGACTGGAGAGATGGCTCAGTGGTTAAGAACACTGGTTGTTCTTGCAGAAAACCCTGGTTCGAATCCCAACACCCACATGGCAGCTAACAACTGTCCATAACTCCAGTTCCAAGGGATCCTACAGCCCTCTTCTGTCCTCCGCAGGCACTGCATGGCACAGGTGCCTTTAACTACATGCAGGCAATACATGCATACACATAAAATAAAAATAATAAATTAAATATTTTAAAAAAAGAAGTAGGAAACAAATGGCACAAGAAAGGGTGTGGATTCCGCCTGTGCCATCCCATACCACTGGTGGCTTTTACAGGAAGAGCAATCTAACCAGGGTATACAGAACTGAATACAGCAGGGGGAGAGCGGACAAAGGGAAGAGCAGGCAAGGGTTAATGCGGCTCCTGTTACAGAGGTAGCGGGAGGGGTGGGTATAAACAAGGATGGGGTGGGTATAAACAAGGATCTGGAATACTTTAAAGGGAGAAGCAGCCACAGGCACTGCCAAGCTCCTTTTACAGAAGAGGAGCTGGGATTTCAAGTCCTGTCTGTCAGAATCCAGAGCCTTCGCTTTTGGCCTTTAGACTATCATAAATATCTACTTAATGAAAATAATAGCAAAGCTTAGGAACCTGAGGCAACTGTTCTTCCCAAGGCACTGCATTGTTTTTCAGTCATCAATTTTCTGCTTCACTGATCTTTTATTACTCCTTTATAGGTGTAGGCAGAACCACAAGGAACACACACAAAAGTTACAAGTAAATCCTGTGTGTTAAAATAACTAAAATGGGATGGAAAGAGGCTTTAGCAGTTAATATTGCATGCCATTCTTCCAAAGGACCCAAGTTTAGTTCTCAGCACCCATATCAGGCAGCTCATAACTACCTAGATCTCCAGCTCCAAGAACCCAACATCCTCTTCTGGCCTCTACAAGTACATATACACACAATAATGCACATGTACACACACACACACACACACACACACACACACACACAAAATAAATAAAAATCTTTTTTAAAAAACTACAAAATCGCCAGGCATGGTGGTGTTTGCCTTTAGTCCCAGCACTCGGGAGCAGAGGCAGGTGGATCTCTGTGAGTTCAAGGCCAGCCTGGTCTCCACAGTGAGTTCCAGACCAGCTGGTGCTACAGGGAGACTTTGTCTCAAAAAGACAAATAATAATAATAATAATAAATAAATAAAAATGAGCCCAACATGCCAGGTATGATGACACCTGAAGTATTAACACATGGGAGGTGGAGCACTAGTAGCTCATGGCCAGCCTGGGTTACATAAGAATGTGTCACAAAAGAGAGAGCAGACAGAGTCCAAAAACAGTCTCATAAAGGTTTGTTGACCATAGACAGATATGTGTATTTGAAGGCAAAGGTGAAAGAGCCCACATAACGGGTGAAAGGTCAAATTCTACTCCATACAACAGCACAGAAAATTAGAAAATCCTGTTAAAAAAATGAAAATATTTCATGGCTAAGTAAATGAATGTTCAATTTAATCCCAAGGGAGAGAATTACAGTGGCCGTGGGCTAGTGACACAGCTCAGTGCTGTCTCCCTGGATTCAACCCCCACACGAGGTGGCACCTGACTGCAATCCCAGCACAAAGGGGAGGAGGGCACATGCCATAGCTACGTGACCTATAGGCGATTAAAAAGCACTTAGAGGGGCTAGAGAGATGACTCAATGGTTAAGAACACTGGCTGTTCTTGCAAAAGACCTGGGCTCGAATCCCAACACCCACATGGCAGCTAACAACTGTCTGTAACTCCAGTTCCAGGGGATCCCACACGTTCTTCTGTCCTCTATGGGCTTTGCACAACATGGGTGCACTTACCTACATGCAAGCTATGCATACATACACATGAAATAAAAACAATAAATAAAATATTTTTTTAAAAAAAAAGAACTTAGAACAGGGGGCAGTTAGACAGTACAGAAATCAGCACCAGGAAGGCATGAACACACTTGGATTGTTAGGGATCCAGAGAAGAACAGTACAGAGAAGATGCCAAGGCCAGGAGTCAGAGGACCTCTAAACTGCATTTGACACTATGGAGATTTCACTACTTGAAAATCCTCTTTTGTACTTTAATCCAATTTTATTCTGGTTGCTTTGTTTTGAGACTTGGTCTCAGTCTGCAACAAAGACTGGCTTCAAATTTGCAATCCTCCTGCCTCAGCCTCTCCAGTGTTGGGATTATCGATGTACCCCACCCCACCAACTCAGGTTCATCTTTCTCATACAGAACATTTGTGCTTGGTTTTAAAATCTTCACATATGGGGCTGGAGAGATGGCTCAGTGGTTAAGAACATTGACTGTTCTTGCAGAAGACCCGGGTTCGAATGCCAGCAGCCACGTGGTGGCTAACAACTGTCCGTAACTCCAGTTCTTAGGTGGTCTGACATGCCTCTTCTGTCCTCTGAGGGCACTGTATGACACACATGCAGGCAATAGCACTCATATACATAACATAAAAATAAGTAAATAAATAAAAAACTTTTAAATTCTTTTTGTGGGTCAGTGAGATAAGGGGCCCAGTAGGTAAAGGCACCTGCTGCCAAGCCTGAGGACCAGAATTCGATCCCCAGGATCCTCATGGTGGAAGGAGAGAACTGACTTTCACGTTTGTCATGCAGATCTCTGTGAGTTCAAGGCCAGCCTGGTCTACATAGTGAGTTCCAGGACAGCTGGGGCTATAGGGAGACCCTGCTTCAAACAAAAAAAAAAAAAAAATCTTCACATAACAATTAAGAAGGTTCTGCACTTTTTAGGCACACCTTGAGTATCCACACGGCTTGCCTCTCAGCTAGTCAGCATTATTTGATGTCTAAATTAACCCAATTTCATTTTTCTGATTTCTCCAGTCATCCCATGAAACCGACAAACAGATTAAGAACACTCTGAGTGTGATGGTTTACTCTTGTAATTCTGGCTACTTCAGGGACAGGATTTTTCCACATAGAAGGAAAATAGGAAGGAAAGGGGAGGTATAGGAAAGGGAAAGAGGAGGGGAGAGAGGAGGAACTAATGGAAGGAAAAACACAAAAGCTAGTCTTTCTTGAAAACAATTACTCTCTAGTTTAGGGAATAAAGTATTGCCCAAGTCTAGAATATTAAATAAAACCAACTGAGATCTAAAACAACAAAAAGAACTCATCTTTCCTGGAAACTTACTCCTCTGGCACTTTTGTTATCGCAATCGCCCAAACTGCCCACGTGGGCCTGGAACCCCTGAGCTCAAAAGCCTGAGGCTACCCACTGGCCACTCTGGCAAGGTTAATGCGAGGCTGCCCCCTTTTCCTGGGCTTCCATCCTCACTCCACAACCCTCCTATCCTACACTATTCTTTCACAAGCACTTGCATAACGCCGCTCTTTCCTCTCCATTTGTCAGCACCTGGGCTGAGGTATGTTCCTCTCTCTCCACCCAGCGTTCTCCTACCCGCTGATCCCCATGACCTCTGATTATTATAGAAACAAAAACATCAACCGTCCCAACATAAGTCAGATCCAGACTCTTAAAACGTAGGTACACTCCAAAGCTTACTATGGCAACCAAACTGAAAATCCAAAGCGCCAAAAACCTCGTCCTGAAGCTTCTTACCCATTCCTAAAACGTTGCTAGTCAGACATCTAGGGCTCCCTAGCTTGGACATACGGAAAATAAATTCAAAGGGCTCTCGCTACAGTGCTCCCTAAACACTCCAGACTGAAGGGAGATACCCACCCCAAGGTAGAACTGATGTCTCGTCTGAGAAGCCATCTTGTCCTCTGGTGGGTGTGAAGGTGCCATTACCACACGGAGCCCCCAGCCCTCCTAAGATCAATGAGGCGCGGTGGGGTGGGGGGCTCTAAACAACATTGACAAACATGCCGGAAGAGTCTCTTGGAAACCTGGGCCTGCAGGGGCTCAGCTTCTGCAGCCGATGGGGCAGCGCCAGCCCAGGCCTCGCTGGCCCAGCCCACGCCGGTGCACTGGGGCGGCGGCCGAAAACCACGCCGGCACCGCGGATACCCGCGGCCTGCCGCCAGGACCCTCCGGAGTCCAGGGCCTCGGCGGGCGGAACCCTAGCCGACTGGAACCTTCGGACGAGGGGAGCCGGCTCCCCGGGCCTGCGCCCTCCCGCGCTCACCTGCAGCAGCCCGCGAAGCAGAGGGCCGCGGACGCCGCAGCGCAGAGCCGCCAGCACAGCCATGGTCACCGGCAGGAAATTTCTCAAGGGCAAAGACAACCTCAGGCAGCCGGACCCACGGACCTGGCAGCCCAGGCAGGCTCCGCCCCCGAAGCCTCCGCCAATGGTAGCCCCGGATCGCTGCGCTTGGCGACGATTGGCCGGCAGCCAGGAGGGGGCGGGGCGAGGAGCCCGGCAGTGGTCTCGAGCTGGTGACTGCAGCTCCAGGCTAAAGTCCACTTAGAGACTGCAAAGCGCTTTAGCCTCTGCACGCCTGTGGTTTCTGTGCAACCCGAGCCTTTCCAAAGGAGATTCATCACCTTTCAGTTTGACTTGAGAGAATTTTGTAATTGTTTTTGTGTAGAAGGATACAAGGTAAAATGCATGTTGGTATCCGAACCTCAGTGTACAATAAGGATTATTTATATCAACTTTCAGAAAAATCCGTACTTTAACTGCTATTACTAGGCACCCCCTAACTAAGGAGACGACAGAGATAAAGATAGCTAGGATGTAGCTTGGTTGGTAGAGTGCTTGCCTTGCGGTGCACGAAATTCAGTTCCCCGCACTGCATTAAAAAAAAAAAAAAAAAAACTTGGTATGGCCACCTGAATTTAAAAAAATATTTTATTTATTATTTTTATTTTATGTGTATGAGTGTTATGCCTGCATGTAAGTAAGTGCACCCGTGTCGTGCAATGCCCGGGGAGGACAGAAGAGGCCGTCGGATGCCCTGGGACTGGCGTTACAGACAGTTGTTAGCTGCCATGTGGGTGCTGGTATTCGAACCCAGGTCTTCTGCAAGAACAATTAGTGTTCTTAACCGCTGAGCCATCTCCCCAGCCCCTGGCCACCTGAATTTTGACAAAAATGCCAAAAACATACAGACGGGAAAAAGCCTTTTCAACAAATGGTGCCAGCATACTGTTCATCCATATGTAGAAGAATGAAATTACACCCACATCTTTCACCTTCTGCAAAACTCAATTCAAAATGAATCAAAGACCTTAATAAATGCCAAGCGCGGTGGCACAAGTCTTTAATCCCAGCCCTTGGGGGTCAGAGGCAGGTGGATCTCGGTGAAATCGAGGCCAGCTTGATTCACCATAGTGACTTCCAGGCGGGCTGTGACTGGGGAGACCCTGTCAGGAAGAAGAAAAAAAAAAAGATCTTAAAGTAAAACACGAAACAGTGAAATTATTAAGGGAAAACGCTTCATAATATAGGCGCAGGCAGGGACTTTCTGAAGATTCCAGTAACTCAGGAAATAAAGAATGGATGAATGGGATCTTAGGAAACTGAAAAGCTTTTGTACCGCAAAGGAAATAAAACATAAATTGAAGAGGCAGCCTGAAGGGTGGGAGAAATCTTCGCTAGCTATGCATCTGACAGGATATTAGTGGAAATGATTTTTGAATTTTTCCCCATTTAGTATGATGTTGGCTACAGCTTTGTCAACATATATAATATAATATAATCTTCTTTAAGTCGAGCTTTGTGCCTTCTCCCCCTTCCTTCAGGGCTTTTATCATAAAGGGACGTTGAACTTTGTTTTAAAATATTTTGCATCTGGGGCTGGAGCGATGGCTCAGTGTTTAAAAGTACTGGCTGCTCTTGCAAAGGACCCAGGTTTGATTCCCATCACCCACATGGCAGCTCTGTAACTCCAGATCCAGGGTATCTGACACCCTCTTTTGACCTTCTCAGGTGTTGCACGACACAGGAACACTTACATACATTCAGACAATACACTTATAAGCATAAAATAAAAGTAATACCTACATTTGTCTTTTGTTTTTGTTTTTTTACTTTTTGAGACAGGGTCTCCCTGTAGCCCCAGCTGGCCTGGAACGCACTATGTAGACCAGGCTGGCCTTGAACTCACAGAGATCCACCTTCCTCTGCTTCCCAAGTGCTGGGATTAAAGTTGTGCGCCACCATGCCTGGCTAAAATATGTTTTAAGGGGCTGGGGAGATGGTTCAGCAGTTAAGAGCACTGGCTGCTCTTGCAGAAGACCTCGGTTCAAATCCCAGCACACACATGTTGGCTGACAACTATCCAAAACTCCAGCTCCAGGGGCTCTGAAGCACTTTCCTGTCCTCCAAGGGCACTATGCAATACAGGTGCATGCAAGCATAACAACTCATACACATAAAATAAAAATAAATAAATAAATATTTTTTAAATCTTCTGCATCTATCGAGATGGTTATGTAATTTCTTTCCTGGTCTATTTATGTGCTATATTACATTACTAATTTCTGTGTGTTGAGCATCCCTGGAATGAAGCCAACATGGTGATGGTGAATGATATACATATTTTTTTAATTTTTATTTTTTATTTTATGTGTACGTGTGTATTGCCTGCATGTAGGTAAGTGCACCTATGTCGTGCAATGCCTGTGGAGGTCAGAAGAGGCTGCTGGATTCCTTGGGACTGGAGTTACAGACAGTTGTTAGCTGCCATGTGGGCGCTGGGATTCAAACCTGGGTCTTCTGCAAGAACAACCAATGTTCTTAACTGCTATCTCTCCAGCCCAGGTGAATATTTTTAATGTGTTGTTGAAGTCATTTTAGATGGAATTTACTGAGAATTTTTACAACCATGTACATCAGGGAGATTCTTATAATTTTCTTTTATTGTTGAATCCTTATCTGATTTTGGTATCAAGATACTACTGGCTTTATAAAATGAAGTTAGTAGAATTCCTTCCCTTTTTTGTGGAATAGTTTGGGGAGAGTGGTGTTAGTTCTACTTTAAAGATCTGGTAGAATTCAGTAGTGAATTCATCTATATGGAGGCTACCATACGTTTTTTAATTTTTT
>NW_008334957.1:2605055-2611853 GCF_000622305.1 Nannospalax galili | reverse complement strand
CTCTGCCTCCCAAGTGCTGGGATTAAAGGCGTGCACCACCATGCCCGGCCCGTTTTTGAATTTTTTAAAGTACATTTTAGTGTGTGTGTGTGTGTGTGTGTGTGTGTGTGTGTGTGTGTGTGTGCTATAGCACAAATGTGGAGATCAGAGACAACTTTCTTGAGTGAGTTTTCTCCTTTTGCCAAATAGGGGCCTCACGATCAAATTCAGGTCATCAGGCTTGACAGCAAGTCACCTGTTATGCCACCTTGCTGGCCCCGGCTGTGGGCGTTCCTTTGTTAGGAGTCTTCTCATTACTGCTTCAGTCATATTGCTTATTGCAGATCTATATGAACTGTTTAAATCCTTTTGGTTTATTTTTATAGGTCAGATGTGTCTATACATGTATCCATTTCCTCTTGATTCTTTAAGTATACCCTAGTAATCCTCTGAATGACATTGCTGTCTGTTGCAAGCTTCTCTTTTCAGCTCTAAATATAATATAATTAATATAATATAAATAATTTGGGTTTTCTCTCTCCTCGGCTAATTCATCTTGGGTTTCCCAATCTTGTTTATCTTGTTTTATCAAATTTTTTGTATTGTTCTTTTGTTTATTTGTTTCCATTTATTTGGGGTTGGGGGAGGAGATAAGGTTTTGCTATGTGGCTCTGATTGGCCTGGAACTTACTATAGACCAGGCTGGCCTTAAACCCGCTTCAGCCTCTCAGGCCTGGGATGATAGGCCTGTTATACCATGTCTGCCTTCCCCATTTCATTAATTTCTGCCCTGATCTTTATTATTTCTTGTGGTCACCACCAGCAGGGGCCGCTCCTTCCTTCTCAAGGGCGCCAAGGCTGCTCCTCCGCTCGCCCTGGGCTGAGGCCACTCTTCTGCTCACCTGGTGCTGAAGCAGCTTTTCTGTTTGCCCTGTGCTGCCTCCTGGGCTGAGGCCGCTCTTCTGCTCACCTGGTGCTGAAGCAGCTTTTCTGTTTGCCCTGTGCTGCCTCCTGTCATCACTGCTTCTGCCAGGTCCCGGACCCCAGGGCTGGTGAGGAGACTGTCAGCAGAGCCACATTCAGACACGGGAGGCCAGGTTCAGTGACACAGGTCTGCTTTAATGCAGGAAGGCACAAGCTTATATAGGGATAGTGGCCCAATCACAGCACAGCAAGTAGGATACCTCATTAGCATAACAGGTTTAGCATCTTATCACAGTACAGCAAGGATACCTTATTAGCATCATCCTATTAGCATAACAGACTTAACGTCCTATCACAGAAGAGAGGGTAGGATACCTCATTAGCATACTGGGTTTCAGATTACAGAACCTGTATTCCTGGAAACCACGTGACCTTGACAGTTGCAACATCACCCTAGGCTCAAGCCTGTCTCCCACAACTTCTGTCTGCTGATTTGAGTTTGGCTTGTTCTTGTTTTAGCTAAGAACTTGAAGTGCATCAGTAGGTTATTTGAGATTTCTCTGACTTTATCAAACTAGGTTCTCACTATGTAGCACGTAGCACTAACTGACCTGGAACTTGCTATATAGACCAGGCTGGCCTTAAACTCACAGAGATCAATCTGTCTGCCTCCAGAGTGCTGGATTAAAGGTGTATGCCACCACTCCCAGATCCCTCTGATTTTTAATACTTTTTTTTTCTTTAAAGACAAGGGTTTTACTATGTAGCCCATGCTGGCTTAGAACTCCTTATGTAGACAGAGATTTGCCTGTCTCTGCTTTCCTAGTACTTGGATTAACAGTATGTGCTGCCATACCCATCTGCTCTGGGTTTTTATTTTATTTTGTTTAATATTTTTATTTAATTTATTTTATTTTTATGTGTATGAGTGTTATGCCTGCATGTAAGTCCACCCATGTCATGCAGTGCCCACAGAAGTCAGAAGAGTGCATCAGATACCCTGGAACTACAATTACAGTTATTAAGAGCAATGTGGGTGCTGGGATTCAAACTGGATCCTCTGCAAAAGTAGTCAGTGCTCTTAACTGCTGAGCCATCTCTTCAGTCCCTGTTTTTTTTTGTTTTGTTTTGTTTTTTTTTTTGTCTTTTTGAGACAGGGTCTCCTTGTAGCCCCAGCTGTCCTGGAACTCACTATGCTGACTAGGCTGGATTCGAACTCACAAAGATCCGCCTGCCTCTGCCTCCCAAGTGCTGGGATTAAAGGCGTACGCCACCACGCCCAGCTTATTTTGTTTTTATAGATATTTATAGCTATAAAATCCCTCTTAGAACATATTTTTAATTTTTTTCTAAATATATTATGTGTGTATGGGGGGGTACATACTATATAGCATGTACATGGAGGTCAGAGGACAACTTGTAGGAGTTAATTCTTTCCTTCCACAATGTTGGTCCTGGGGATCAAACTTAGGTTGTAAGATTTGGCAGGCAGCACCCCAGCTTGTGAGCCATCTCCCTGCAGCCAGCACCCCAGTCTGTGAGCCACCTCCCTGGCAGAAGCCAAGGCTCTTAGAGGATCTGTAGCTGTCCTCACTCACTCCTCATTTAGGGCTGAGCCTTCTAGAAGAAATGTGGACCCTCTCTCCTGTTCCATTTTCTAAACTTTCTTTGCTGCTGACACTGGTGCTTTTCTGCCATTGCTGTATAGGACAACTGCTTCTTCAACTAGCCCTGGTTTATTCCCTGGAGATTTTAGCAGTCAGTGTCTGGGTGTCATGTGCCATCATCTGTCTCTTTCCTTATGTCATCTTTAAAGGTTTTCATGCTCTTGACTTTATAAAGTTATTTCAGGTTGTCAGGATGACTCAATAGGTAAAAGGCACCCAAAAGTTGTACTCTCACCTGCCATGGGATGTGTACACACAAACACACACACACACACACACACACACAAAATAAAGAAATAAAATAAAATTTAAAGACATTTCATGGCATGTTTCACAGTCTGCAAGTTAAATCAATTTGGAAGACTTCATGGTAACTTTTTCAGAATAAATTTTTAAATTTTATTCATTATTACTGTGCGTGTGAGTGTGATGTGGGTGGGGTGGGGTGACAAGCCTGCCACTGTTTGCATGGGCGGGAAGAGGACAACTCTGTGGAGACATTTCTTTTTTCTGTCTTTCCATGGGTTCCAGGGTTCAAACTCAGGTCATCAGGCTTGCACAACAAGCTCTTTGCCCGTTAAGCAATCTCACCAGCCAGTAACTTTTATATATACCACCACAAACAAACAAGTTGCATGGCTGTAACATCAGCAGTTAGAAGGCAGAGGCATGGATTGCTGGGAGTTTGAGGCTAGCCTGGTCTACATGTGTTGGGGGCCTCTGTTATGCAAAGTAGAAGTCCCTTCACGTCCGGACAGCTCATGCAGCTCGGGATTATGTGCTTGGGCTCCTTTCATAGCTGGGTGCCTTCCTGGCATCTTTCCTGACTCTCCTTTTGAAGTGCCCGCCACAATGCTTTCCTGTGATTTTTCAGGCAGACAGCAGTCTGGCAGAAACCCACTTCCATATGTAAATACAATGTCTCACAAAGTACCTAACAGCCAAAGCTTTTACCACTACCCCCAAGGTATAAATATCCTAGTCTTCTCTCAATATTTGGAGCTAGAAGCAGACTTGGAGCTAGAAGCAGACTTGGGACTAGAGCGGGGACTGAGTTGCTGAGACTTGGAATAAAGAGCTGTAGACTGAGTTCTGTGTCTCCTGCCTGTAATTTAGCCTCCCCGGGGGGCAGCACTCCCTCGTTACCGACTTGCGGACATTCTAGCTTTTGCTGTCCTCGTACTCTTCCCACGTGGTTCAGTGGCCAGTGGACCTCGCATCCTGAGGAAAGTACACGGGTGGAAAAGGGACAGGATTCGGCTGGACAACGCTCCAGTAGCAGAGAAACTTTCAGCACCAAAGATGCGCGGGCAGAGACACGGGACCCGAGCCAGCGGGAAAAGCCTGCGGGGCACCCGCCGCCGCGGCCAGAGATGCCTGTGGCCAGACCCGCGCTGCGACTAGCCAGGTGTGGCAGGGACCCCGAGATACCCGCGCACACCACGCCTGGGGCACAGAGCACTCCCTATATCTGGCGCCACAACGTAGGAGCTTCTGAATCTTGTGGGACCCTCTGAACCTCGTGGGACCCTCTGAACCTCATGCCACAACATAAGAGCCTCTGAACTTCGTGCCAGCTAGGACCTGGTGCCCACAGAAACACTAGATCCCTGAGTATCCCTCCCACTCAGGAGGGTAATCTAATCTCTTCCTCTCTTCTAAATTTCCTCCTTTTCTTTTCCAGTCTAGAAGTCCTCACGAGGGACCGCTAGGGCCAGAGAGACAACTGAGGTTTTCTGGCCAGGGCTACCCCCTGGTGTTAACTGAAGGTCTCTCTGACCCCCTAGGGGACCCCGACTGCCTATACAGGTGTGGACAAAGACCTCTATCTAGACATCTCCTTAATATCAAACCTGGTGACGCATCGGCCAATTAAAAACCATTAGGGTGGCCGCCAGCCTCTCAAATTTGCGGGCAGGTCTTGTGACTGGGGACCACTGTGATCCCCTGAAATTCCAATTTCAGGAACGTCCCTTTGGAAACCGTCACTTCATCCCACTTTTCTATCTGAACACTGCTAGGAAAAATCCCTAAAGTTCTAAGCTTTAGAGTCAGGCAGATCCCTCTACCCTGCCCCCAAGCATTCAAGCAGCAGCTGAAACCAGTTCAGTAAAAATTCAAATTAGCTAACCCCTGCCGAGCAGCCTGTGGCTCCAAGGCAAAAGATTTAAAGTGACACATTTTTTTTTCTCTGCAGTCTCAGCCAAGGTGCTTCAGCCTTCTAGTGTCCAACTGCTGTAAAAACATCTTCCCCTTACAATGGGAAGTTCTGTATCACGACAGAGGAAGCACCAGACTCGTTCTCTAAAACCTCTACTCAAATCCAGAGGGATTAAAATTTCAAAAGAGGAAAGCTTAAAATTTTGGAATGAGGTGTACCAATTTGCACCCTGGATCTTATCAGCAGACGTATCTGATCCAGAGGTTTGGAACTTTCTTTCACATTTGACTTATAAGAAAGAAGCCCAAGAAAAGCATGATTTTCCTCTTTCCTTTTTCCCAATAATGGTAGCCATCCAGCAATGCTTTAAAAACCGACCTAAAATTGAAGAAAGTTTACAAACATCAGAGAATAATAAAAGAGAGGTTGTAAGCGATAAAAAAAGACCCTGCAGACTGTCCAGTAGCAGATTCAACAAAAGCCAGACAAAATCCACTCATCAGTAAAATTGATCCTCACCCCTCTCTTGCTGATTCAACAAGCCCAGATACTAAAGCCCAAATTTCAAAAGCTGCCAAAGATTCTCAGGTAAAATGCCCTCCACCGCCTCCACCTCGACTGCCTCCTGTGGAGACACGCCTTACAGCCACAGAGCAGCTGTGTAGCCTTAGAGACAGTGAAAGCTGCCAACTTCAAAATTCCCAGCCTCAGTTGTCTCAGGACTCCCAAATCCCACCAATAGAGTCTTTTCCTATCTATTTGCAAATAACCAGGCAGCGTCCATTGGCATGGTATCCGCTTCCTACAGCGGAACTTAAGGAATTGCGCCAAGCTGTACGTGAAGATGGCATTCATGCTCCTTGTACTAAATCTATACTACAAACATTTAATACTAACCTGCTTCCCCAGGATTGGAGAGACATTTGTAGATCTACCCTCCCCAGTCCATTATTCGTACAATGGGAAGCCCTATTTAGAGATGAGTGCCTAATGCAAGCTAAAAGAAATGACACTCATAATCAAGGAGAGACCTCTTCATTAACCTTCCAAAGCAGAAACCAACTGAAACCCTCCCAGACTTTGTACTAAGAGTACAGGCCAGTTCAGATAGAAAAATAACAGACCCTACAACCAAAGCAATGCTTTTAAACAAACTTGTCTGGGAAGGGATGACCCCTGAGCACAGACAAGCATGCCAGGGACTAAAAAATGAACATCACGACAAATGGATTGTGGCCACCCATGACATTGGGACTGCCACGTACCAGGCCTCTTCTCTTGCCCAAGCCTTTGTAGTTGCAACCCAACCCAACTCAAAATGCTTTAAATGTGGAGAAACTGGACACTGGAAAGAAAATTGTCTCCAAAATGGTTCGGCTGCCACTCGACCCCCTAAAACCCTCTGTCCTCGCTGTAAAAGGGGCTTTCACTGGAAAAGAGATTGTAAATCTAAATATGACAGAGATGGCAAAACTTTGCCACCTTTAAACTCCTTCCAGGGCAGCCCTCAGTCCCGCTAACAAGAGGGAAGCCACAAACATTATGGGTAACCAGTATTACAGAAACTGCCCATCCAAAATTAACCATAAAAATAGACAATAAACCTTTCAAATGCCTCCTTGACACTGGGGCTGATAAAACCATCTTAAGGCGATCTGAGGTTCCCCCACACTGGGAATTAATACCAGGACCCCAACTAATGGGAGTAGGGGGGCCCTCCCGAGCATTCATCACTAAAAACTTCTATAAATGGGAAGATCCTGATGGAGAGGTTGGCACAATAAGACCCCTGATTGCAGATATAGCCACAAACCTCATAGGATGAGATATCTTGGAAGACCTCAATGTAATTCTTACTAGTGGGTCTAAAGAGAAATGCCTTAAAATAGATGATTAGATGAGGTCCCTAAAACAACAGGACCCCCAATTCCAAGGGCCACTGTTGATTACCACACTCCCTGCCTTGATTGGACCAACGCAGAGCCAGTCTGGGTGGAACAGTGGCCATTACCCAGGGAGAAATTACTCATTTTACAACAACTTGTAAAAGAACAGCTACAGCTGGGT
>NW_008334957.1:2598141-2601278 GCF_000622305.1 Nannospalax galili | reverse complement strand
TTGGAGCTAGAAGCAGACTTGGAGCTAGAAGCAGACTTGGGACTAGAGCGGGGACTGAGTTGCTGAGACTTGGAATAAAGAGCTGTAGACTGAGTTCTGTGTCTCCTGCCTGTAATTTAGCCTCCCCGGGGGGCAGCACTCCCTCGTTACCGACTTGCGGACATTCTAGCTTTCGCTGTCTTTGTACTCTTCCCGTGTGGTTCAGTGGCCAGTGGACCTCGCATCCTGAGGAAAGTACACGGGTGGAAAAGGGACAGGATTCGGCTGGACAACGCTCCAGTAGCAGAGAAACTTTCAGCACCAGAGACGCGCGGGCAAAGACACGGGAACCGAGCCGGCGGGAAAAGCCTGCGCGGCCAGAGACGCCTGTGGCCAGACCCGCGCCGCGACTAGCCAGGTGTGGTGGGGACCCCGAGATACCCATGCACACCACGCCTGGGGCACAGAGCACTCCCTATATACATGGCAAAACTCTCAGAAAAAAAAATATACATAGATCAGAGCACCCCAGCTTTACTTTCCCAGGTGCTCCTGGTTGGTTGGACCTTTAAAATACCCTACCAATTCCTGTGCCTGTGTGTGAGACCTCTATACTCAATATATCACCAACCGGGACTTCATTTTGGGTCTTAACTACTGAAAATTTCAAATAAAACCATTTAAAGTATGAAGAATATTAGATCACCAAGTGAGCTTCCTTTCCCTGCCCCCTCTGTTGTGCTGAGGCTCAAACTCAAGGCCAGGTGCAGACTCATAAAGGACTCTACCACTGAGCTACATCCCCAGGCCCCTGTCTCCTTCCTTTGAACACTACACGTTTTTTTTAGAGATTTTATTTTTCCTCCTCCTCCTTGGGCTCAATAAATCCTTATTTTGAGATTTTCTTTTGTTTTATTATTATCCACGTACTATGTACACATGCAGGATCAGAGGATCCTCCTCTTCTTTTTCTTCTCTCTTCTATCTTTTTGAGACAGGGTCTCTCTGTAGCTCCAGCTGGTCTGGAACTCGCTATGTAGACCAGGTTGCCCTTGAACTCACAGAGATCTGCCTGCCTCTGCCTCCCAAGTGCTGGGATTAAAGGCATCCCCCACCATGCCAGGCCAAGATTTTATTTTCACTTTATGTGTATGAGTGTTTTTCCTGCATGTATGTAAATGTACCACATGCATGCCTGTTGCCCCAGGAGGCCAGAAGAGGGCATCAGAGCCCCTGGAAATAGAGTTAAGGATAGTTGTTAGCTGCCATGTGGGTGCTGGGAATCAAACCTGGGTCCTCTGCAGCTCCTAACCATTGAGTCATCTCTCCAGCCCTGGATACCACAGTATTGCCTTCTATCTTGCTGTTGACCCTATTCTAGACCATGAGCAAGGATTTTTATGGCTAGATTTCTTCAATAACTCCTGAAAGGAAGTCATTACAAGGTATGTCAGTGTTTAAACTTTGTATATGTATAAAATGTGCAACACATATAAACTTAAAAAGTTGAATTTTTCATAAATAAAAAAATTGAAAAGTTTTTTATGACCTACTAGATATTACCAGGTTTTGTTGTTGGGAGAGAAGGTATTGTCTTGTTATATTTAGATATGGTTTTATGTTTTATGTACAAATAATGGACAGGTGTTCTATCTATAAATTCCATTTTCAAAAAACAACTAGGATTTTATATTATTTATTTGTATCGCAATGATCCCAATACCTAAAAATTGCTTTGTTTTTGAGACAGGGCCTCACTACAGAGCTCAGGCTGGCCTTGAACTCACAATCCTCTCCCTTATCCTCCCAAGTGCTTTGATTATAGACATTTGTTACCATGCCTGGCACAAGATTATCAGCTTTGAGAAGACAAGGCTGGTAACTACACTAGATCAAACAATAAAAGATAACTGATTATAACAACTATCTATATAGCTAATATGAATCTGTTCTGTCATAATAATTCATTGAATTTTCATAAACCATTGAACTAAGATATATTGTTTACATTTTGCAGATGAAAAAAAATCAGATAAAGAAGTTTGCCCATGGTCAAAGATCAAATCTAGGCAAGAGCCATGTGGCTATCAGGCCTTTTGGCCTGAGCAACTCTCCTGGATTTGTCTTAGGGACACCTGCCTTAGCAGCATAGGAATGAGCGCTTACAGGCCATATGTACCACTGAGGGCACTGCAGGCAGCTATCGCTGACAGTTAGTCAAGACAGCTTCTCGAAGAGTTCACAAAGATGTTAAAGGCAAGTGGGGGAATATGACAGTGAATTATTCCAGAAATATACCCTCAAAGATGAACTTTAAAAACAAGCCAGGCATAGTGGCGCATGCCTTTAATCCCAGCACTTGAGAGGCAGAGGCAGGTGGATCTCTGTGAGTTCAAGGCCAGCCTGGTCTACATAGTGAGTTCCAGGACAGCTGGGGCTACAGGGAGACCCTGTCTCAAAAAGACCAAAAAAAAAAAAGAATCGAAAGTTCAAGGCCAACCTCAGCTACCTACCAAGACACTGTCTTAAAAACAGACAAACAGAAGCATATTAAAAAGAAGCCAGGCCAGGTAGCACACGCCTATAGTCCTAGCACTTGGAACTTGTTACCCCCTGCCTCAGCCAGCTTGGACAACTTAGTGAGACTCTCTCAAAATAAAAGTAAAAGAGGGCTGGGGTACAGCTCAGTGATAGAAAATGTGTCTAGCATGTGAGATGGTCTAGGTTCAACCTTCACTACCACAAAAAAGAAAGAGAAAGGAAGAGGGAGAGAGGGAGAAAGGGCAGTAGAGAACCTGGTTCTGCTTTGCGCTGCCCTCTATCTCTTAACTTTTTGAACTATGACTATCCCATCCACACAGAGTGAAGTCACAGTCACTCTGAGAGGAAGCAGAACCCTAACACAGCTCAGCTGAAAGACAAGAATGATTCGAGGACTCATTTTTCCTACCCTCGCCCAACACTGGTTAAGGAGAATTTAGGGGAGAAAAACTAGAACCAGAGAGAAAGCAAGAGGGTTAAGCTGTTGGATGAATGTCCCTGGGACAAGGCCAGGAACTTGGCTCTTCAGCAGACCAGTCATGCAGGGGGGAATAAGGGGGTAACAGTAGAGTATCTTTGCCTTGAAAGCACACTACACACACACACACACACACACT
>NW_008334957.1:2539778-2597499 GCF_000622305.1 Nannospalax galili | reverse complement strand
TTTCTTCAATGATGTAGTTTTATGTAAGTTGTCTGTGCTCTGCTAACCTCTCACTTCTGGTCCTTTAGTAACCCCAGTTAAATTCAAGCTAGACTTAGGTGGTGTAATGATTCCTCTTGGGTTTCAACTTGGCTGCTGGCTTTGGAGTTAACGAAAAGGCAAGCCACTGGGCACACCCATCATGGATGTTCTGGATCAAGTTAACTAAAGTAGAAAAACCCATCTAAATGTGGGCGGCACCTTCCAGGAGCAGCTCAGATAAAAGGAAGTCCAAGAAAAAAAGCTTTGTTTTTTGCCTGCTTGCCTTTGCTCTGGCCAGTTCATGCGCGCTGCTGCTGCTGCTGCTGCTCCCCCTTCTGCTCCCCCCTGCTCCTGCTCCTGCTGCTGCTCCCCCTGCTGCTCCCCTTGCTGCTCCCGCTCCTTCTCTGCTTCTTTGGTTGCCTGTATGACTCTCCAGAATCTCCTGGCTTTCACTGGTGGACTGCTGATGCATCCAGCCTCACCGATCGACCGAGCAGTTGCAGAGTTCTTGGTATCTCTAGTGTGAAGACAGCCATTGTTAAGACTACTGAGCCAGTATCGTGTGGCCCCTTGTTCCATTTTTAATTTATTTATTTTTGGTTGTTTTGAGACAGGGTCTCCCTATAGGCCCAGCTGGCCTGGAACTCACAGAGATCTGCCTGCCTCTACCGCCAGAGTACTGGGATCAAACGCTGGGGTTTATTTTTACTTAATTTTTTATGTGTATGAGTATGTGTTTGAATGTATGTAAGTGCACCATGTGTATACAATGCCTGCAGATGCCAGAAGGTGTTGGATCCCCTGGAACTGGAGTTACGGATGGTTTTTAGGTTCTATGTGGGTGTTGGGAACCTGAGTCCTCTGTGAGAAAAGCCAGTGTTCTTAACTGCTGAGTCATCTCTCTAGCCCCCAATTTTAATTTATATGTGTTTAAGTCTCTGTGTATTGGGGGCTGAAGAGATGGCTCAGCGCTTAAGAACACTGACTGTTCTTGCAGAAGACCTGAATTTGAATCCCAGCACCCACAAGGCAGTTAACGGTCTGTAACTCCAGTTCCAGGGGATCTGAAAGCCTCTTCTGTCCTCTGCTGGCATTGCACGACATGGGTGCACTTACCTACATGCAGGCATAATGCTCATACACATAAAATAAAAATAATAAATAAAATATTAAAAATTAAAAAAACAAAGCCGGGCGTAGTGGTGCATGCCTTTAGTCCCAGCACTTGGGAGGCAGAGGCAGGCATATCTTTGTGAGTTCCAGGACAGCCTGGTCTACATAGAGAGTTCCAGGACAGCTGGGGCTACAAGGAGACCCTGTCTCAAAAAGACAAAAAACCCCAAAAAATCTCTGTGTATTGGTATGTATGTGTATGTGCATGCAGGTGCCCAGGGAAGCTAGAAGAGGAATCCTATCCCCTGGAACTGGAGTTAAGGCAGTTGTGAGCCACTTGATGGGAATGCTGGGAGCTGACGTAGATCCTCTGGAAGAGCAGGCAGTGCTTTTAATTGCTGAGCCATCTCTCCATCCTCCAAATCCCCCTTTCATATACTATTCGTTCTATGTTTGTGTTCTTTTAGAACTAATACAGGTGGTATGTCTTTTGTCTGTTCCTGGTAGAGATCTGGAATGTGAACTTAAGCCATACAAGTCACAGTAAAAGTGTCATCACACTCTTGGGAGAGCACACAGTGGTGGTGAGGGGAGGCTATGCGTGCTCAGGACAGAAGGGAGGTCCATGAAGAGTGAGCTGAATTTGAGTGTAGGTGACAGTGGCTAACATTTCTTCTGAGGTAGAAATGGGCACATAGGGATAAAATTTAAATCAAATAAGAGAGGGAAACATTGCTTTACATGTCTGAATTTGTTATTTGGAATTATTATTCCTGGCACAGTATGTAATATAGTTATCTAGGGATACATTTTTCTGAGATTTAGAGTGCTGGGGATTGAACCCAGGGCCTCATACAAGTGCTCTTCCACAAAGCTGTACCCCTAGACCCATATGTTACTTAATAAAGGGCTACATCTTTTGTTTTTATTTCATTTTTTAAACTCTTATACTTAATTTACTTACTTGTATGTGTGATATGTGTGGGTGCACGCCACGGCATGTGTGTGGAGCTCAAAAGACAGCTTACTGGGGTTGCTCCTGTTCTTCCACCTTGTAGATCTAGGGATTGAACTCAGGTCATCAGGCTTGGAAGCAAGTGCCTTCACCCACTGAGCCATCTTCCCAGCTCCATCTTTCTTTTAAATGTGTATGAGCACATTTCCTACATGTATGTAAGTGCACCCATGTTGTACAATGCCCATGGAAGTCAGAAGAGGGTGTCAGAACACCTAGAAGTGGAGTTATGGATGGCTGCTACCTGCCATGCGAGTGCTCAGAACTGAACCTGGATCATCTTGCAAGAGCAACCAGTGTTCCTAACTGCTGGGTCATCTCTCCAGCTCCACCCCCTTTAAATTTTTAAAAATTTATTATCCAGCTACATCTTTTAAAGGGAAATTTGTCTTTGATTTTGAATTGACTACATTTGTCAAGGAAATCTAGTTACAAACTCCAGCTAGTGGGAACACATGAGGCAAAGTACAAGAAACAATGTGAAAATAAAAAGTTTTAGAGAAATTAAGGAGCGTGTATAGTATTAGATTCATTAAGATGTTTGATATTTACTTCTAATTAAGAACTTTTACAATAAGTAAATTCTATCAAATTTTAGCTGTACTGATCAATGCTTCCCTAATCATAGTTCAAAATGTCAGTCCTTGTGATGTGGCTTTATTTCTACATAGGGGTGTTGCAGATGTAGTCAGGGTAAAAATTAACTCATACTGTACCAGAATGGGCCTGAAATCTGATGATGGAAAGAAACAGCGACAGACAGACACACAGAGACACAGAGACAGAGACATATAGAGACAGAGTGAGACACACAGAGGCAGATAATAGAGGGGAGGCAGAAAGGGAGAGGGGTGGAGAAAAGGGGAGAGAGGGAGAGGAGGAACAGAAGCTCAAGAATGTCCAAGAGGTTTCCCAGTAACCTAAAATGTTTGGACAGAGAAGGACGAGGAGGAGGGAGAGGAAGAATAGGAGGAAGTGGCCACATGGGCATAGGCAGAGGTTGGAATATTAAACCTGTAAGCCGAGGAGCAGCAAGGGTGCCAAGCCTTGTGTCACAGGCCTGAAATCCCAGCTACAATAATACTTGGGAGGCTGAGGCAGGACGGTTGAAGGCTCAAGGCAGGCTTGCTTGGGCTAGACTGAACTCAAGACCAGCCAAGGGGGCTGAAGAGATGGCCCAGCGGTTAAGAGCACTTGCTGTTTTTGCAAGAGGACCTGGGTTCGGCTCTCAGTACCCACATGGCTGCTAACAACTGTCTGTAACTGAAGTTGCAGAGGATTCAACATTTTCTTCTGGTCTCTGTGGGTACTGCATGACATGGGTGCACTTGCATACATGCAGGCAAAAAACTCATGCACATAAAATAAAAATAAATAAATAAAAAGGGAGGCCTTGGAGCTGGGCGTGGTGGCGCATGCCTTCAGTCCCAGCACTTGGGAGGCAGAGGCAGGTGGATCTCTGTGAGTTCAAGGTAAGCCTGTTCTACACAGTGAGTTCCAGGCCCGCTGGGGCTGCAAGGAGACCCTGTCTCAAAATAAAAAAAAAAAGACAAAAAGGGAAGTGTTGGAGAATTAGTGAGACCCCCCATCTCAAAAATTTTTTAAAGGTGCTATAAGTTTGGTTCAGTGGTAGAGCTTGCATAACATGTGCAAGGCTCCAGGTTCAATCAGCAGCAAATACATACATATACATGTGCACACCAACCCACACGGACACCCACACCCACATCACACATACCTGGAACACCAAGTTTTTCCAGCAACCTCTGGCAGAGAGGGGAGCAGTGTGCTTCATGAATTTCCCTGAGACAAAAAAAAATGCCTGTGAACTCTGCAGGCGTGAACTGCCAGAGGAAATGACACACAGGCCCCACTTGATGAGTAGGTGAATTTAATGGGGTTAATTTTACAAAGTGGTAGACTGGTACTGAGAGTCTCTTTCACCTGAAGTCCCACCAAACTCTTGCTTGGCTCTAAAGCTGCAGAACTAAGGCAAATGGGGCCTTAGGGCTCCACCTACTGTCCAAACAACAGAAGTGAGTACAAGCTCATGTACCTGTGTGCACTGTCACTGCTCTGACCAGCGATTTTGCTGTTACTGGCAAACACTGCCATTAAACTTAATTTTGCTTCACTCTGGCGCGGGAAAGCTGAACAGTAGTTTCTGGGAATTGGAGGATGTCTTATCCTAGCAGGACCTCTGAAGGAACAAACCCACTGTGTCAACACCTAGTTTTCAGACTCGCAGCTGCCTGAACTCTGAGAAACCCCATTTCTCTTGGTTTGAGTGCCCCAGCCTGTAGTAATTTGTTACAGCAAGCTGAGAAAACAGGTGTTTGGTATTAGGCAGTTCATGCTGCTCTAATAAATACAAAAGATAGGAACATAGTGGCCTGACATGGTGGCACTTGCCTTCTGTCCTATTTTGTTACGAATATGCTTGTGCATATATACACATACAGTAAGCAGATATTTGTGTTTTGTTTTTTAAAAATGTGTAATTGAGATAAGTGTTAAGTGGTTAAATGTTGTAAATCTATATTCTCACATTTAGGTTATGAGATACTAAAGGCCTAAGCATTCCTCAAGGACCTTACCACCTACTCTGAGACATATAATGCTGCTGTGATTGTACATGGGATACTTATATCATGTTTAGCAGAATTATGGCCTTGCCATTGTTGTCATTTGAAAAATAAGCATGATGCAATAAAGAGATGCAATTGGATGTCAAGTTGACAAGGGGTGGACTTATGATGGCTAATCTTAGTTGTCAACTTGACTAGATCAGGGATTAACTGAAATGAAAGACTTTCATGACCGGATCATTTGAAGCTGGAAGACTCAGCCTAAACGTGGGTGTTACCTTCTGAAGGCAGCCTGAGGCGTGGCAGCCAGAGCTTGTCACTTTTTACCTTCCCTCTCACTGGTGGGTTTCCCCTTGCTGCTGCGGCATTCCTCCACTGATAGAGGCAGCGCCTTTGAATTCCAATAGACTAAATATTAGCAGACTCCAGGAATCCTCCAGGCCTTCAGCACCAGATTGGAACTACTGAGGCATCCAGCCTCATGAACCGAGCAACTACCTGTTCTCAGCCTCTCCAGCATGGCGCAGCCACTGTTGGACTACTCAGATGCTATCCTGTAAGCTGATCTAATAAATCCCCATGTACATATTCATTTTATCAGTTCTGTTCCTTTAAGAGAACCCTAATACAAAGAGCGAAGGACAATTCATGACATTAACCTTGGCCTCCATGTACACACATATGCATGCAGGTATACGTGTGCCCACATACATCAAACTATATACACACACAAGGAAATGGAAAGAGAAAAATAGCCAATATTAAGTAGGTGTGTTGACACACACCTATAATCCCAGCACTTGGTGGGGAGGGGGGCAGAGGCAGGAGGATCAGGAGTTCCAGGTCATCCCTGTCTACGTATTGCGCTTAGGTGAGCCTGGGCTATGAGACCTTGTCTAAAACAAAAATATCAACCAAGATTTAATAATGTTAAATACTTTCAGCCTAAGTACCCTGTAAAAGACAAGAAGGTGTACACAAAATGCCATCTGGACAAACGACTGTCATGATGATTAATCACCTCAACAGAGGCCAGAAATGCAGATGGGTTATCCAGGAAGGGTCTTGAGGAGAACACTCTATAGCATGGATGTCCTGACATACAGTGATTGACAGGATTTTAAAGAATTTAATACCAGCAGAAACGCTGCTACCCAGGACGGAAGACAGAAGTGAAGGAAGGATTCCCTGGTGCAGAGCCACTAATGGAGAGGACAGAACTGAGGGAAGTGTAGGTGTGGCCAGAGCCCATCGCAGTCCTTGAAGTCATAGTTGACCTTGTTATATACTGTGTGTTGTGTGTGCATGGAGGCCAGAGGACAAACTCCGGTGTTGTTCACGGGTACTGTCCCACCTTTTTTTCCATATTTTCCCCAGACAGGGTCTCTCACTGTCCTGAACTCAGGCTAGGCTAGGCTGCTTGGCCAAGGAGCAGGGGTCTCTCCTGCTTCACCTCCCCAATGCTGGGATCACAAGCCTAAGTCACTATGCCAGTCTTTAAAAAATGTGTACTAGCTACGGAACTTGAGCACATTAATAACTGAGCTATCTCCCCTAGGCCTTTTTTTTTTTTTTTCCCTTTACTTTTAAAAACTGCATGTGCATGCAATGTGGGGAGTGGGGGAACATGCCATGATGTGTGTGTGGAGTTGTTTCTCATATTCCCTTTACCTGGGCTCCAGCAATTGAACTCAGGTCATGGGACTTGTGCAACAAGCATCTTTATCCGCTGAGCCATCTCCTGGTCCTTAGGTAGATCTTCTTTGTTTAAATGTGTTTGAGTGTTTTGCCTGCATGTATGTAAGTGCATTCCTGTTATGCAATGCCCATGGAGGCCACCAAGGGCCTCAAATCCCCCGGAACTAGAATTTCAGATGGTTGTTAGCCACCATGTAGGTGCTGGGAACTGAACCCCAGTCCTCTTATAACTGCTGAGCCATGTCTCCAGCCCCTCCCTCTGTGTTTCAAATCTGTGTGATAGTGACCTCTTTAATCCTTGCAAATTCTACCTTTCATAAAGGAAATGTCTACCCTGTGCCTGTTTTAATGTTTGCTGCTACAATACCAGAGATTGGGTGACATATTTTTATGATACTAATGTATTTTCATAGTTCTGGAGCTGTGGAAGTCCAAGATCAAAGCACCAGGCCTTCTGATTAAGCACTAGAGAGGTTACAGACAACCTTGTACAGGCAAGCATGCGCTGGGCTCTCAGGGTCCCAGCGTGCACTCCTGGGCAGTGAAAGCTCCTCCGCTACTGAGGTCTACTCAGTCGATCCCGTCCCTATTTCACCCATATACCTTCCTCAGGATGTGAGGTCCACTGGCCACTTGGACCACACGGGAAGCGAACGAGGAACGGCGAAAGCCAGGGTGTCCGTGAGTCGGTGATGGAGGAATAGCGCCCCCCGGGGAGACTGGATAACAGGATTTAGCGTTACAGCTCAACACAGTGACTCAGCTCAGATCTCAGTGATTCAGCTCCAGCTCCAAGTCTAAGTGATCCAGCTCCAACTTTATTGGGGTAAAACTAGGACTATTTATAGTGTAGAGACAGTAGAAGAAGCCTTAGCTGATAGGTACTTTTAGGATGCCTCATTTACATAGGGCGGTGGGCTTCTATCAGACTATCAGACAACGCCTGATTAAAACCTGGTAGCTCCTGTGCCAGAGGGCATGTATTTGTGGTGAGCACTTTAAAAGAAGAGTCAGGGAGGATGCCAGGAAGGCACTCTGCTATGAAAGGAATCTGCAGCACATGGTTTCTGAGCTCGTGAGCTATCCGGACGTGAAGAGACTTCTACTTGCACAACAGAGAACCCCAACAACCTTGGAAGCAAAGCAGTGGAGAGACAGACCAACATCTACTAAGCTGAAGACTGGAGGACGACTCTTGCAGAAGAAAAGGCCACAGCAGGACCAATGAAAGGAAAAGACTCTTTTCTTTTTAAACGCTTATGCATCAGCATCTCCTGGGGGGGCTTGTTAAAATTCAGATGGCTGGGCCTGCTTGGGGTGGACCTCAAGAACTTACACTCTCAATAAGCTCCCAATGGATAAATGTGCTGTTTAACGGAAAGACTGACAGCAACTATTGTAGGCTAAAGGAAGATGTGTACAAGTCCTGGGAGAGGTACATTCAGGGAGTAAAACAGTAGGCTCGATAAGATGGTTAGGTAACAAAAGATATTGAATACTTGCCCTTGACTAAAGCAGAGGCAGGCTGATCTCTGAGTTCCAGGCCAGCCAGGGCAACAGAGTGAGATCCTGTCTTTTAAAAAAGAGTGAGGTATCGCCGGTCGTGGTGGTGCACGCCTTTACTCCCAGCACTCGGGAGGCAGAGGCAGGTGGATCTCTGTGAGTTCAAGGCCAGCCTGATCTACATAGAGTTCCAGGACAGCTGGGGCTGTAGGGAGACCCTGTCTCAAAAAGAAAAAAAAAAAGTGAGGTATCTCTTCCACTGAGGAAGGCTGACAGGTAAGTACACTACAGGGAGGTAAAGTTGAGGTGGGGGGAAAGCAAGTTATGAAATGTCCCCCCACACTCTCCTTTCAAAGCAGGACCACCTGCAGAGAATGAAGGGGGTAAGGCAGCACACAGGCAACTATCCAACGAAAACAGCAAGAGCGAAAGCTGGAGAGGCGGCTCGGTGAAGAGCACTGGCTGCTCAAACACAGGACCTGGGTTCAGTTCTCAGCACCCCCATGGTGGCTAACAACAGGCCGTAACTCCAGTTCCAGGTGATCTGACGTCCTCTTCTGACCTCCAACGTCAGGGACACACAAATGCACAATCTATACATGCAGGCAAAGCACTCATACACATGAAATAAGAAAAAAGCGAGAGCATCAACACCCAGGGAAGCCTGCTCTTCTCTGGACTAGCAAACTGTGGAGCAGATGGGCATTTGAATCAGAGCTCTATTAAAAATGGCTAAGCTAAGAGGGGCTCGGCTCTTTGCTTTGCTCGCTCCAGTCATGTACTTAAGAGGTGCCCAAGATCCCCACTCCGGACTCTTCTAGTCAAAACAGAGGCATAGGGACAGGAGTTAGTTTTCATTCTCTTGCAAATACTGGAAAAATGGGACTAAAATCTCCCCATTTAGAACTTGGAATATAGAACTCTGCCCTCAGGCAGACATGTTTCATTCAGTCAGTATGCATTTGGGCCTACTATGTGCAACACTGGCTTCCTTTGCATTCAGTTTTATCAGCACTTGATCCAACTTTTAATATTAGGGGTCCCCGGTATTAGTTTTGGAACATTTCAGTTTTTTTAAAAAATTTAGTTTTATGTATTTTTCTTGCATGTAAGTCTATCTATGCACGCATTGCCTGTAGAGGGCAGAAGAGGGCATTGGATCCCCAGGAAATGGGAGTTCTGAATGGCTGTAAGCCACCATGTGGGTGCTGGGAACCAAACCTGGGTCCTCTGCAAGAGAGCAGCCAGTGCTCTTAACCACTGAGCCATCTCTACAGCCTGACTTTCACTTTTTGGTTAGGATGTTCATCTCATCCAGAATTCCTTGAGTGCTTCATGGGGCTTTGGAAAGGCTTGTGCAAAAGGCCTAAAATTTTTTTAAAAAAATTTATGTCTGGTTTGCCTGCATGTACATAAGTGCACCATGTGTGCAATGCCTGTGGAGGTCAGACGATGGCATCAGATTCCCAGGAACTGGAGTCATTGTAAGTTGTGAGCCACCATGTGGGTGCTAGGAACTGAGCCAGGGTCCTCTACAAGAGCAGCAAATATTCTTGACTGCTGAGCTATCTCGCCAGCCCTAATATTTACTGATATATATTAAAATATATAAATATACCTACTCTAAAATAGATACATTCTCAAAATGTTGCCTGACCTGGTCTTAAATATTCTTGGCTTGTACAGGTCTCCTGCCTCAGCCTCTCAAGTTGCTGGACTACACAGGTGCACCCACTGTGCCCTGCCCCCTGCTCCCCCCCCAAAAAACTGTGCTAGTCCTATGTACCCCAGATAGCCTTGAACTCACAGAGATCTACCTGTCCCTGTCTCCTGGGTGCTGGGATTAAAGGCATGTATCACCACACCTGGTTCCAGCCAAAAGTCTTCATTAAATAAAAAATTTTTATAGTAGAACATGAATATTTTCTGGATAGGTGAAAGCTTTTATATTACATTTTTATTTTGCAAGAAAATAAATTATACAACTTAAAAAATAAAATCCAAAAATTAAGCAGTTCATCAAAATATTTTGGCCTACTGCATACATAAACTGCTACCATTTAAAATTGCACAGCGATATCATCTCAGTATGTAGTGGCACACATTCAAAACTGTAGAGACCGAGAGGGTAGATTACACCTTAGGAACTCAACTTTGTTCAACACTCCAGACCATGTATAATGTAGATGACAGGAAAACTCTCATATCATATGTATCTCACAACCATGACCTTGAAGAATTTATGACAGCCTCCCAGTCATTTACATGAAAATAGAAAAACCAGCTTGAGTTTATGATAGCAAATCTCTCTGTAAAACTAGCAAATCTTTCACCAAATTGAATTTTAAAAATTTGCCCTTGGAGCAGGGCTAATGATATCCTACTGCAAATAATGCAAAATACCTCTTAATTACTAAGGTCATATTATGTATTAAATTTAATGAAAAGTGAAAATAAGAATGCTAACAGCTCATTTCTGGAGATCTTAATAGTTACGCACAAAATAAAAGCAAGGGACATCAATGAACTCAGGAACCTCCTTCAATAAATGTAAAAATTGGAAGACCAGAATTTAGTTCCAGATCCTTATTAAAAATTTTGGAACAATGATGGTTTCACACTTGTCTAATTATGAGCATCAAATGTGTTCTGTGTTTTCACTGTGGAATTTTGTTTTATTTCTACTTACTCTGGCCATTTCAGGGGGTTTCATCTTTAAATTAGATGGTTAATGCTCAAAATGGAAATGAATTCTTGAGTCACCCACCTGACACATTGCTCCCACCTGACACATTGCTCATTTAAAAAATGGGGTTCTGGTGGTGGGGTGGGAGGGCTTGGTTTTCCTTTCCCTGACCTGTGCCGGGTTCCACGCTCATGCTACATGCACAGGAGAGAGAGAGCTGCCAAGGGCAAAAACTGTGATTCTGGACCTCCAGGTTTAAGATTCATTTCCAATTCTTTTTTTCTTGAATTAGCAAATCTATTGCTAAAATATAAAGAAAATCTCAACAATGGTATAGGCACCTTGTCAGCTAAATGGTTTTGATAAACACCAAAGTGTAGGCAAATTTATATATATATATATGAAACAAAGATGAAAGCTGTTAAAGTCTACAGTGTTCGCTGCTGTTCATTCCCTCAAAATACAATTAGGACATAATTAACTATTAAAAAATTTATAAAAATTTAATAGAAAACTTTGCTATGGATTTAGTGTTACCCACTTTGCATTAAATTTGCCTTTATAAATCAGAACATAATGGCTCTCATTCTTAAATGACCAAAAAGATTAGAAATTTCAAAGAAGTTCTGAGAAAAAATATGGTTTAAAATGACAAGTCTTAAACATTAAGGAATGGCGTACAATTTTTCCTTTGACTGTTTCCTCCTTTGGCATTCTTGTACTGGGACATGAAAACATGCTGACACCAAGCTATAAACAGAAGGGCCCGGCTGTTATAAAATTATTCTTCTAAACTCCGACTGTGCCCATTGTGAGCAGTCATCTAACTGAAGAAAACCGGGCACTGTTAGCTCTTCACAGTAAGTTCTAATAATTACTGTCTTAGAGTTGCAGTGTGAGGTCTTAAATTACAGATGAATTTCCTTTTCCTACTAGTTTCAGAACAGATGTTTGACTACAATTAGCAAAACCTTCGATGTTTTACATTTCCTTTTCTTCTTTCCAGCAGGGAGCTCACAAAGCTCGTGAGGCTGGGGCAGACTCCGCAACAGTGCTCTTCAAAGCTGCTGTGGTAGGGTAATACTGTATGTGTCTCAACACTCCATTTTCGACTAGCTCCAAAATCATACTTTAAGATGTTACTTAACATCAAGATATAAAATAATTTCAAAGAAAACTTGAAACGTGCACCACAATGAACAGAAATCCACATTGAGCCATTTTTTCCTGACGGGGAATAAATTTTTCTCTTTTCAATAGTTAAGTCCTCAAGTTCTGAAATTTCCACTGCTCTGGGAAGTAGGAAGTCACTGCTTTGGATTAACTGAGAGGAACCAGGTAAGTGTTGCCTTCTGAACATTTTAAAAATGTTTATTTTTAAAATATATAAATATATATGTACATATTTGGCGAGTTTACTGCTCATATTAGAGTCTAATAGCGCTGAGTCTGCTTTCCGGGTCTTGGGTTGTCATTTCCCTTCTCCTAGGTGACTGGTAAATATTACTTTTTAAGAGACTGTCTTTCCAGGAACCAGAGGCTTTAAATCCCTAATCCTGACACTTTCAAAGACCAAATTATTCTATGCTACAGGAATTCCCTTACTGTATTGTCAGGGCAGGAGATTTCTGCATTCTTTTCAATAAATTTAAGAATGGCATAATAAAAATTAGTTGTATAAATTTTAGGCATATTAGTAAACACAATGTGTTTGCTTTGCTACTCTGACTGCAACCAATGACTTATCTATTTCCATAAACTTTTTAACAACCGAAGCAGCAATCATTATAAACTTCACTTTTTTCAAAACAAGCTCTCCAGCCATACAAGAATTTAAAGAAACCCACCAACCAAACTCCTTATCATTTATCAAACAACTAAACAGCAGTCTCTTGCTTAATGAAAATCAAGATTTGTAAGGTAGAGATATTTAATACCCTTTTCAGGGCACTCATTAAACTTCAGTTCTTAAACTAAAAGCAGTGTTTGATACCATGAAACACTTACTATTGCCTAGCTAGAATCTGCCTCTCCCAACGTGTTGACAAGTTCACTCTTTAACAAAAGAAGCCAAGAGTGTGACTTCTGGTTTTAATCTAGTTTTTTCAAAAACAAAAGATAAAAGCATTTTTCAGTGCATGAATATCTGAATATCCTTCCTTGAGAAAGTACAATTTTTTTAGAGGGGAAAAAAGAAGGGGGGGGGGAGCACAACAAGAACTCCACCCTCACCCTCCAAAGTGTATTTCTCTTGGTGGGTAAAAATTGAATTGACTTTGAGAAGTTCATAATGGGCTCTTCATGAATGCAATTTTCTCCACAAAACAGCATGCTGTTAAGAGTGTGCACATGAAGGGAATGCCATCATGCTAAGTAATGTGATTGGCAAAATACAGTTATTTTATAAGGTAAGGCAGAGAGTTTAACATTTATGTATTCCAAGTCCAAATAAACCTTTCTCCAGCTCACACTGGGCCACCTTCTGCCCAAGCCCTCCACACTCTAGGCTCTGGTCCAGGCTGTGGAACTATGCCATGTAGATGAAGGTGTTGATGTCGGATTCATCCCTCCGGATATACTTGTGCTCGATCAGCCACTCGATTTGCTCTTTTATCATTTTCTTCTGTGGTAAGAACATGTTTTTCAGGATTTCTACTAATTCAGTCTGCAGCTGAGCATTACTAATTTTCTTTCTCATTTTCATTATTTGTATGATGGCTTCCTAAAATAAAAATGAATGTATTAATACATTAAACTAGTATAAGTAACAAAATGAGTTTTTCCATATACCTGCTTCTATTCAACATGTAGGAGAGTGCACAACAACCACTGGGCATTAACCTGGGGAGCGATATATTTACTTAACAAATACATACTTTTTCATACCCATAAAAGAAAATCTGCTTATTACAAATATTCTTAAAGACAGTAAAAATGAACACATAACTTCTCTAATGTTCTCATATATTTCCTTTAGTTTCTTTTTTTCTACATTATGCACAGTAAAAACTAAATCTATATTCTCTGGGAACACAATATGTACGAAACTTGGTATTGTATTAAACATCAATTAAGATACAACAAAATAGGTAGGTGAGATGATTCTGAGGTAAAGGTGCTAGAAGCCAAGTTTGAAACCCGATTTCAATTTGCAGAATCTCCATGGCAGAAGGAACCAACTCCCTCAGGTTGTCCTCTAACCTCACATGCACTGTGGTAGGGGTTGGACACTCAGACACACAGATGCACACACACTCACACACACACACAAATAAATAAATAAATTTAATTAAAGGCTGGTGATATGGCTTAGTGGATAAAGGCACTTGGTTGCTGTCAAGCGTGATGACTTGAGTTTGATCCCTAGGACCTACATAGTGGAAAGAGAACCAATTCCTGAAAGCTGTCCTCTGACCTACAGACACACACACACACACACACACACACACACACACAATAAATGTAATAAAAAATTTTAAATTTGCCCTTAGTATTCCATTATTTCTTTGCAAAATAGAAGAAAACAGTTGGTGTATGTCCTAAAAAATCAGTAAGAACTACTCTACATGTTTACCAGATTAGTAAGTTACATTAATATTTACTATAGACACTATTTTTAGTTCTACCTTTACATGGATTCCTAGGATCAAACTTAGGTCACTAGGCTTGTGTAACCAACAGCTGAGCCACCTCACCCACCAGTATCACACTTCTGATCATAGATTATACATAGGGCTTTGTGTCAAAGAAGTAAAGTCTATCTCCTTAGAGACTTGAAGATTACAGGAATTAGGACAGAAAAGAAAGGACAGTTGCTAATGGCCCAACTTCTCTTCTTCTAGTTAGGGTACAGTCAGTAATGCTGTTGGAGAAGCCAAGAGGAAAACAGCACTTGGGGGCTAGTGAGATGGTCCAGCAAACTGCTACCAAGAATAACGACCTGAGTTTGATCCCCAGGTCCCACATGGTGAAAGAAGAGAAGTGACTCCTAAAGTTGTCCTCTGACCTCCAAATGCACTGCCCCTAGCCCACAAAATGAATAAATGTGATAAATAAATAAACGACATGCCGGAGGTCACTGTGGAGCAGCATGGTACACTGGAGATAGTTATGTCCTGAGTCTCCTCAGTTTTCACATGACAGAGTTCAGAGGTAATGGACCCACAACAAGGCCTTTAGTGGTAAGGCAGAGTGAGCCTTCACTGGCAGATAATTAGAACAGTGTGTCAAGTAGGCCAAGGGGTCACAAAGAATATGTGGTAGAGTCTCAAAGGACTCTAGAGCTCAGTAGGAAAGGAGGGAAGGGCAGTAAATGCAAAGAAAGGGCCACATGGCTCATATCAACTGGAAAAAAAAGAATCCAAAGTTCATCTGCTACAGATAGTAGGAGATACCCACAGGAAACAAAATTCCCAAGAGTGAGTTAAACCACCTGATGTCAAGAACCATGACTATGTAGCTGTGACAATACCTTCAGTGTCACTAAGAGGTTAAGTGAATTCTTCTCACCCTCAAAATACCCAGTTATTTATTTATGAGAACATCACACAATGGGGCGGGTGGAGTAAGATGGGGAAGAAATAAGGTCTGAATGTCAGTTACCTAGAGAGAGCTTTGGCTACTTGAGGACATAATTATGGGCGGTGGCATGATTATACCCCCTAACTCCATTTCGACTCTTTCATCCATCTGGAATTTATCCCGTTACAGCTGGTTACAGCTATAAACCAGAACACATCCTGAATTTCTTCATGAACACGAACATTTCTCAATACTAGTTGAAGTTTCTCAATCTTTCTCAACTATTTGATAAAACAGAGAATCATTTTATAAAGCTCCAAAAATATTCCTAGTTTTATTAGAAATTTATATTCTAATATAAATATAGAAAATTGGTGAACTCAGCATTAATACTTGAAAAAATCCACTTCAAGTTATATTCACTCTAGTCATACAAGAAAATATTCTACCATGTTGAATAAAGAGAAAAGCACAGCCTGGTCTCATTTACAGACCTAAAACAGGCCAACACTAACCAATGGTGACATTAGGCAAGGCATTCCCCATTCTCCACCAGGAGTCCTGACTCAGAAAAAAGGCCTAACTTATCCTTTTTCTTCCCTTTTGTCCTTTGCTTCCCAATGCTGGCCAGAGTGAAAGGACACATTTTCTGGTACTCTGGGCTTATGTACTCCTCTCCTACGCAGCAGCTGAATGTCGATACAGGACTGATCTCCATGTCTAACACTCACTCTCTCTCTCTCTCTCTCTCTCTCTCTCTCTCTCTCTATCTCTCCCCCTCTCTCTGTGTCTCCCCCCCCACCTATTTATCCTGTTATAAATATATCCTGTTATATTTACTTGTTATATTTACCTGTTATAAATAAAATAAAAAACAAAAAAAGCAGTCAAGAAGGGACATGGAGAGATGGCTCAGCAGTTAAGAGCACTAGCTGCTCTTTCAGAGGATCTGAGTTTAGTTCCCAGCATCCACATGGTGGCTAACAACTGTTCATAACTCTAGCTCCAGGAGATCTGAAGCCCTCTTTTGGCCTCTGAGGACATTACACATACATGGTGCACTTATAAACATGCAGGCAAAACACTCATACAAATAAAATAAATTTTGGGGCTGGAGAGATGTCTCAGCGGATAAGAACACTGACTGTTCTTGCAGAAGACCTGGGTTCGAATCCCAGCACCCACATGGCAGCTAACAACTCTCCGTAACTCCTGTTCCAGGGAATCTGACAGCCTCTTCTGTCCTCTACCAGCACTGCACGACACGGGTGCACTTACCTACATGCAGGCAATACACGCATACACACATAAAATAAAAAAAATAAAGAAAACAAATAAAATTAAATTAAAAAAAAAAGAAATACTAGTCTGGCCTGAGGGAAAATTCTTGGAATGATTAGAAATGTTCTTACAGAGGACTTTTTTTTTGGTTCTAAACAAATTAATTTTCCTAATTGCACTCTATCGTGGAATTAAAAGCTTGAAATTGGTTCAAACCCAGGTCTTCTGCAAGAACAGTCAGTGTTCTTAAGTGCTGAGCCATCTCTCCAGCCCCACTTTTTTAATTCAAGTGCTCAGAAGGTAGTGGATATCTGTGTGTTCAAAGCCAGCCTGCTCTATAAAGTAATTTCCAGGAGAGCTAGGGCTAAATAAGTGAGACCACGTCTTGGAAAAAAGAAAGGAAAAAAAAAAAAAAATCAAATATTCATCTTATTAACACAAACCTGGGTTCTTAATATTCTTAGTTGAACTATTCCTTCATTTTCTTCCTCTCTCATTCTTTCTGTAGTGAGCTGCAAGCGGCCAATCAAGTTGATTTTTCCCCTTTTCTGAACTTTAGCATTTTTTCTGTAAAATACAGGAAAGGGTTGAAAATCATGTTATAGCAACAATGTCTGAAATTTTTAGAAATATTTTAAAAATGAATATTCAGGACTGTTTAAAGGATAAGTAACATAACCCACATTTAACTTTGTAAACGAATGCTATGTCTGATATGGTGGTGCATGCCTATTACCTGTAATCGCAGCACACTTGGGAAACTGAGACAGGAAAATCCTTATTGGCTAAGGCCAGCCTAGGTATGCTGGATAGCTTTAGTGTCAACTTGACACACGTGGGTTGAGGGAGCCTCAATTGGAGAATTGCCTCTTTTGGACTGGCCTGTGGCCGTGTCTGAGGGGCATCTTCTTGATGAGTGATGTGGGAGGACCCAGCCCACTGGTGGGCCTGTGTTGCATAAGAAAGCAGGCTGAGCAGGGGCCAGGGGAGCGAGCCAGTAAGCAGCATTCCTCCATGGCCTGTGCTCCAGCTCCTGCCTCCAGGTTCCTGCCCTGAGTTCCTACCTTGGGCTCCCTGATGAACTGTGACCTGGGAGATGTAAGACAAATAAACCCTTTCCTCCCCAAGTTGGTATTGGTCAAAGTGTTTTGTCACAGCAATGAAGAAACAAACTAAGACACTGGGCTACCTAGCAATACCCTGTTTCAAACAAAACAAAAACAACAAAAAACTTTCTAATTCCTTCAAACAAGATACAACTGCTTCTGACTAGTGAGTATTCCTTACAATAATAATATGATTTATGTAGTTATGAAAATAATATTAACTATATGAGGTTTTATTTGAATGGATCTTTAAGAAAAGGTTTTTTGCCTGGATTAGAGCACCTTCTGGGCCCACTGTACTTTCTGGCCCATAACATAAATAAAAATCAAAATGACATAATTTAGAGTGATGATGTAACACAGTTTTAATATTACATAAGGCAAACAATTATTCTGATAAAAGCAAAGCACTAAAATTTAAACATGGTATTTTTATTTTAAACCAACCAACAGAAGCCTCACATTAAACTGAAGTCCTGGTTCACTGAGAAGAGAGTGCCTTCTGTAAAGTCTTTGGGTGAGCTGACTTGAGGTTCATATAGCAAAACTTGTCGTTTGAGCTTGGGAAAAGCTACTAAAGACTAAGAATAAAAAGAAAACAACATCTATAAGTGGTATGGAATATTCAAATCAATTTTCCACTATAGGTAGGAAAGAATTCTAGACACGAATTTACAATCCAAATGTTTATGCACTACCACACGCATGTAACAACGTAAAAGCCTAAGAGAAAGAGAGGAGGACAAAAGAGCTAGTTATGAGGAAACAGTAATGTCTTCTTTTACTGTATATAGTAAGAATTAGGATTATAGTAAGTACTGCCTGCCAGTTATACAGCAGCACTGAAAACAATTTATTATGAAATTTATAATAATAATCTTATTCAGTAGGGTAGATGGAATTATAAGCAAGAAAACACTGAGCACATTTTAAATATATTCAAAAGAACTAGTTTTCTAATTCTTAGATTTATGGTAATAAAATCTTTGAACATACTTTCAGTGTAAAAAATTAAACAAAATGGAGCTAGAGACACAGCTCAGCAGTTTAGAGTAGTGGTTGTTCTCTCAGAGGACCCAGGTTCGGTTCCCAGGACCCACATAGCAGCTAACAACAAGTTACAACTCCAGTTCCAGGGAATCTGACACCTTCTTCTGGCCTCCATGAGTATTACACACACGTGGTAGACTTATACCACACATCTGGGCAAAATATGCATATACATTAAAAAAAAGGGGGGGGCTAGAGAGATGGCTCAGTGGTTAAGAGCACTGACTGCTCTTGCAGAGGACCCGGGTTCGATTCCCAGCACCCACATGGCACTGCAGCTAGTAACCATCTATAACTCCATTTCCAGGAATTTCAGCACCCTCTTCTGACCTCCATAGGCATTACATGAGATGGGTGCACTTATATCCATACAGGCAATAATACACTCGTACACATAAAATAAAAATAATAAATAAAATATTTAAAAAATAAAAATAAGGGCCCGTCATGGTGGTGCATACCTTTAATCCCAGCACTTGTGAGGCAGAGGCAGGCGGATCTCTGTGAGTTCAAGGCCAGCCTGAACTCTACATAGTGAGTTCCAGGACAGCTGGGGCTACAGGGAGACCCTGTCTCAAAAGACCAAAAAAAAAAAAAAAAAAAAAAAAAAAAAAGTAAAAAAGGTATGTCTTGTGGTTGGACTTTTAATCATAACATTTAAATATCAATCAATCAATCTCTCTTTTCTGCCGTGGTAATTTGCTGATTTTCAATCTTTTTGATTCATAAATACCTCATTTACTTGGTTAAAAGTTAATATTTAGAGTATCATGAATTCAAAATTTTACAGTGGCTAAGGTATGTAGCTCAGTGGTAGAGTGCATGCCTAATTTGTACAAGGCCCAGCACCATCAAAAATCCAATTATTACAAAGCAATCTCTAGCTATGTGTCAGGGCACATTTTAAAACAAAACAGACAAACCCATAAAGTCCTTCTAAGTTCAGCATCAGGGAGTTCAGTTGCAAGTTTTAGGTTTTCAAAGCTGATTTTCTCTCTGGGTCTTTGGTTCCATGCAAATAACACAGCCAGCTGGAACGTAGTTACTTCCAAATCATATTGACCTACTTCATTTTTAAATGTTATCTGTAATACATAAAGTAGATTTTAATGACGATTTCTTCATGAGGTTTACTATAATATCTATCTAGTAAAATGTGACAGGAGAGTCTATGTAAAAAAAAATTGTTAGTTGATTACAAGACCCATTCTTCTTTCTAACATGGCAGACCTAAACAACTCATTCCCAGCTTCCCCTGTAGCAAAATGTGGCCACGTGACTGCATTCTGTCTAATATGCGACAAGTAACTATAAAGAAGAAAAATTTTATCAGCTGCCTTGAAGAAAGTTCACCTTCTCCTTTCCTTTCCATTCACAGGAAAAAGACACAGTGGGGGATCAGACTAGGCAGCAAGGTCGGCATGACACTGCAGCCCGAACACCAAGGAACAGATCCACTATTCCCGCCCTGTCTTCAGCTATGAGAGAACACTCCCTTGAGGGACTTCTGAGGGGCCTTCTGACCACCCAAGCTGACACCTCATCTACTTACAATTCCATTTGACATGAGATGATGCCAATGTAATTTTCTACCACTATGATTTTTTTTATAAAACTCTTCTACTTCAGGTATCAAATCCTCCAGTTCAGTAGGAAGTGAGACGAAGACTTTCTCAGAGCTTCTAGACCAGGCACCAGCATTCAGAATTTTTATATTAACTGAATCAGCTACAGGAAAGAAAAACCAGAAAATATAAAATGTAATCCTTGACATTTATTTTAAATTACTGGAAAACAAAGTTTTGTTTTTTTTGAAAAAGCTTAAGAAATACTTATATGTAATTATAATACCTGGTAAAGCTAGCTTATTATTTTTGTGCATTTCCTTAAAAGCTTGGTTCAAGTCTTCAGATACTTTGATGTCCTGAAACATTCTAGCAAGCTTGTTTACATAATCTGCGGGCATGCCAACTTCCTAAGAAAATTAAAGACAGAGAAATAATAAATATGAAATCGGATATGTTACTAGGAAAATCATTATTATTTTTCTGGGGATTGAACCTAGAGCCTTGTGCATGCTAGATAAATTATCACTGAACTGTACGTCATTCCCCCTTAGATTAATAACTTTTTCTCCTTTATTAGAATATTATCATATAATACATATTACGTTTGAAAATAAACAGGATAGTTCATGTAGTCCTTGTTTTATACCAGTTCAGACTGAGAATGGACACAAATGAAAGTCCAACAGTCAAAGCAGGAAAGGTGCATTACTAAAATTTATTAAGAAAATAAATTTTAGACATTACGATTTTATATATTTAATCATATATTCTTATAAATGACCCCTATTTCTTTGACATTAACAGTAACACCAAAACATATTACCTAAGCACTCATGTATAAAAAATTTTTTAGGTCAGCAAGATGGACCAGCTTGCCACAAAGCCTGATCATGAGTTCCATCCTCAGGCCCCACACAGTAGAAGGAAGGAACAGACTCCTGAAAGCTGTTCTCTGACCTCTTGGACCCCCATTCCCCACTTTATTTATTTATTTATTTATTTATTTAAAAATGTAAAAAAGTTGTTTTACTTACTCTTAGCCATTCCACCATGTTCTCTTCAATCTCACTATCAGCAGAGATGTCTAATATAAGGCGTCGGGTCAAATGAGCTTTGTGATACCTCATAAAAACATCTTTGTTCTGTACATATTTGAGTACCAAGAGCTGCACAGAAAGCAAAGTTACTCTAAATTCTTGCACACACTCAGCCATTTGTTATTTAGACCTTTCTGTATCTCTATTTGTAAAATTCAGAAACTTATAGACTCAAATGTGATGGTTTGAATGAAAATGTCCCCCATAGGCTCCAAGTATTTGGACATTTTGTCCCTATATGGTGGAGCTGTTTTGGGAGGTCCTAGAAAATGTGGCCATCCTGGAGGAAGCATGTCACTGGGAGTGGGTTTAGAGAGTTCTTAAGCCCTGCCAGATCTCCAGTCACTCTCTCTTGCTTCCTGTGCCTATGTGACAAAGTGAGAGCTTAGCTTCTGTTCCTCCTCTCCAGCCACCTCTGTCACCATGCCTCCCCACCAAGACGGACTGTAATTCCCCTGGAACTGTAAGCTCAAATAAATTCTTCCTTCTATAAATTGCTTGGGTCAGTGTTTCTATCACAGCAGCAGCAAAGTGACTAATACACAAGAGATTTATAGACCAATCCTGATGCACTACTTCAAAAGTTAGCAAATTTGAGAATTAGTTCTATTAATCCCAGTTTTCAATTATATAAATGTGATAATGCTTTACAGGAAACATACCTTGCTTTTTTCTGACACAGACCATCACCCTGGGCCTTTCTGTTTATACTTTGACTGTATCTCTTATCCCTCCCCTGGGATTCCTAGGCTTAAATCACCATGCTAACAATAGGCAAACAAACAAGTATGTGACCAGGGAAAAGGGAACAACTAACATGTCTACTCTCAACTGCGCCTACTATCCATCTATCCTGGGCAAGGAGCACAAAACTCAGTCTCTTAATTGTCATTCCAATCATACAGTCTACGCTAAATTTTTGTTCTTCAACAGGAACTAGAATTTAATTATCCACTGAAACCAAGAAAGAGGCTGGGTATGGTGGTGCATGCCTATAAAGTAGCATTCAGGAGACAGCAGCAGGTTGACTCAAGGACAATCAGAGCTACAGTAGGGAGATTCACTGTCAAAAGCACAAGGCTGAGGATGGAGCTACTTGGTACAGCGCCTGCCTAATATGAAGAGGCCCTGAGTTCGATCTCCAACTACACACACACACACACACACACACACACACACGCACAGAGTAAATAAAGAAATACTTTCCTTTTAGGCAGCTACTGAATAAAAAAATTTTAGGTATAGCACTAAATGCCTTATAAAGGTATTACAACTGTAAAACATTATAACAATGTTGTTTACAGAAGTTTCTGTGTGGTTGATATGTGAGTGGTCATTTGGAGGCCAGAGGCCAACTTTGGGCATCTTCTATTTCTCACCACCTAATTTTTTGAGACAGGGTTTCTCACTGAACCCATAGTTCACCAGTTTAGCTACATCTGCTGATCAGAATGCATCCTGGTGATGGGATTCTAGTTACCACACCATACCCAGCCTTTGGCTTTTTTATCTGAGAGCTGGGGATCCAAATTCAGGTACTGATGCTTGCATAGCAAGCAATTTACCCCATGGAGCCACCTTCCCAAGCCTAAGATAAACATTTTTATTGATATCACAGAATTACTTATAAGCAAAATATTAAAAAGTAAGGCTATTTATAAACATAAAACACAGAAGTCTCTACATAACCTTTGCTGGGGAACAACACTGCTGTTTCTCCTTACCTATTAGAGGTAGGCAACCTTTACTTACAAGACAAAGTGTGAAATATACAAAAAACTTACCACTTAGCTGTCTGTGGTGGCACATGCCTTTAATCCCAGGACTTGGGAGGCAGAGATATGATCTCTGGGAGTTCAAGGCCTGGTTTACAGAGTGAGACTTCCAGGCCAGCTGGGACTACAAGGGAGACCCTGTCTCGAAAAGACCAAAAAGAAAAAGAAAAAAGAGAAGAAATATAAAAAAACTTACCACTTCTTTAAGCTTTGCCTCAATCTCCTCAGAGGTTAGTTTTTTGCTTAATGGTGTTTTTCTTAGCAACATGTCACAATAATTGGCAAGCAACTCGGGACATTTTGATTCAGGTTGAGTTTTCAACCCCACTCTAGAAAACAAAAGCAGTACCAGTTGCCCTTACTGCAATATTAGGATCCCCTGAGAATCTGCTTCTAAAACTATTTATCTCTTAGTCTGCCTTCATAGCACTGGTGATGGAAAATTGAATGAGCACTTTATATTAAAGACCCATGGAGACATGATGTTATATTAACAGTGGGTTTACCCTTGGCTCTCTACACAGGAAGGAGCTGATCATTTTAATGAAAGTATGAGCTGAGCTGGTTCAACTTGGGTTTTAGTTTTGCTATCAATCAGTCTCCCTCTGGTTAATCAATAGAGAGCACAGTAGGGTTTTGTCACTCCAGTCCAGTGTCGTCACCAAAAACTCTACTGCTTCTAGCAATCATGCTCAGCCTGGGTCAAACTTAAGACTTCCAGCTGTGGTTCTCTAAATTTAAGGAAACTCAGCTAACCGTTGGAACTTCCCTTAGTCTATAAGTTTCAATATTTTCAATACTGAATATTTTTAATATTTCAATATTGCTTCTGTAGCTCTTTAGTGTTAAAAGTACTGTTTATTTTATTTTATTTACTTTTATTTATTTTGGTCTTTTTGAGACAGGGTCTCCCTGCAGCCCCAGCTGGCCTGAAACTCACTATGTAGACCAGGCTGGCCTCAATCTCACAGAGATCTGCCTGCCTCTGCCTACAAGTGCTGGGATTAAAGGCGTCCACAACCACGCCAGGCTATTTTTCTTTCTTTGAGAAAGATTTTATGCATTTTTATTTTATGTGTGTTTTGTCTGCATGTCTGTAAGTGCACCATGTGAGTGCCTTGTGGCCACCGAAGTCAGAAGAGGATGTCAGAGCTCCAGGAACTGGAGTTAAGGACCAGTATTAGCCGACATGTGGGTGCTGGGAACCAAACCCAGGTCCTCTGCAGTAAGTACTTCCAACTAACTGCTAAACCATCTCTCCTGCCCCCAAACTACTTTCTATATTTACCTGATTTACTCCAGTTGTTCTCAGCAAGGCACTGGCCTACCATGGACTACTTCATCCTTCCTCAGAAGTGAGTGTTTCCAATAATCTGCCTGCTACTAAAGTTAATCTTGATTGCCAACCCGATGCACTGAGAAATGCGTAAAGATGTTGCTGCTGAGGATTAGATCCTGAAGAATGCCTAATTTGTTATGGACTCAAACTCTAAGGAGACTACTGGGAGGTGGCTGAACCATGGATAAAGGGCCTGGTTAAAGGAAGTAGTCACTAGAGGCTACGTCCTTCAAAGTTATATCTTGCTCTGCCCATTCCCATTACAGTACCTGTCTCCAGTCTGCCATGACATGAGCCACTGTCACACCCTCCCTATCATGATGGACTGAAGCCTCTGAACCACAAATATAATAAATCTTTCCTCTGTCAAAGTTATTTATGTCACACATTTTTGAAAGAATTTTTCATGTGTGTGTGTTGTGTAGGTGCATGTGGAGACTAGAGATTTCAGATCCCCTGGATCTGGAGTTACAAGCAGTTGTGAGCTGCCTGGAGTGGGTCCTCTGCAAAAGCAGTCCATACTTTTAACCACAGCTGAGCCATCTCTGCAGTTCCATGTCAGGCATTCTTTCACAGCAAGAAGAAAGTAACTAACATATTCTTCTACATCACCTCCCTCACCTCCAAAAGCCAGACCCTGTTCTGTTGTTTGGGTCAGCTAATAATACTCAATTTGCTCCACATACATTTTTCTAATTTAATGTGGAGCTAAAGGACACAGCAACCTGAGAATAAGAAAAAAAGGAAAAAATCAGCAATTCTCACTTCTGAGAATCTATCCTCTACACAGAGGTTCACACACATGATATGACAAGTATACAATATGATTCCTCTGTAGCATTAAAAACAATAGCAAAATGCCAGACACTGTGTGGTGCCTGAGTAAAGGATCAGTTAAATAAACCATTGCACACCTGTCAGAATGCCACGCTACCATTAATAGGGATGTTATAATAAAATTCTAATAAATACACCACAGTGGAAAAAGAACAAGACACCTGAGTAAAGAATAAGCAATTATCTTTCAAGTCAAAACAAAAAGACTATGAACCCAATTAAAAAACACGGGCAAAGAATTTAAGGCTATTTCTCCAAAAAAAAGCAAAACAATATGTAACTACAAGTAGCACATGAAAAGATGCTCAAAATCATTAGACGCTGGGCCATTGAGATGGTTCAGGAGATTAAAGCACCTGCCACCAAGGCTGATGATCTGAGTTCAAGCCCCAGGACCCACATGATCAAAGGTGATAACCAGTTCCTGCAAGTTGTCTTCTGACCTCCACAAACTCACCAATGACACATGTATACCAACACACAGACACATACATACACACAAATAAATGTTAATAAAATTTAAATGATTAGACATCAGAGAAATGTAAATCAAACTATCCTGTAGCATGGCTATAATAAAAATATTTGAAAATAGCCACATGCTGAACGAGGTTTAAAGATGATTTCCTCTAAGCTGCTGCTTGTCAGGAATCTGGTCACAGCAATGAAAAAAATAATAGAAGTAAAAGCAAGTATTTAAAAAATGTATGCATGCCGGGCGTGGTGATGCATGCCTTTAATCCCAGCACTCAGGAGGCAGAGGCAGGCAGATCTCTGTGAGTTCGAGTCCAACCTGCTCCCTATAGCAAATCCAGGACAGCCAGGGCTACAGGGAGACCCTGTCTCAAAAAGGACCACAAGAAAAAAGCATGCACATTCTTGTCTATAGGCAACACTATTCTGTTAGATCAAAGAGGCTGCCCTTATAGAGGAAATGAGTCAATGCTTCTATCCTATCTAGTACCTCCCTAAACTGCTAAACTCCTAGCACATACAAGCCCCAAGGTACGGTGGAACAATAGGATTTGCTTCCTAAATTATGGCCTACTAAATAGCAGGCTCACTAATCTACTAAACTCAGATACCCCTGCCCTCTGGGCTCACAGACCCTTCTTCTCTAGTCTATAAAAATGAAAGGACTGTCCTTCATTCTTCTGGTTACTGTGCTGGATATCCACCATATTCCTGCTCCCCTCCCAACCTCCTGCCCTACGGTGACTGGCCCACATTATTAAAGGGCCATCAATCACCTGAAGTCCATTGAATCTGGAATCTTTTTTATTTAAAACATATTCAAAGTTCATAACATATAGATACGCCCCAAATGTCTAAGGGATAGGTTGATAAACTGGTACAAACATACCACACTATATACACAGCACCCCGTTATTCAGTCATACAGGAAATGAAATATTGATACTTTTTTTTTTTTTTTTTTTGGTCTTTTTGAGACAGGGTCTCCCTATAGCCCCAGCTGACTTGGAACTCACTACTTGGAGCAGGCTGGCCCTGAATTCACAGAGATTCACCTCTCTCTGCCTCCCAAAAGCTAGGATTAAAGGTATGAGCCACCACATCTGGTGTAAAGTCTCCCCGCCTCCCCATCTCATGGCCTCTTTCCTGGTCTTCACCCACATACATCCACCTGGATACACATATTCAACAATCAGCAACTAGGATCCACATGAGAAAGAACAGTATTTGTCTTACTGAGCCTGGGATTAAAGGCCGAAATACTGATACTTGCTACAACATGATAACCCTTGAAAATATAACAGTAGACGAAACAAGACAGATACAATTCACATATGAATCAATTTACATGCAATGTCTAGAATGTGCACAGATACTAATGGAGATCAGTGGCTGCCAGGGGCTAGGAGGAGAGAAAGAAACAGCTTAAAGGGAAAGCATTTTACTTATGATTGTTAAAAATATTTTGGAAATACACAGAATTTGAGGTTGTACAGTATTATTAATGTATTGTTCCCTTTCAAATTTAAAATGGTTAACTTGTATTGCAGTTACTTCAACAGTTAATTTCTTGATTTGGAAGTTGCATTGATTGTAGTGTGGAAAATACGCACTAATGTATTTGGAAGAACAACTCATCTGAAATGACTCTAGAAAAAAAGTTTTCCTGTTTTTGCCAAGAAAAATGAGTAACAGGATATAGCAGTCATGACTTGCAGGTATATAAATAACAACTTAGAAGAAATTATGAAATTACTTGAAAACAACAATTTACCTAACAAATAGATTAAATGGAAATTTGAAAATCTTTATATCTATTAAATAGATTTAATATATAATTTAAAAATATTTTATTTTTATTTTTTATGTGTATGCGTGTATTGCCTGTATGTAGGTTAAGTGCACCTGTGTCATGCAATGCCTGCAGAGGAGAGAAGAGGCCATCGGATCCCCTGGGACTGGAATTATGGACAGTTGTTAGCTGCCATGTGGGTGCTAGGATTTGAACCCAGGTCTTCTGAAAGAACAACCAGTGTTCTTAACTGCTGAGCCATCTCTCCAGGCCCTGGTATATAATTTTAAAAACCTCCCCACATAGAAAACTCCACATCTAAACAGTTTTGCAGTTAAAGCAGAAGCAGTACCAATTCGATTAGCTGTTTATGAGACCAGCTTTCTACCAACACCAAGAAAAATAACAAAACACCACAAAAAACAGGAAAAAAGATACAAAAACTAGAAGTAACACCTGTCACAAATATAGCTGAAAAAAATAACAAAGTGATGCTGATTTTAAGACATCCACCAGAACTGTAGTAGGGTTATGTGAGCACCAGAGGACATTCAAGTCATGGACATAGAGCTCCCAGAACACAGACTAACACATTCAAGTCATGAGTTTTTGATGGGAAAAAAATTTCAATCCCAAGCTCACAACATACACAAGCATTAAAGGCTTGTAGGGGTGCTGAACCACAGCATGCCTGAGGAAGCCAGAAGACAACCTGCAGGAGTCAGCTTTCTTCTTCCAACATGTGGGGTCCTAGGGACCCAACTCAAGACCATCAGGCCTGGTGAAGCACCTTCAAGACTGGCAAAGCCATCTGACCAGCTCACAGATTTCATCGTGACATTTCCATGCACACGTATCATACTTTGTTCCCATGCATCCCCTCTTGCTCTGTTGATTCCTTTCCTTCTTAATTTCAACTTGTCCCCCTCTATGCTTTCATGTTACATGTATTATAATTTATCTGTTTATTCACTCTGGAGCTGGGGGTCAAACCCAGGGCCTTGTACTTGATAGACAAGTGTCTGCCAAAGAGATCAATTGTTAAAAATGACAATATAAAACTTACACTAAAATTCATTTCCCTTTATGTCGTTATGGTAAAATGAGTCATTTTTTGCTTTCATTATAAAAAAAAAATCTTTAGGGGCTAATAAAGGAAAACCAAGTAAAGATCCTAAAAGACAAGAAACAAATCATACTTTTCTACTTGAAAAGTCAGTACTTTTGGGAAAAGGAGATAAAAAATTATAAGTTGAAGAGTCTTAATAGCCAAGGATAGCAAAAATCCCAAGATTAGCAACAAAACCAAACTGAGCAAGGTATCTGGGCATAGTGGTGCACCCCTTTAATCCCGGCACTCCAGAGGCAAAAGCAGGCTAATCTCTGTATCTCTGTGAGCTCAAGGCCAGCCTGGTCTACATAGTAAGATCCAGGTCAGCTGAGGCTACAGGGAGACCCTGTCTCAAAAAGACAAAAAAAAAAAAACAAAAAACAAAAAAAACAAAAAACAAGCAAGGTATGTAAACACAGCCATTGAGAGCAGGAGGCAGGAAGATTAGCAGTTTAAACTTAGCCTGGGTTATGCAGCCAAATGTTGTCTCAAAGACAAAAAACAAAACAAGGCCTGGGGGATGCAGCATAGCTGGTAGAGGGCTGGCCTAAGAACAAAGTCTGAGTTCATTCCCTAGCATTGCATAAATCTGGCTGGGTGTACTACACTTGTAATCCTAGCATTCAAGAATGGAAGCAGAAGATTAGCAGATCATGGTCATCCTTGGCTATACAGGGGAGCTTGAAATCAGCCTGAGCTAGAGACTGGTCTCAAAAACAAAACAGAAAAAACCAAACCACTATCACCACCACAAAAAAAACAAAAAAAACAAGAAATCCAAACTCAAGAGGGAAATAGGGTATCTCCCATATTCAGTAACATGTAATATAGTCCAGAATATTGAATTATTGTTAAAATACAGTTTTAAAAAGCTTACCCTTTTTGCTTCAAAGGTAATTCAAGTTTAAATATGGTAGCATCATTAACAACTGCTTTATATGCCTGCAAAAAAAAATTTGAAATAGGATATGAGAATTACTGAGTATTTAAAATATACATATACATTATTACATGTGTAAAAGCACATAGAAATATACGTGAGGTGTCATGGGCTGTCACTTTTTTGTGGTGCTGGAACTGAAATGAAGACCCTGCAATGTGCTACATACACACTCTCTATTATGATCCCCTGGAACTGGAGTTAAGGAGGGCTGTTAGCCTCCATGTGGGTACTGGGATTTGAACCTGGGTCCTGTGCAAGAGCAGCCATGCTCTTAATCTCTGAGCCACCTCTCCAGTCCCCCAACTTTCATTTTTAATGGTGTATCTAGCCTAACAGTACACTTTTTAAAATTTTATTTTATTAGCTGGGCATGGTGGCACATGCCTTTCATCCCAGTAACCAAGGAGGCAGAGGCAAGTGGATCTCTCTCGGATAGAGGCCAGCCTGTTCTACACAGTAAGTTCCAGGCCACCTGGGTTGCAGGGAGACCATGTCTCAAAAAGACAAAAAAAAAAAAGAAAAAATTTAGTTTATTATTATTATTGTGGGGGGTGGGCATGTTGTGTTAGGGAGTCAGGTTCCCTCTTTCTATCTTTATGTGGGTTCTGGGGATGGAACTCACATACCAGGCCTGTATGGCAAGCGATTTACCTCTGAACCATCTTGCCAGCCCCTTATAGCCTACTTTGTCTAAGGCCTTAGAATAATAACTATCATTGTTCTCAAGTGAGGTCTTAATGCTGCCTGACAACCACACCCATTTTCCCTTCTTGAGTTTCCTATTTTCTTAAATGAAATTACCATACCATCTCCTTTTCCTTAAACCTTAACATTTCCTTCCCGGTGAACTCTGGATAAATGGTGCATCCTGCTGTCTCACTGAAAAAGCTGTAGTAGTCACAATTCCTTCAGGTCCTCCATCAACTGCCTTCCTTCTCTACTACTGCTTTAGCTTCAACATGAAAGGCATAATGCTATTTTTCACGTACTAAAATTTTTTGACTGTCTACTTTCAGCTGCTAAACATCTCATGCCTCCCCATTCCTTCATGCTAGACTCTAGAAAATTGTCTAACTCACTATCTCTTGGTTCTTTTCTACATCTCTGTAACAGCCATCCATTTCTCAGACTTGATCAGTATATGTATTTGTTCTTCCTTCCCATATGTTGATCCTAACCAAATGGATATGCTGTCAATATTTTTTTTCAAATGTTCATATTCAGTTACTTGACAATGGTGCCAGTAATATGTCTCTTCAATAATGCTCATGAGGAAATTTGAAATGCATAGGCAAAAGAATTAAATGGTTCCGTGTCTTTCTTTTTTAATACAATATATATTTGTATTGAATTTTTATGTATTTTGTGCCTCTTAACCATTTTAGACCCTTTCCCGTATCTGCATCCCTGATAGCACCCTCACCAGATTTCATGCATTCTGTCATATGTTAAGGTCTATGAGTCAAGTTTATGTCTCCAGATGTCCCCTGGTGTGAGTTCATCTGCTAGAGCCAGGTAAGCCTATCTAGCATCACTCCCTTAAAGGACATCAACTTTCCCTCACCTAGCAGTAATCAGCTGCCAATAGTTCCTCTGCTACGGTTGGGGCTTCTTGACCCTTTCCACAGTTCTATGCTGCGTTTTTGTCTAACGGGTCTTGTGCATGCTGTTGTTATTACTGTAAGTTCATATGAGCAAGTTCCCAGCTGCCTGTAAAACTTTACTTGTGGTCATCCACCACTCCTGGCTCTTACAGTCAGTCTTTCAGCCCCTTCTTCCACAGTGGTCACTGAGCCCTGGGTGGCTGAAGTTTAAAATAGGAGGCCTATTGAAGGACGCACACTCTGTCTTTCCTACACTTTTATTGAAAACCACCAAAACCAAGCTTTCAAGATAAGTCCACCCAACTGTTACAAAAGTTGTAGCCTCCATGTTGCCGGGGACAACAGTAGGCTTCCATCTTACTTCAACCTATCGGTGACATTTTAAAACAGCAGGTTATACGTCTTTTTTCTACTTGTTTTCTAACCACACTCTCCAGGGCCTCAGGACAGGTCTGTTTGTCTAGTCACTAAATAGCAGAACGCTTAGGCCATGCCTCAGGTTTTCAATCCTGTCTTAACGACCACCAATGGTGACCACAGGCAGTTGTCAGGGCTTTAAAAACATGTAAACCCCAACAAACTCGTTAGGATTAAAAACAACAACAACAACAAAAGAACAGAGGTAATGGAAACCTTCATTATGCCACCAAAGGTGACCCCATGTTGGCAAATCCTTTGGTCTTTGATTTCTTATTTGGAAAAATGTGCTTAAAATTGCCTCTCTTTGGAATAATAATAAAATTTAAATTAAAATAATAAAATAGTTAAAAACAAACAAACAAATATGTAAACGTTAAAGCACCGAAACATAGTTTCCAGCTTTGTTCTCTCCTTTAGTGGAGCTTCCAGTGAAGATGTTCAAAACTAAGTTTTAGACTTGTTTGCTCTCATCTTCCCAAATTTCTCCCACACTCTCAATATCACAATACACATAACTGGTCTGAACACAAATCTGAATAACCATCTTTGAATGGTTTCTTTCCATTACACTGTCATACTCAAAATCCCAATAATCCCCTTCTAGGCATAAACTCAAAGGAAATAAAACTATTATCTCATAAAGATATCTGCATTCCCATGTCCTTGCCAGCATTATTCACAAAAGCCAGGGGATGAAAACACCCAAAATGTCCACTGTTGGATGAATGGAAAGGGAACTGTGGCACAGGAATACAATGGCGTATTATTTGGCCTTGATAAAAAGAGACGGCTTGCATTTTCCACAACATGGATGAACCTGGAATTGCTAATCAAAATAAGCCAAAATTATTACACGAACTCACGTCTACAGATATACAGAATGAAACAGGAAGTTTGGGAAGAACAGGGGAGATGTAGGTCTGACGATACAAAGTAACATATGTAAGATGAACAAGTCTAGAGACCTAACTATGACCATTCTGGACAATAAAATCATACTGCATGTGGGATTCATGTTAGTGGGTTGATTTCCACTGTCTTACCACAAACAACAATAAAAATGGGTAACCATGTAAAATGATGGAGATGATTTGCTTTACGACAGTAAGTTTTATACTGTCTAAATGTGTCCCATAACATATCGAAAAAATTAAATAAACTGGAGGGAGGGGAGAAAAAGGAAAGGACTTGAAAGGATTTGGGGTCATGAACTAGGCCCTGGGAATCAGTCAAAAGCCTCCAACAAGAAGTCACTTCTAGGGCTGGAGAGATGGCTCAGTGACCAGGTCTTCTGAACAGTCTTGCAGAGGACCTGGGTTCAATTCCCAGTACCCACATGGTGGCTATGAACCATCCTTAACGCCAGTTCCAGGGGAATCCGAAGCCCTCTTCTGATCTCTGTGGCGTTGCACAACACGGGTGCACTCACATACACTGCATACATACTCACATACACTTACATACATGCAAGCAATACACACATACACATAAAATAAAAATAAAATAAAAATTAAAAAATTAAAAAAAAAGAGAAGTCACTTCTACAGAGCAGTATCATTTTTATCTTTCAGGCTCAAGCCACATAACTAGTTGTGCTTTCAAACCCTTAACACATACTTCAACTTTGTCATAGCTGGTAACTATTCCATTTCCTACAATTATAGAAACATGCTGTCCATGCACACAGAAAGCTAGAGATGACAAGGTGACTCAGACTTCATGGGTGGGGTAATTCTGAGCAGTTTAATACTTTGACAAAGTTTTCTTGCAGGATTATGCTTATTATAGAGATGACTTAATTTAAAGTGTACACTGTGTCAGCTACCATCTTTTTCTTATCTTCTATTCCTTTTACCTGCATTCCATGTTTCCCAAATAAATCAACTGTATTAAAAACAAAACTCAGAGCTGGCGAGATGACTCAGTGAATAAAGCTACTATCTTCAGGGTCTCCCTGTAGCTGGCCTGGATTCACTATGGAGACCAGGCTGGCCTTGAACTAACAGAGATCCTCCTGCCTCTCAAGTGATGGGATTAAAGGCGCGAGCAATCATGCCTAGCTTAAAGCTACTGTCTTCCAAGCCTTATGACCTACTCTTGATCTATAGAACCATCCCCCCAACATACACTAATACATTTTTGAAATGATTCTAACCACTCTTTGACTACCTCCATCCACTATCATTATTTATTTAACTTAAATACTTTTTTGGGTTGTGTGTGTAGTATATGTGCAGGTGTGCAAAATGTATACGTGGGAGGGGCACATGTCAATAGTGGGTGTGTTGCCTCCATCACTCTCCGCCTTTTCTTTTTGAGTCCGGTTCTCATTGAGTCCAAAGCTCACTGATACAGCTAGGCTGGTTGGCCAATGAGTTTTAGGGATCCATTTGTCTTTGGCTCCACCATGCTGGTATTACAGGCACGCAATCACCATGCCTAGCTTTTAATGGGTTCAGGTCCTCTTATTTACATGGCAGGGACTTTACCGATGGAGTCATCTCTTCGGCCCTATATACAGTCCTAACTAGTATTCTCGCTTCTCTCCCTCCCTTCAGTCCTTGTTTCCGAAATAGTACTGCTAATGTTTAAGTCCTACTTTAAAACCTTCCAATGACTTTCTACCTCACTCACAATAAAACACAGTCTTTTCTGTGGCTCACTTTTTATGTGTTCGTGTATGTATTTGTCTATGTACATGTGTGGAAGCCAGAGGTCAACTTTGGGTATCTTCCTCTATCACTTTCTACCTTATTTTTGGAGACAAGATCTCTTGCTCAACCAAGGCGCGCACTGAATGGCTACGCTGGTTGGCCAGCAAGTCCTAACACTGGAATTGCAAATGCATGAAGTCACACCCTGTTCTTTTACATGGATGCTGAGGATCCAAACTCAAGTGTTCAAGCAAATTTTACTGAATGAGCCACCTCCCCAGCTCCACCGTGGCTGTCTTTCAGGCTCTGGCCTCTGGTGATCTACAGGACACTATTTCCTGCTCTTTCTCTTTTACTCCATCTACTCCAGCCAAAGGGCCCGGTCTGTGGTTCCTGGAATACGCCAGATGATTTCCTGCCTGTGAATCTCTGCAATCTGCTGCTTCCTCTGGCTAAAACTCTCTCTCCTCAGACAGCCATGTGACTTACTCCTTTGTTTTCAGTCCTGACTCAAACGTCACTTCTGCAGGTGATTCAATGTAAGACTTCAAAACTCCTCATCATCTCTACATTCTGGTAACTTGTTGCTTAGGCACTTCATCATCTTAAAATACACAATTTTTTTTTAAAATTTAGATTTAAATGTTTATTATCTAGAGACTAAGAAACACAAAGAACAATAGCATGGGGGGGGTCTTTTTTTTGTTTTTTTTTTTTTAGACCGGGTCTCCCTGTAGCCCCAGCTGGCCTGGAACTCACTATGTAGACCAGGCTGGCCTCAAACTCACAAAGATCCACCTGCCTCTGCCTCCCAAGTGGGATTAAAGTCATGTGCCACCACACCCTGCTGTTGGAAGGCTGGAGAAAAATCATATTTAGAGCCTCAGTGTAGAGAGAGTGGGCATTAGGTCCTAGCGGGGCCATTTCTGCCTGTCCCTTGTGTAAAGCTGCAGCTTTTTGGGTTGCAGGCGATGATACTCCAAGCCAGTGTTCTTGGCCCAGAGACCCAGACATATTACGATCTGGGCTCTAGTATTTTAGACCAATTAGCAAACCTGCTCTGATGAGTGGGGTGGGACACAGTAGACAAGGTTAGTCAGCTGAGCCAGTCACAGGACTCTTCTTCAAAGACACTTTCTGGGAGTTGAATGAGGCCCTCAGACTCTGATATGGGTTGAATGGATTCCCCTTGCCCCCCTTCCCACCCCCAGAGCTGTTATTTGGAAATAATCTTTGCTGATTTAATTAATCGCCAAAGATAAGGTAACTCTGGGTTTACCTGGGCTGTTAGGAGGGTAAGGAGAGAGACCTTTAAGAAACGGGGAATGCCATGTGAAGATGGAGGGATGTTGTCTACCAGCCAGGGAAGGCCAGCAGAAGCCAAAGATGCCAGAGCAGATGCTCCTCAGTGCCTACCTGTGGAGCCAGCCTCCAAACCCGTTGATCTTATAATCCTAGCCTCCAGGACTGGGAGATAATGTGCTTCTCTTACTGGGATATTTGTCATGGCGTGCTCTGAAGCCAGCACAGAACACTTACTATAAATGTACTTTTAAGTGTATACAACAAAATGCCTTGGCTGGGAAAGGAAACAGTACCCTCTCATAATCCTCATCACCCTCCCCTACACCCTTGTAGATGCTCTGATTTTCCCATTGTACCTTCTACACACAAAATACAGAGGTGTATGTGTGTGTGTATATGTGTGTGTGTTAATAGTAATAATAGTAGTAGTGTGGGTGATATATGCTACATGTGACATGTATTATGGCTCATATGGGGCTTCTGCATATGTGGGTATATGGAGTACATGATGTGTGTGATTGTGTGGCATGTGTGATATGGCAAGTGAATATGTTATATGTGTTTTAAGGTGTGGGGGTGTGTTGTGGGAGGCAGAACAGTATATGTGACAAGTATGCGTAGTGTGTGATAGTGTGCCTCTGTGTGGTGTTGGTGCATGATGTATGATATGATATGTATGTAGTTTGTGTGAAGAATGTATGTGAATAGAATGTAGGATATATTGCATTGTGGTGTATGTGTGTGAAAATACACACAAATTTTTTTGAGGGAAAAACATCTATTGGAGAAAATCAATTCCTTTTTTAGCTATGTGAAAAAATGTGGGAAGTAATAAAGGGTAGCTGAAGAGAGGAAAAACTAATGACAATTTCTTGTGAGTGGTTTATGGCATTTAAAAGACAGAACTCTAAGGATAACAGATTTCATTACATTTACCCTATGCTACTGAGGATGGGAAAAGATGCTGTGTAGATGCTTCCATGGAAACAAAAATAAACGTGATCCTAACTCTCACTGTCGCTCCAAAGGACAGAGGATAAGAAATCAACTTTGGGCACTTGTCACAAAGCCTGATGACTTCAAGTTCAATCCTGGAACCCACATGGTGGAAGGAGAGAACTGACTCCTCCTACAAATTGTCCTCTGACTATAACACACACACACACACACGGACACGGACACACACATGTATGGGATAGCATGCACATAAACATGCTAAATAAAGAAAATGTAGCCGGGCATGGTGGCACATGCCTTTAATCCCAGCACTTGGGAGGCAGAGGCAGGCGGATCTCTGTGAGTTCAAGGCCAGCCTGGTCTACATAGTGAGTTCCAGGACAGCTGGGGCTACAGGGAGACCCTGTCTCAAAAATACCAAAAAAAAGAGAAAATGTAAAAGAAAATAATCAACTGTGCTTGGAATGAGCTACGGAGGGCAGTGATGAAACTAGAAAATCTCCAAAGAAGTGTACTTAGTGCTATGTGTTTAAGGGCGAGTAAGAAATTAATAATCAGTAATATTCAAAACACAGAACAACACTCCTCAAAAATTAAAAGGGAAGCTGTTTTCTAGGTTAATTTTACTTCACACTGCTTTCCAATGCTTACTAAAACAAATATTGGGGTGGACAGATGGCTCAGCTCTTCCAGAGGTCCTGAGTTCAGACTCCAGCCTCTACATTAGGTGGTTCACAACTGCCTGTAAAGCTCCAGGGGAATCCAATGCCTTCTGGTTTCCTGATGCACCCACACAGGTGGCATACACATAAATAAAACTTTGAGAATAAATGAATGTAACAAATGTAATTGCTCTACTGCAGAAAATTAAGACTTCCTAAGCTTTCAATTTGCAATTTAATAGTATGATAGAAATGCTTGCTAAAAGTAAATTATAATAGTAGTACATTTTATACAAAATGTTAACATACAGAAATATATACCTTATCTCTTGCAGTAAGAAATCGTGGATCATCTTGAAAAGCTTCTTTGACGAGTTTACTAAATCTATTAAACAGTGTAAGTAATTGCTCAACATATTTCTCAGAGTCCTGGAAATAAAATGTTTTGCATTTCAGTTTGAAAAGCAAAATAATAATATAAAAATTAAGAACACAAATATTTCTTTAATAAAAGACTAAAGGTATAAAGTTGGGGAAATTTTTTTCTTAGAAGTAAAATTGGGGGCTAGAGAGATGGCTCATCAGTTAAGAGCATTGGCTGTTCTTCCAGCAGACCCCAATTTGGTTCCCAGCACCCACATGGCAGATAACAATCATCCATAACTCCAGTTCCAGTGGATTCAATGCCCTCTTCTGGCCTTGGTGAGCACTGCATGCACCTGCTGCACTTACAGGAAAAACACTCACACACAATTAAAAAAAAATTAATTAAAATTAAATGGAATTGCAATATTACAGTTTTGCTGTTTCAACAACTATTTTAAAGATTTATTTATTTTTGTTTTATATGTAACAGTGTTTGCCTGCATGTGTGCATGTGTGCCATGTGCATGCCTGGAGCCTTTGGAGGCCAGAAGAGGGCACTGTATCTGCTAGAACTGGAGTTACAGACGGTTGTGAACTGATACATCATGGGTGGTAACTGAATCCAGGTCTGCTTTTAGAGCAGCAAATGCTTCTTAACTGATAAGCCATCTCTCCACCCCCTCAATAACTACTTTAAATATGATCTTATACTTAAGAAATACCTTTGATGTGTATGAACCACTGCCACTAAAGAGCACTTACAGTAGTAATCGTTTCAGCAGCTGCTACCATATCTGCCAGGCCAGCACTAATGATGTGCTCCTCCAAGTCTTTCAACATTGGCTCTATTCCATTAGGAACTTTGTCCATCAATGAAAACATTAAATGTAACTCTGAAAGGACAGAATACACCATGTAATTATTTCATCCAAAGAGTAAATGTTCACTCTGATTTACATGTATGGTAGATTTTTATAATTTTAAAATTTTCTTTCTTTCTTTTGTTGTTTTTTGTTTTGTTTTGTTTTCTTTTTGAGACCAGGCCTTATATGCAGCCCTGGTTGGCCTAGAACTCACGATGTACCAGGCTGTCTTCAAACTCACATTGGGCTACATCTGTAAAAATGAGTCTGGAAGAAAAGAAAAAGTCAGGGGAGTTATTATGTAGGAGTCTGAAGTATCAATAGTCTCCTGTGGGTACAATTAATTTAGGAGTTGAACTATCTTCCCAGATTACAAAAACTAGTTTCTTTTAATAATCTAATTAAAAGTGATCATTGTTTGCAAAACCCAGCTCCATCTAATCTCCAATGAGATTTTTTTTTTTTTAATTCAAAAAGAACAAAAGTTGCTGGGGGCTGGACGTGGTGGTGCATGCCTTTAGTCCTAGCACATGGGAGGAAGAGGCAGGTGGATTTCTGGGAGTTCAAGGCCAGCCTGGTCTACACAGTGAGTTCCAGGACAGCTGGGGCTATAGGGAGACCCTGTCTCAAAAAAGACAAACAAACAAACAGAAAAGTTGCTGGTATGGTGACACACCTGTAATCCTAGCAAACTGGAAGCAGGGGCAGGATGGCTGAGAATTCAAGGCCAAGCCAGGCTACTAGCAGGTGCCAAGCCAGTTTACAGAGTAGAAAGCAAGAACATATGTCTTTTTTCTCAATGTTTTCCCTGACAGGTTACATAACAAACACTACTACGTTTCATAAAGTAGTTGCAATATTATTATTAAAGGGTTAAAAACAGGATGATGATCATACAAAAATTAAGAGTTAATATGAAACTTTATTCAGAAAATTCACAGAGCATTTTTTCACGTTATACCATGTGACATTCAGAAAACCCTACTTCACAGCATGGATCACTAACCGAATTCTTTTGCAGGAGTTCAGCATGGATCATTTACAACTCTACTTAGTTGGACATATAAAATCCAAAGATTGCACTTTTGACAATAAGGAAACTTCTTTTTACTGCAAATTACTCCTAAACAGCTTATTAACTTGGGTGGATCCAAGAGTGTTAGGAGTTCAGGGGCCATCCTGAGCAACACAGCAAATTCAAGTACTGCCTCAGCTTTAAGAAACCCCCTCTCAGTCAAAAGTTAGGAACTTCAGTGAGCTGAAATGTGAACTTTAAATTCAACTGGAGATTGTAGTGAGACATAGTAAAATCTGGGACTACATCAAAAGTTAAGTGCTTCCCTCTGGGTAGTGGTAATTTTTCTTGCTAATTATATACTTGCTACCTCCTCAAACACAACTTCATTAAGAAACCACTTATGTTTTTGGGAAAAGTATAAATATTATTAACAAGCTTTTTTTATTTGGTCTTTTTGAGGCAGGGTCTCCCTGTAGCCCCAGCTGTCCTGGAACTCACTATGTAGACCAGGCTGGCCTCGAACTCAGAGATCTGCCTGCCTCTGCCTCCCAAGTTCTGGGATTAAAGGTGTGCACCACCACGCCCAGCTAACATGTTTTTTTAGAAAAAATTACTTATTATTTTATGTGTATGCGTGTATTGCCTGCATGTAGGTAAGTGCACTTGTGTCATGCAATGCCCATGGAGGTCAGAAAATGCTGTCAAATTGTTTGAACATTTGTTTATTGTGTGTGCACGCAAATGCATTCCCTGCACATGTGAATGTCAGGGCAGAATGTGAGGAGTCAGTTCTCTACTTCCATCTGAGTTACTTAAATTGGCATTGAATTGCAGAGTTCAACTTTCAAGGACAAAAGAATTCTCAAATAAGTACTGAAAATAATATAAATTTATAAACCCGGGGCTGGAGAGATGGCTCAGCAGTTAAGAACACTGGTTGTTCTTGCAGAAGACCCGGGTTCGAATCCCAGAACCCATATGGCAGCTAACAACTGTCTGTAACTCCAGTTCCAGGGGATCCGACAGCCTCTTCTGTCCTCCATGGGCATTGCACGACATGGGTGCACTTACCTACATGTAGGCAATACATGCATGCACAAAAAAAATAAGTAAATAAAAAAAATAAACCCTTAAATGCTTCTGTGCTAAATATTTTATATATATATATATACATATATATGTGTGTGTGTATATAGTTACGCTAACATATATATTTTACGCTAACATATATATTTTACGCTAACAAGTACACCTACCTGTAAAAGAATGACCTCCTAGTAATTAGAGATTTGCTTAGAATACTCTTAAATAAGTGTAAGATCTTTGTTATATTTTACCTACTTTCAGTCTCATTCCTCTTGATCATGCCTTGGCATTCCGCTAAGATAGTCTCTTTAAATGAAGTCACAAGGGCATTTACACAGCACTCCATGAGCTGAAACACATCAACAATTAATCAAGGCTACTGTAAGGTCTTCAGCACAAATCTATTCCCACTCATGAAATAAAATCATAGTGTTCTACAGAAAAAAAGTACATTGAAAGTAGACTTACCTTTAAAATAGGATTACTGAAGATAAATACTCTATATTACTTTACCAAAGTATATTTTTTCCTAAGGAAAAACTACAAACTTAAGTTCTCTTTAAAATAAGTAAAGGGGTTGGCTCAGTGGTCACTAGCACTGGCTGCTCTTATAGAGGACCTGGGTTTAGTTCCCAGGATCCACATGGCCACTAACAACGGTCTTGAATTCCAAGTTCCAGGGGATTTGATGCCCTCTTTTGGCCTCTGTGGGCACTGCATGCACAAGTGTACTTACATACATGCAGGCCAACACTAATACACATAAATATTAAAAAACAAATTTTGGGGCTGGAGAGATGGCTCAGTGGTTAAGAGCACTGACTGCTGTTGCAGAGGACCCAGGTTCGATTCCCAGCACCCACATGGCAGCTATGAACCATCCTTAACTCCAGTTCCAGGGGAATCTGAAGCCCTCTTCTGACCTCTGTGGCATTGCATGACACAAGTGCATTCACATACATGCAGGCAATACACTCATTCACATAAAATAAAAATAATAAAGAAAATACTTTAAAGTAATAGTCATATTCTAATAATGTTGATATACTAAGGAAGAGACAGTAGAAGAGCAAGCTAGAAAAGTGCGGTGGAACCAGATTATGAGTGAAAATCAATGGTTTATGATTTGATCATATGAGCAGCAAAGGAAGAACCAGGAAAGTTTTAAACAGAGGATAAAATTAATGTGATTCTCTTCCTGAAGTCACCACTACAGATCAGTGTAATGGCAGCAGGAAGGGTGGTAGAGTGGCTGGAAGATTGGAAAAGAGGCTGCTGAAATGCTTCATTCAAGTAAGATGGGCAGGGTCTAGGCTTGTAGGATATCATCAGGAAAATCCCCTTAAAGGGGCACATAAACTCCTCAGCATCCCTGCTTCCTCACTATCACACAATGATTTATTCCACTTGCAGGGGTTAAATGCCTACAATCTCAGCACCCAGGAGGAGCACTGAAGAAACAAACACTAAGGAATAACTCTCTTCTGAAAAGCAAACAGATCATCTGCTTATATTAAGTGAGGAGGGAATTACTACATGTGTCTTAAAAATTATTTTATCACCAGGCATTGTGGCTTATACCTTTAATCCTAGCACTCAGGAGACAGAGGCAAGCAGATCTCTGTGAGATCCAGGCTACCCTGGTCTACACAGTGAGTTCCAAATCAGCTGGGGCTGCAGGGAAACCGTATCTTGAAAAACCATATTCACGTTTTCTTCTTGGAATTGATATAATGTGGATAATCACTGTATATGAATTTAGGTAACAAGGATTCATTGTACAGTCCTTCCTACTCCTTGTCAGGCATGGTGGCATATATCTATACTCCAAGCACCTGGGAGGCTGAAGCAAGAGGATCTTGAGTTCTGGGCAGCCTAAACTATATAGCAAGAGTATCTTGAAAGGAAAAAACAGCAACAATAAATAAACAGACTAATAAAACAAAAACCATTCTTCTTATTTCTTAAAATGCTCATAAATTTCCTAGCTAGGTGTGGTGGCGCACGCCTTTAATCCCAGCACTCAGGAGGCAGAGGCAGGTGGATCTCTGTGAGTTATTTTGATATATCACAGTGAAAGATTTATCGTCCTCTTTTTTTTTTTTTTTTTTTTAAAAAAAAAAAAAAAAAAAAAAAAAAAAAAAAAAAAAGTTCATAAATTTCCTAATAAAACTTCTTTGCTAATTCTTTTAACTATACCAGTAACTTTATAATATACACTTCTATCTCATTTTCTGTCCTACAACAATTATATATGGTTAAAAATATATGTATGGTTAACACATTCTTGAGGTCTATAGAACTAGTAGAGAATACATAGAAAATCCACCTAAAAAAGCTTAAGTCCCAGTCATTTAATGTTTTCTATTTCCATAAACTTTCACACAAACATTATCTTGCTAGTGGCAATCCAAAATGTTCAGATCAAAAATCTAGACCAGTAGGTTTCACAATGTTATGAAGTCAGGTCTAATAACTATTTAAAAAATATTTTATTATTTTTTTATGTGTATGAGTGTATTGCCTTCATGTATGCAAATACAGCCACATCATGCAACGCCTGTGGAGGTCAGAAGAGGGTATGAGATCCCCTGGAACTGGAGTGAGTTACAGATAGTTGTCAGCTGGGAACCAAACCTGGGTCCTCTCAAAGGGCAGGCAGTGCTCCATACCACTGAGCCATCTCTCCAGACTACTGCAGTCTTTTTTTTTTTTTTTTTTTTTTGGTATTTGTGAAACAGGGTTTCAAGGTAGCTCCAGTTGTCCTGGCACTCACTATGTAGACCAGGCTGGCCATGATCTCATAGAGATCCACCTGCCTCTGCCTCCCCAGTATTATTTCATAAAACTTTTGTTCCGGGTATATACAAATTACACACACACACACACACACACACACACACACACACACAAAACTGTATACTAAGTGTGCTGGATAGCTTTAGTTATCAACTTGACACACTCAGGTTGAGGGAGCCTCAGTTGGGAAATTGCCTCCATTGGCTTGGCCTGTGGCCATGTTTGTGGGGCATCTTCTTGATTGTTGAGTGATGTGGGAGGGAGAACCCAGCTCACTGTGGGTGGGGTCACCCCTGGGCAGGTGGTCCTGTATTGTAAGAAAGCAGGTTGCATACTGCTCAGGGGAGCAAGCCACTAAGTGATGTTCCTCCATGGTGTGTGCTTCAACTCCAGGTTCCTGCCCTGAGTTCCTACCTTGGACTCCCTGATAAACTGACACAGATGTAAGCCAAACAAACTTCTTTCTCCCCAAGTTGGTATTGGTCAGAGTATTTTGTTACCACAATGGAGATACAAACAAGAACAGAAATTGGTATCAGGATCAGGGGGTATTGCTGTGACAGACCTGACCTTGGTATTTTGGGGAGGACTGTGGAAACGTTTAGAACTTTGGGCTGGAAAAGCCATTGAGTTTTTTGCTGTGGAGCTTAGAACAGTTATGCTTAAAGAGTTGTGGATGATAGAGGCCTGGCTTGTGAAGCTTCAAAGAGAAGCAGAGACTATAAGGGCTGTTTATGTGATATTTTGAATTGAGAATCTGTGGGTTCTGGTCAGGTGCAGCTGAAGAATCAGCTGTGATTAAGAGGAGACCAGAACCACTGAAATGAAACCTTTGTTTAACTGGGACAATTGATGCTGGTTAGCTGGGGCTGAAAAATCAGTTGTACCTGTAACAAGAGTCGAGCATCACTGTGGCATAATCTTCTGGGAAGTATTTCCTCAGGGTCAGCAAACAGAAGCTATGGTCCAGAGGGGGTCTGATCCTCCACCTTAAGGTGGAAGGAAGCAGGACCTGGTAATGTATAAAAGTCTCCTGCATGGTTCTGGTGTTGAAAGCGTGAAGGGGTCACAGAGAGAAGCTGAGGCTTGGCACTCTGAGAGGTCAGGAAAGGCCACTGGTGAAAGTGCAGCCTCAGTTGCAGTAAAGACCACAGCATTGAAGGGGTCATGGAGAGAATCTGAGACTTTGCACCTGAGGGGCCAGAAGAGGTCACTGGTGAAGGTGCAGCCTCAGTTTCAGCAGAGACTCCAGATTTTGGGAGATGCTAGGACCATGTGACCACCCCACAAGGCAGCAGGAGGCATGGAATGGAGCTGGCCTGGGCCTGAAAAATGATCTGTGTGTGTTGCAGAGGACAGAGTAGGAGAAGTGGAGCTGCTGAAACCCTTTGGAGCTCAGAAGATAGTGAGTGAATCCCAGGTATTCAGCCTTGAGCTACTTTGCTGGACTTAAGTTTTGCTTAGGTGTGCCCGATTCTCCCCTTTTGAAATAACAGTACTTGTTTTGGATTTTATAGGAGCCCACAGTTGAGTTTTAAAAGAGGCTGTGAAGTTGTAAGAGTTTGGAGTTTTTAAAGACTGTGGGACTTATAAGACTGTACTGTCTTATGGTTGTGGAATTGTTAATGTATCTTGGGGACAAGAAATAGAAAGGTGGTGATGTGGTTCTATGTTAAGTTGACAAGGGGTCAACTGTGCTGGATAGCTTTAGTTGTCAACTTGACACACCTGGGTTGAGGGAATCTCAATTGGGGAATTTCCTTCATTGGATTGGCCTGTGGTCATGCTTGTGGGGCATTTTCTTGATTATTAAGTGAGATGGGAGGGCCCAGCCCACTGTGGGTAGGGTTATCCCTGGGAAGGTGGTCCTGTATTGTATAAGAAAGCAGGTTGAGCACCGGTCAGGGGAGTAAACAAGCCACTAAGCAATATTCCTCCATGGTCTGTGCTTCAGCTCCTGTCTCCAGATTCCTGCCCCAAATTTCTACCTTGGGCTCCCTGGTGAACTGTGACCCAGGAGATGTAAGCTAAATAAACCCTTTCCCCCCCAAGCTGGTATTGGTCAGAGTATTTTGTCACAGCAACTGACAGCAAACTAGAAATATATATTGGAGTTTTTGAGCTGGCCTGGAACTTGTTACCACAATGGAGAAACTAGAACACTAAGCCATGATATAAAAGGTACTTCTAATTGTTATATAACGAGAATTCAAAGGGGGAGGTTAAACTGACATCATAATCAAGACAACTGCACAGAATTTGGTAAGTGCCTCAATGAAAGGAATTTGGTTGCTATAGAAGTTTCTAGACAGATTTAATAAATAAGTATCTTTTAATGCATATTTCCCTACTAAACATTATAATAAATGCTTTATATATCTTATTTAGCATTATAGCCTTATACAACAGCCATTTAAATGTATGAAGACACTGGCTGAGTAAGGTATGGTGGTGTATACCTATGATCCCAGCACTTGGGAGGCTGAAGATAAGAATTCAAGGCCATCCTCAGCTATATAGCAAGTTAGAAGTCACGACCACCATGCACTGTGTAAGACGCTGTCAGAGAGAGAGAGGCTAAATTACTTGCATACTTCTAAGTGGAAATGATATTCTAGGAATTCCTTGTTACAAATGGGAATTTTATCTAATCTTGTATCCAAAGTTAATCTTATGTTTAGAGATCATTTAACATTATCTTGGCTTGCTTATGATCTAAGCCTTACCCCAGACCTAGAATAATGTATGTTTTGAAAATATCAGGGAATACAAGTAATTGGCCCCAGTTTATGTCACAGGTGTGATTAGACTAACATTTGCTGGTGGTTGTGCATATGGTTCTGGGCCACTAGGGGGCAGAAACGGGCTATCCTTCCCCAATAAGACAGGCTCCTTATTCTTTTCAATATCAAGCTGGCTGTACTGTATCAATAAAGAGAGAGCAAGTCCTTTGTTCAGGGAACCATTCTGAGACAACTCATATCATATCAGGTTCACTTTTGGTTTTAATGGATGCCAAAGATCAGGCTATCTTTGTTCAGACACAGCCATATTATGGCATTTTGCTGCCACATTCATAAACACTGCACAGTTAATTCACAAAGATTTAAGTTATACTCTAAAGCCATGAATGTGATTCTGAGACCTCCAACTCTTCTTACAACACCAACAGAGCATGCATATACTTAGGGTGTACACTCAGAACTGAAATGTGTCTTAAGGAACAGAAGTATAAAGTATGGTTCATACCTTCTACCCTATACTCCAGTTGGGAATCTAATTATATACCAAAAAATATGAGTATCATATGAACAGAGGTACATTAAAAAAGTTCAAGTTCACTAATAAGCAAAGAAGTAAAAATAACTGCATCATCACTACACTAAAAACTTCACAAGGACAGGGACTGGGTTTTGTCCACAGCTATCCAGCCACGGCCTTGCAAACAGCCAGTGCTTGATAGGTAACACAACAAAGCAGGCTATAGTTAGGTACTAAAGCAATGTATAAACAGTAGGTACTGTTCAAACAAGAAGAAACTGATGAAGGCTCCAAAACGTGAGCTTTATTAGAAGTTGATTTAAAAGGATCCCTGCTAAGGATTTAGGTATGTAGAAGTGAAGTAAAAGATTAACACGAAATCAAGAAAAAACTGAGTAAGATGGAACTACAAAACAGAACATTCCTATCAAAGAGTGATTATTTGATGAATAGGACCTCATTACACAGTCCAGGCTGGCCTTGAACTCACAATCCTCTTGCCTCAGCCTTGTGAATCTTGAGATTACATGCATATGCCAACCAAGCCCAGCTATTTTGAAGAATATTAAGTTGGAAACACAGGCAAAGGTCAAATTCTGAAGAGCCTTGAAAATTAGGACTCAGAAATAATGATACTGTTTTTTAAATAAAGAAGAAATCAGTGGGATATTTTTGGAAAAATTATCTTGATCTTACAAAAGAAACACAAATGGTCAGTAAGAATAAAGATGCCCAGTCTCAGCTGGGTGTGGTGGCTCACACCTTTAGTTCCAGCACTTGGAAGGCAGAGGCAGGTAGATTTCTGTGAGTTCAGGGCCAGCCTGGTCTACATAGTGAGTTCCAGGACACCTGGGACTACAGGGAGACCTCATCTCAAAAAGACCCCCACTCCCAAACAGATACCCAGTTTCATTAACAATTTTTTAAAAAATTTAATTTTATTTTATGGCTATGAGTTATGCTTGCATGTATGTTAAGTGCACCCGTGTTGTGCAATGCCCAGAGGACAGAGGAGGGCACTGGATCTCCTGGATCTGTAGTTATGGATGGTTGTTAACTGCCATGTGGGTGCTGGGGTCTTCTGCAAGAGCAGCTAGTGCTCTTAACCACTAAGTCATCTCTCCAGGCCCCTCATTAACAATTTTTAAATGCACATAAAATCTTGTAAAATTTATGATACTGGGAAATTGGAATTAATAGAACAACAAAACCTAGAACTGCAAAGATGTGCATCAAAAGTATTCTGTTGATCAAATTAAGAAGTATAACAATTTACAAGTCAGTGTTGTAGTATACAGCAATTTGTAGATGGGTTATGCCCCTTCTTCAGTCATCTCTTTTCCAATCTTAGATTCCACTCTAAGAGTGCAAATTATGAGGAAAGATGTTCCAGAAGGATGCTAAAAAGAACTAGGCATAAAGATATCCCAGCAAACACGTCTTAAACTATAAACAATAGAAGCAAAATGGCTCTCAGTGGAAAACTGGCCAGGTGTATTACAGTACATTCATGTTATGTTACAGCATAGTGCTGGGTCAATAAGCACAACATAAATTTCTTTTAGGATGCTAGAGCACAGGAAGAAAGAGAAGTGAATAGTGAAGGGAGAAAAAAAGAGTGAGGTAAAGAAGGAAAATGAAACAGCTGCAAAACTGGGAAGCTGAGCATGGAGACAGGGTCACTATGCTATCCTCTGAAGTATGTGAGGGCTGCAGATGGCACAGTGGCAGGAACGTTTGTCAAGCATGCCAGAAAAAATTAAAAACCAACAAAAGGGCTGATGAGATGGCTCAGTGAGTAGAGGCACCTGTTGTCAAACATGATGACTTGTTCGATCCCTAGGATCCACTGTTGGAAGGAGAGAACCAATGCCTGCAAGGTGTTCTCTGATCTCCACATGCATGCTGGAGCATGTCTGTTCACATACACACACACACACACACACACACAAAACACACACCCCAAATTTTAATATATCTAAAAACTCATAAAGCCCCCCCAACAAGATTATGGTATATACCCTAAATATTTTTTAAAAATCATTTAGAAAAACTATTTTTTTTTTTGGTCTTTTTGAGACAGGGTCTCCCTGTAGCCCCAGCTGTCCTGGAGCTCACTATGTAGACCCGGCTGGCCTTGAACTCACAGAGATCCGCTGCCTCTACCTCCTGAATGCTGGGGTTTTTTATGTATATGTGTGTACTGCCTGCAGGTAGGTAAGGGCACCCGTGTCTGGCAATGCCCTCGGAGGTCAGAAGAGGCCTGGGACTGGAGTTACGGACAGTTGTTAGATGCCGTGTGGGTGCTGGGATTCGACCCAGGTCTTCTGCAAGAACAACCAGTGTTCTTAACTGCTGAGCCATCTCTCTAGCCCCTAGAAAAACTATTTTAACTAAGCAAAATAAAGAGCAGTTACTGGATTTCTTCCCTTATTTCAAATGAGTTTCATTCTATATGAAGAAAGTCAGTTCCAAGAGGACAGAGACATTTAAATATTTTATATTGCTTCCCCACCACTTACCAAAGTACTATATGCATAGTTGATCCTAAATACTTACTTGTTACGGGAAAACACACTGTGAATGGGAAGGACAGTGATAAATCATCTCTCTCACCTTGTATTCCCTTTCTGTCTCCATTTGCTAACTTCCATGAAGAAAATAACTTTTTGTCATGTCATCAACTCCTGCATTTGTTTGCCTGAGATGAACACAACTTCTAACTCCATAGTAATCTTTCCCCAGAGGTCTGTAAGGTGAAACACTTTATCTATGTGCTTTTACCCTCTGCAACACCAAGACTACCAACACTTCAAAGATAAAGCTTGCCATAAGCACAGCAGGCACTGGAAAGGCACTGAAAAGCATTCACAGGTCTGCGAAGGAAAGGGAGACCAACAGGCTAAGTGGTAGGGAAGCTGCTGCTTCTAGGGGTATTCAATTTGTACAAGTAAGTCTACTCCACTAAAATTTATTAAAAGCAACAAAGACAGTTTTGATTACCATTAGTTTTATAAATGTATTATAAGAAATAATTTGCTTTGGCTGTAAAATAAGAGGTGATCTAAAAATCACCGTAGGTTTCTCTATTTAAAAACTTTTAAATTAATTTTTGATTTTGTGTGTGTACTTCACATTGAGTTAGGAGTTGGGGGGTGCTGGTTCATGTACATGGAGGTCAGAAGACAACTCGCTGGAGTTGGTTCTCTCTCCACTGTGTAGGCTCTATGGCTTGAACTCAGGTCATCAGGTTTATTCATGCTCTTGGTCTCTCTGGCTTGGTTAAAATCCTTTCCGACCACTGTAACTGATGACATGTGCTTCCTTTCTAAACTATTTACACAAGCCCCCACCCCCATTCTTCCTGTTTGGAGGTTTTTTGGTACTGGGATTGAACCCAGTGCCTTTCCCATACCAAAATGACGAAGGTTAAAAAAAAAAAGAGGGGGTTGGAGAGATGGCTCAGGGGTTAAGAACACTGGCTGTTCTTGGAGAAGACCTGAGTTTGAATCCCAGCACCCACATGGCAGCTAACAGCTGTCTGTAGCTCCAGTTCCAAGGGATCCCACAGCCTCTTCTGTCCTCCGCGGGCATTGCATGACAAGGGTGCACTTACCTACATGTAATGCAGGCAATACATGTGTACACATAAAAAAATATTAAAAAAGAGCAATTATTTATAAATTAAGATGTATTTGCCTATTCTGTTTTTCTGTGGTTTTTAAAAGTTAACTAACCAATTTTTTTTTTTTGTGTGTGTGTGTGAATGGATAGTGAAACAGTAAGTAGCATTAAAAGTGGTAAGCACTTTCCTCCAGAGCCCTAACTACATTTATTTTCAATTTTTATTTATATTTTCATTTACTATTATGCATGTGAGCACTTTGCCCATATGTACACATAAGTACAAGGCCCATGGAGGGCAGAAGAGGGTGTCAGATCCCAGAACTGGAATTATGGATGGTTGTTAGCTGCCACGTGGGTGCCACTTGTGACCCTAGTTTCAGGGGATCAGATGCCCTCTTCTGGCCTCTGTGGGCACTGCATGACATGGATACACTTAAATATATGCAAAGCACTCATACATATAAAATAAAAATGACTCAGAAAAAAAAAAAAAAAAGCAGCTTTCATGGTCTCAGGTTCAACCAAAAGCCTGCCAGATGTGGGAGATAATGAAGCAGGTCAACAGAAAATCCCTATTTGAAGGTCTTGACAGATCTCAAAGGTTTTGAATCTACATTTCCTCTTTAATATGACTCTAGCCTTTTACAAGTTCATTTTACATGAGCTAAACATACCCACCTTGTAAGAAGAATTCTTGTCCCTTGCAACTAAGATTATTAACTAATTTCATAAATATGGGTATAAGATATACATACATGTGTATTTTCCCCCCAAATTATTTGTCAAATTATGCATCTCTTCATTATATACTCCAAATTCCCGGTATTAACCTTAAGAATTACAGACCTACAATTAGATTTACCATCTCCTGGTTATGAAGTTAAACCTCATGCACACTTCTGAACTCCAGTTTTCTCCTTTGTAGAATAGGAGTTAGCTGAACCTCCAAAACATTCTGAATACACCCACTCAGATAGTGCCTGTATTGCCATCAACATTTCCGATCCAGAACAGCAGTCCGTTATACTACACTGTGGCCCAAATGTGGTTCTGTAATAAGGAAGTCAGATCCATGCCTTGTTTACAGCTCTTTGATTGAAAGGCCTTTCATGCTCCTGTCCTGGCAATCTGCTAGATACTCTAGCCTTTGTCTAGTACTACACTCATTCCTGCTTTAAAGCTCTTCCCTCTGCCTAGAATACTTTATCTCAGATCTTTAGGAGGCTGGCTCTGTATCCTCACTTGGGTCTCAGTTTCATCATTACTACCTCAGGTAGACCGTTGTAAAATCAGTGGCAACAGTACTTACTGCCAATTTACTGTCTACAGTATTACTCTATTTTGCAAATAACAAGTTTTCCCTTATTGCCTTTAATCATCTCCATTAGAATGTTAGTTCCATGTACACACTGTTTTGTTCATATTACATCCTGTCGGAAGTACCACAGGGACTAAATGTGTTTTTTGAGTGAATGAATGCTCAATAAATATAAATTACACGAAAAGTTGGACGACTGAAATTTCTAGCTACAGGACTCAATGCCAGAGTAAGTCAAGGGAACCAACTAACCAGCCAATTGAACATAGCTAAACCTGGAAATTGTTTTTTGTCTTTTTGAGACAGGGTTTTCCTGTAGCCCCAGCTGGCCTGGAAATCACTATGTATACCTGGTTGACCTTGAATTTGAAGAGATCTGCCTGCCTCTGCCTCTGTGCTGGGATTAAAGGTGTGTGCCACCACACCTGGCTAAACTTGGAATTTTTAACCATATACCCAGGAACATCACACTAGAAAGAAAGCAATCTTTGGGAATAAGGGGATGGCTCAGTTTGTAAAGCACTTGCACTATAAGCACAAAGACTGAATTCAAACCCAGAACCAAATAAAATGCAGATGTGGTGTTGCATGCTTATAATCCCAACACTGGGGAGGCAGAGACAAAAATCTCTTGGGGTTCACTGGCCAGCCAGTCTGTCCTAATTGGTAAGCTCCAGGTCACTAAGAGACCCTGTCTCAAAAGACGTAGATGGCATTTTTGAAGATGACTGACACCAGGGGTTGTCCCATGGCCTCCATGTGTGCACCTTCATGCATAAAAACAACAAACAAACAAAAACAACAGAGGCTGGAGAGATGGTTCTGTTGCCAGTATCCACAGGGAGGCACTGAACTGCCTGTAACTTCAGCTCTAAGGGATCCAGTATCTCTTCTCGCTACCACAGAGAGCACACACCTGGAGCAGATACATGCATACAGGTACTCACATACACACATAAAATAAAAACAAATAATTTAAAAAAACAAAAAAAAAAGAAAGCACTCTGGACCATAGGATCAGTAAGTCTAATTTCATAAAGTAGCTTCTGCTATTTTTATTGGAATTATAGTGAATTTATAAAACTAATTTACGGAGCAACTGATATCCTTATAAGTTAGAGTTGTTACATGGACGAATAAGAGGTGACTATCTTCAAGCCTATGTCTGTCCTTTGATAGTACTGAAATACTTTCCTCTAGTAGGTTTCATGTTTCTCCTGTTCAGTTTTTCAAACATGACTTTTCTTTGTTGCTACCACAACTAAGGCTTTTCTTGACAGTATATCCTCTAATTGTTCACTATTTGTTATACATAAAGGCTATACCTTTATTAAATTTATACAGTTTGTATTAGTAAATTACTTTGTTTGAATTAGCTTTATCACTGACTGGGGTTGTCCAGATATGGTAGCATATCATCTCAAAACTGAGAGTATTACCCCTGCTTACCCATCCTAACCCAACGGATTCTCGCATAACTTGAATGTCAAAACTGTATACACATTAATCTTAAATTCAGGTGGGATTGTGTAGTCTCATATGAAATGTCTATAAAGGTCAATATGTTATTCAATTTCATAATTATTTGCCATTGATAATACTCTAATAGGTAAGTACAGACTGAAACTATTATTAATAAAGTATTAAGATATAGCAGAACAAGTTTAGACAGTTAATGTTCCTCATAAAACAAATACACTTTTCATTAAAATCTTTTTTTTTTTTTAAATTGCTGGGGCATGGCAGTGCATGCTTTTAATCCCAGTAACAAGCAGGCAGACTTCTGTGAGTTCAAGGCCAGCATGGTCTACACATCAAGTTCCAGAAAGCCAGGGCTACATAGTGAGACCCTGTCTCCAAAAAACAAAGAGATAGGTTCTCACTATGCAGTAGCCCCTAGCCTCAGACTGGCAATCCTCCTGTCCCAGTCCCTTAAGCCCTGGCATGACAGCCGTGGGCCACGGAGGCTCACTGCCCTTACTTGGTCTCACTGTGACTTGTTTAAAATTAACAAGTTTTCAGGGCTGGCAAGCTGCCTCTGAGAAAAAGCATGTGCCACACAAGATTGATATCCTGAGTTCCATCCCTGGAGCCCATGTAACAGTGGAAAGAAAGAACTAAATCCCCAAAGTTGTCCTCTCATCTACACATATACCATATGGCATATGCATGCCCTGCCCTATAATAAATTTTTTTTTTAAATAACAGGTTTCCTTATATCCTCTTCATATATACATCATTCTGCTTGACCCCCACCCCCCACTGCTGACTCACCTCCAGTGTTCCTCCATATGCTTAATATGTCCTGTGTTCTACTGTCTTCCTCATCACCATTCCTTAAAGGCTCTCATTTATTTTAAGACACGGTCTCCCTGGAGCTTCAGCTGGCCTAGAATTTGCTAGACCAGGCTGGCCTTGATCTCAGAGATCTGCCTGCCTCTGCCTCCCAAGCACTAGGATTAAAGGTGTAAGCCACCATGCCCTGTGTAAAGTCTCCCTGGCCCCCCATCTCATGGCCTCTTTCCTGGTCTTCACCCATATATGTCCACCTGGATACACATATTCAACAATCAGCAATGAGGATCCACATGAGAAAGAACAGTATTTGTCTTACTGAGCCTGGGTTACCTCACTTAATATAATGTTTTCCAGTTCCATTTTTCTGCAAATTTAATTTTTCATTGTGGCTAAGTAAAATTCTACTGTGTATCTGTACCACATTTTTATCATCCATTCATTCATCTCTTGATGCAGGTCTAGGCTGAGTCCATTTCCTTGCGATTGTGAAAAGAGCAGTGGTAAACATGGATGTGTAAATATCTCCGTAGTAGGATATAGAGTCCTTTGGGCTTATGCTTAGGACTGGCATCTGAGTCACACCGTAGTTCTATATTTTGTTTATTAAGAAACCCCACCCTCATCTCCTAGTGACTGCACAAGCAGTAGACAAGGTTCCCTTTTCTCACACCCTTGCCAGCCTATGCCATTTGCTTTCTTGATGACAGCCATTCTGACTGGGGTGAGATGGAATCCCAAAGTAATTTTTTTTTTTTTTTGCCTTTGAAAGACAGGGTCTCCCTGTAGCCCAGGCTGGCCTGGAATTCTCAATATGTAGACCAGGCTGGCCTTGAACTCCCAAAGATCTGCCTGCCTCTACCTTCCTGAGTGCTGGGATTAAAGGTGTGCCCCACCACAGAATAACTTTATTTTGCATTTCTCTGATGGCTACGGATGTTGAACACTTTGTACTTCTGAGAACTCTGTTCAGTTTATTGGTGCATTTGTTTACTGACTGATTTGGCAATTTTGCAAGGATTTTTGGTGTTTATTTTGCAGTTCTTAATTGTAAATATTAACCCATTGTGTGAAGCACAGGTGGCAAAGATTTTTCTACCAATCTGTGGGTTGCCTGTTTACTCTGTTGACAGTTTCTTTTGCTGAGAAGCTTTTCAATTCCATGTAATCCCATTTGTTAATTCTTGGGGCATATTTCCTGGGATTCTACTCAGGAATTTCTTGCCTATATCTTAAAGTATTTTTCCTAGGTTTTCTTTAATAGTTTCAGCATTTCTGGTTTGAAATTAAGGTCTTTGATCCAGTTTGAGTTTTTGTGCAGCTTCAAAGATACGAATCTAATTTCCCATTTTGAAAGTGACTATCACCATTTATTGAAACAGTTATCTTTTACTAGTGGGTTTTTTTGTTTTGTTTTTGAGACAGGTAGTCTACAGCTCTACTGCTAGACAAGGCTGGCCAAGAACTCACAGAGATGCACTTGTCTCTGCCTCTTGAGTGCTGATATTGAAGGTATGCACTACCATGCCCCTGCCATGCCCCAGCTTGACCCGCTGGTGCATTTTTTAAGAAAGTTATTTGTTATAATTGTGTGTGTACTGATGTACATGTGCAGTGACATGCATGTGGACGTCAGAGGACAACTTTTCAGGTTCTCTCCTTCCACTTTTACATGGGTTCTGGGGATGAACTCAGCCTTTCAGGCTTACATGGCAAGTGCTTTTAATCTGCTGAGCCATCCTGCTTGCCTTCCAATGTTCATTTTTGACAGCTTTGTCAAAAATTAGCTATCTGTAGCCAGGTGAGTTTATCCCTAGGTCTATTATGATCCACTGGTCTACATGTCTGTTTTTGTGCCAGTATCAAGTTATCTTTGTCATTAAAGTTCTGTAATGTAGCCTGAGACTCATTCTCTCTCTCTCTCTCTCCTGAGACTGAGGTCAGTCTGGTCTAGATAATGAGTTCCAGCCAGCTGGGGCTATAGAGAACCCCTGTCTCAAAAAAACACACACACACACACACACACACACACACACACACACACACACACACACGGAATATTTTTCCTGATTTCTTTCTCATAAAATTTGTCACTGCATACCTGGCTTTCTGAAAGAGAATTTTAAGGCACTTAATTCTGATCTGGAGGTTTTTAGTTTAAAAAGTATTTATTTCAGGGGCTGGAGAGATAGCCCAGAGGTTAAGTGCTCTGGCTGCTCTTGCAGAGGACCAAGTTAGGTTCCCGCTACCCACATGGAGACTAACAATTGTCTGGAACTCCAGTTCCAGGGAATCCAATGTCATTTTCTGGCCTCTGCTGCCATTGTATGTACATGGTGAACTTGCATACATCCAGGCAAAACACTTATACACACAAAATAAAAATATATTCTTAGCCTTTTGGCTCGAGCAGCCATCTTCCGGTGATTTGCCAAAATGACAAACACAAAGGGAAAGAAGCGAGGCTCTTGCTCCATGTTCTCTAGGCCTTTGAGAAAACATGGAGTTGTTCCTTTGGCCACATATAGGTGAGTCTACAAGAAGGGTGACATTGTAGACATTAAGGGAATGGGTACTGTTCAATAAGGAATGCACCATAAATGTTGTCATGGCAAAACTGGGAGAGGCTACCATGTCATTCAGCATGCTGTTGGCACTGTTATAAACAAGCAAGTTAAGGGCATAATTCTTGCCAAGATAATTAAAGTGTGTACTGAGTATATTAAGCACTCTAAGAACCAAGACAGCTTCCAGAATCGTGTGAAGAAAAATGACCAGGAAAAAAGGAAGCCCCACCTAGAGAAGCACACTTAGTGAGAATGAATGGAAAGGAGCCTGAGCTGCTAGAGCCTAGGAGTTCATGGCTAAATGTACAAGAAGAAATAAAAGACCTAGATGTAATAGTGCTTTCTTATATTGAAAAATAACTAACTAAGCCGGGTGTGGTGGTGCACACCTGTAGTCCCAGCACTTGGGAGGCAGAGGCAGGCAGATTTGTGAGTTCAAGGCCAGCCTGGTCTACATAGTGAGTTCCAGGACAGCTGGGGCTACAGGGAGACCCTGCTTCAAAAAGACAAAAACAAACAAACAAACAAACAACCTCCCCAAAACAACAACAAAAAAGAAAAATAACTAAATAAATTTTTAAGAAATTAATTAAAAAGATAATTTCTGGGTCTGGAGAGATGGCTCAGTGGTTAAGATCACAGGCTACTGTTGCAATGGACACAGGTTCAATTCTTAGTACCCATATGGTGGCTAACAACTATCTGTAACTCCAGTTCCAAGGGAATTTTTATTTTGCAGTAAAAATATGTAATGTCAGGCTGGAGAGATGGCTCAGTGGTTAGGAATGCTGACTGTTCTTACAGAAGACCCAGGTTCGAATCCCAGGACCCACATGGCAGCTAACAACTGTCTGTTCTAGTTCCAGGGGATCTGACAGACTCTTCTGTCCTCTGCGGGCACTGCATGACATGGGTGCACTTACCTACATAACACTCATACACATAAAATAAAAATAATAAATAAAATATTTAAAAAAAAGCAACATCTGCAAATTAACTACTTATGACCTCCACAGGCACTGCACGCCACAAGTGCACTCACCTATATGCAGGCAATACACACATACACATAAAATAAAAATAGTAAAAATTTAAAAAGTAATTCTTATAAACTTTCCAAATAGTGTTCTTACACACACACACACACACACACACAGTCATTTTGAAGCAGGGTCTAACTATAGTCTCAGCTGGTCTAGAACTCACTATGTAGTCCAGGCTGGCTCAATCTCAGAGATCTGCTTGCCTCTGCCTCCCAAGTGCTGGGATTAAAGGCATGTGCCACCAAACCTGGCCTTATTCTTCCACATTTTGTTCATATTTAATTAGGACCCACAAATACAAAACAAAAACTAAACAAAACCAAATTAGGATCCAGGATCTAGTTGTTTTGTGCTTTAA
>NW_008334957.1:2524504-2539741 GCF_000622305.1 Nannospalax galili | reverse complement strand
TTTTTTGTCTTTTTATTTCCTCAGCCCATCTTTTCTCTTTGGATAGAAAATAAGCAATAAATATTAATAAACAGGATGTATATAATGGCCTTCTTAGCTCAATCAGCTCTTTAATACAGCAATATATTTACATTAAGGTTTAAATCCTTAATGCTATAATTAGCTCTCTAGTTTTAGGACATACTGCTCTGAGCAAAAATTTGCAGTAAAAATATGTAATGTCTGCAAAATTAACTTTATGTTGTTACAGAATCAATGGTGGGTGGGAGGTATGTCTCAATAATTAAGAGCACTGGCTGCTTTTGCAGAGGACCTAGGTCTAGTTCCCAGCACCCACATAGTGGCTAAAAACCATCTGTAACTCCAGTTCCAAGAGATTTGATGCCTTCTTCTGGCCTCCATGGGCACTGCATGCATGTGGTACACTTACATACACGCAGGCAAAACACTCATACATATAACCGAGTTCTACAAATGTCCTATGACCTTCATGGGTTGTCATGTGTCCCTCACATCACATAAATAAATGTAATTTTTAAGAGTGATACCTTTGAAGAAAAAGGTGGCGGCAGGGTATCTCGAAGCAAACATAATGGAAAGTTTCTGAATTGTTAGAAATTTTTTTAAAGTCTTTTTGAGATGGGGTCTCCCTTAGCCCTAGCTGGCCTGGAACTCACTATGTACACCGGGCTGGCCTTGAACTCAAAGATCCGCCTGCCTCTGCCTCCTGAGTGCCATGCCCGGCCTAGTTAGTAATTTAAAAAATATTTTTACATATTATTTTGAGTATACATATATACATGATGTTTGTGTATGGGCCTGTGTGCTGTGGTGTTCAGGAAGAGGCCAGAGGACAACTCTGTGGAGTTGATTCTCTCCTTTTATCTTTACGTGGTCTGGGAATGGAACTCGGGTTCACCAGGTCTGCACAGCAAGCATCTTTTTCACTGAGCAATCTTGCTGGTTGTTGGTAATTTCTGGTCTGGTAATTTCATGGGCAATTTCATTTTGTGGTAATTTACCTACACAAGATTTGTGCATTTTTCTGTAAATATTTCAATAAAACAGTTGATTAAAAAAACAGGAAATCAAAACAAAATAAGAGTGTAAAAACAGCCCTTTTCTGTCTCCCATAATGTACAATTTCACATAGTTTTAACTATGTTCACATCTTTTGTTTCAAGGCTTTTTCTGTGTTTTAAAATTGAGAGACAAGTCTATGCAAAACTTTGTTTCTATATTTCTCATTCTTGTTTTCTTATGTCTGTTAAGTTTAATATGGACATGATACAACCGAACCATAAACTAAAACAGGAGAACGGAATGAATGCACTGTACAACACATCCCCACCAGGAGTGTCAATCTTCTAAAGGAGTGCAAATCTCCCTAACTCAACCCATCTCCTTCCTTCACTGCTCTGTAGCAGCATAATTCACCTGAGTTGAAGCCCTGGAAACACTACTGGCTGGATTCTCTGCAATATCTAGCTCTATGCATCAGATTAATTTTCCCAGGGGACAATTTCTTTTTAACTTCATTTATTTTTCATATGTATGTAGGCAGAGTGAGTGTGTGTGTGTGTATACATGTGCCATGGCCTACACGTACACGCCAGACAACAACCCTGAGGGTCAGTCCTCATCTTCCACCTTGTTTGAGGCAGAGCATCTTTGCTGTTTGTAACTATACTTCATACGCGTGGCCAGCTGGCCTGTGAACATCTAGGGATTCTCCTGCTTCCATAAAGACCCATACTACCACATCTGGTTTTATGTAGGTCTCAGGGGTTGGAACTAAGATTGTCACACTTGCACAGCAAGCACTTTAACCACTGAGACACTGCCCAGCCCACAAGGAATAACTGCAATCATGGCATACCTATCTAAAAAATATTCAGTGTGGGAAGGGGGCTGGAGAAATGGCTCAGAGCACTGGTTAAGAGCATTGGCTATTGTTGCAGAAGACCTGAATTTGAATCCCAGCACCCACAAAGGCAACTAACAACCACCTGTAACTCCAGTTCCAGGGGAATCTGACGCCCTCTTCTGATCTGAGGACATTGCATGACATGGGTGCACTTACATACATGCAGGCAATAAACTCATACACACAAAATAAAAATTAAATTAAAAGATATATTTTAGCTACACATAAAACACAGTAAGAGAATGACTAAAAATTAAATTCTGTGCATTAAATATAGTAAAATCTAGACCAAGGATGGCAAATGGGTGTTATTTTGCATACCAGATCTGAAAAACAATGTGTTCAGAGTACGGTGCTTTTGCAGATGTGCTTTCTCTCACTAAGGAAAGAGTATCAAAGCCAACTAGTAATACTGGTAAAAGACATAAGAAACACAAGTACTAAGATTGTCACACTTGCACAGCAAGCACTTTAACCACTGAGACACTGCCCAGCCCACAAGGAATAACTGCAATCATGGCATACCTGTCTAAAAAATATTCAGTGTGGGAAGGGGGCTGGAGAAATGGCTCAGAGCACTGGTTAAGAGCATTGGCTATTGTTGCAGAAGAGTTGTGTATTTGCCATCTCTGTGCTGCACTGCTTCATATAATCCCACAAGTATACAACTGCAAAATTACTTACTGCTTCAACAGAGTTACATTCTCGTCTCGTTTCTAAGTAACGTAGTGCTCGTTTTTCTTCTTCTTTTAATTTAGCATCTGCCTGTCCAGAAGCAAAATAGCAATCATTTTAAGACTATCAAGAGATTAGTTCACATTATTAAATGCACTAAATTCTGACTTACATATTTCATGTAATTCTGTACACCATTTTGCTGTAAATATGAGGGTGCCTGTGTTCTATAAAATCTCTCTGTTGAATCCAAATATGCCTTCTCAAAATTGTCCCTATAGATCTGAAGTTTATCCTCAGGATTAGAACAAAGGTTAACTGAAAAACAGAAAATAAAAATTTACCTTAATTATTCTTTTAGTATTTTGAGTACAATAAATGAATATTATATTGAGGTATCATTAATGTATAAGATTAGGAAATTTACAAAGATTATGGCATAAAGAGTAATGTAACAAATATTAGTCACGTGGCTTCTTTTAGTTTAGAAAAGAGACACCTTTCTAAGTCAATAATCAAGAAACTAATCATAGAACAGATGGCATTTTAACTGGATCTTCAGAATAAGAGAAATCAATACTCAGAAGCACAAAAGCATAACTGTACTGACTAGGTTGTCTAAGCAAACTGTAAGGTTAGAAGGAAATTTAGGAATAGTTGTGGAGAGCCTTAAATCTGACATAGAGAGGCCTGAATTTAGCATGATGTACTCATCAACAGGGTAAATAGAGGGCCAGGGAAATGGCTCAGCCAGTAAAGTCACCAGCTACCAAACCCAATTCTAGGTCCCACATGGTGAAAGGAAAAGAATTAACTTCTGTAAATTGTCTTCAGACCACATTTACACCATGGTACCCACATATCCATCCATATATATAAATAAACCAAAAAATTTAAAAATGGTTAGAGTGGGGCTGGAGAGATGGCTCAGTGGTTAATAGCACTGGCTGTTCTTGCAGAAGACCCAGGTTCGAATCGTAGCACCCACATGGTGGCTAATAACTGTCCTAACTCCAGTTACAGGGACTCTGATGCCCTATTTTGTCCTCCCCTGGCACTGCATGACATGAGTGCACTTACACACATACAGGCATAACACTCATACACATAAAATAAAAATAGAATTTTAAGAGATCCACCTGCCTTTGCTGGGACTAAAGGCGTGCACCAGTGCACCCAGCCAAAAACATGAGTTTTTTTAAAAAAGGAGTAGAATGCAGGCCTAGCGTGTATGAGGTCAGTACTGAAAAAAAAATCACTATGCAAAGATTATTTCAAAAGTCTAGATGCAGAACATAAAGAGGTCTAGACTTGTGAAAGATGAAACGAAAGGAACAAATTTCAAAGATAATGTTAATGAAAATCTAAAGATGATAACTAAAGAAACACAGCACCAATGAAAAGAACCAGTTAAAAATGACTAAAAGTCAGGCGTGGTGGTGCACGCCTGTAGTCCCAGCACTCGGGAGGCAGAGGCAGGCGGATCTCTGTGAGTTCAAGGCCAGCCTCCTCTACATAGTAAGTTCCAGGCCAGCTGGGGCTACAGGGAGACCCTGTCTCAAAAAGACCAAAAACAATAACAAAACCCGGCCTCCATGAGGAAATGAAGGATGAGGACAAGTTAGAAGGTGAGGAAGAAGAGTGTGGCAAGTCAGCAGAAACAACGGCTGTGCTCAAAGTACAGATGACAGCACTGTTAGAGCTGAGAGGACAGAAGTACAGAAAATTGACTTCTGAAAGCAGAAACACAAAAATCTTTCATGAAATACAGATTCTGATTTACACTGGATGTGGTGGCACACACCTTGAATTCCAACAACGGAGACAGAGACAGGCAGATCTCTGAGTTCCAGGTCAGCCTGGTCTACATATCAAGTTCTAGGCCAGCCAAGGCTACACACTCTGCCTCAAAACAACAAAAATCATTCTTGATAGGTTTCAATTTACCTTCCTCTAGTTTAGGATGCCAGCAAGATTTCTTAGCTAAGAAATTAATGATAAAGAAAAAATTGTTTTGGCTGGAGAGATGGCTCAGTGGTTAAGAACACTGACTACTCTTGCAGAGGACCCAGGTTTGATTCCCAGCACCCACATGGTGCCTACAAACCATCCTTAACTCCAGTTCAGGGGAATCCAAAGCCCTCTTCTGACCTCCGCGGCACTGCATGACACAGATGCACTCACATACATGCAGGCAATACACTCATACACATAAAAAAGAAGCATGGCAACATGAGTAAGAATTTTGCCCGTTTCTTTAAAGCAGAATCAATACAATTTATGTACTGTTAGAATAAAAATGCAGATGTAACTTTATATGCAAATAAACAGGAGTCTGGTAGAACTATGATAGCCTAGGATTCCCAAGAGGAAATGATGATCATAGATGTTGAGAACATACCATAGGATTCTCTCACTCCAATGACCAGCTGAGAATCAAAAGCTTCTCCTAGTCTTTCAGCGTGTACCAGCTTCATGGCACTATCCTGGAGCCTGTTCTTTATATTTGAAAAAATGGACTCATTCCATGTGTCAAGCATGAGCTGGGAAGTAAGAAAATAGGGCATCATTTTCAATTATTAATATGTCAACTACCACATTACAAGTTTTAGAACAAATAGTAGAAAAGGAAGGCTTATTACTAGGTCTGCATTATCTGGCTGCTCTGGAGAGGTAGTGTATTTAGGTTAACGGTGTCAGAATGGAGTTTGGATCTCAGTTCTGCTATTTATCTACTTTCCTACGTGTAAAACAGTTAAGAAAACAAATATCCAGTGACTGTGAGAAAAGTTAAGTATGGTGGGTGATGCATGTAAAACCTGCTGCTTCTGTAGCTCCAACCTGAATTTCAGAAATATTGGGTGCTTACAATACTCACGCATATTTGTCCCGACTCATCAAAAATACAGAAAATCTGTTTGACAGACCTTTAAAAAAGAATATGCTCAGCTAGAGAGATGGCTCAGCGGTTAAGAACACTGGCTGTTCTTGCACAAGACCCAGGTTTGAATCCCAGCACCCACAAGGCAGCAACTGTCCGTAACTCCTGTTCCAGGGGATCGATCCAACAGCCTCTACTGTCCTCTGCGGGCATTGCATGACACAGGTGTACTTACCTACATGCAGGCAATACACGCATACACGTAAAATAAAAATAAAATATTAAAAAAAAAAAAAAAAAGAATATGTGCTGGGTGTTGTGGCATGTGCCTTTAATCCCAGCACTTGGGAGGAAAAGGCAGGTAGATCTCTGAGTTCAAGGCCAGCCTGGTCTACATAGAGAGCTCCAGGTCAGCTGGGGCTACAGCAACCCTGTCTCAAAAAGACCAAAGCCAAAAGAATATGCATATAAGTCCTACGCAAGCTTAAATCAGACAAAAATCCCAGCCCAGACAAAGGGAAGTGGGTAAGGAATCCCAACCCAGCCGAAGGAGCTTTTGGCAATTGATGGCTTTTGGGAGGGGGAAAGAAAGTGCCTTACAGGTATTGATCTTGGTGTACTCAGTGGATGGACCCTCACTGAAGGACATTTGGGGACACAAATCAAACTCTATAGGCCATATTATATATAAGAGAGTACATTAACATGTGTGGAGGGCAGTGGAGGGAGGTGCAGCTAGGGAAGGAGATCTAAATACCACCAAACTATATTGTATGAAAATTGCAAAAATTCAATAAAAAGAACAAATATATACACATATACATAAAAAGAATATGCATATACTTTCCTACCAGTTTTCCATCAAGATTATAGAAAATATACACACTTTAATGAATACAGATTAGTGCTCTAAATAACTTTGTCAGATACATATTAACAACAGTAAGAGCAGCAATAATAACAAGTGTGAACAATTCTGTAACAGTCTCTATGTGCCTGGGGCTGTGCTTTGTATTTTCTATATATAATTCCTCACAAGCCTGACACAGGTTTTTTGACTGTTAAAAAAAATAAATGTCGCTGGGTGTGGTGGCACATGCCTTTAAATCCCAGCACTTGGGAGGCAAAATTAGGAGGATCTCTGTGAGTTCAAGGCTAGCCTGGTCTACATAGTAAGTTCCAGGACAGCTGGGTGGGTCTGCAGGGAGACCCTATCTCAAAGAAAGACAAAAAAAAAAAGAAAAAAAAAAAGAAAAAAAAAAAAGTCTTGGGTGCTAGAGAAATGGCTCAGAAGTTAAGAGCACTGGCTGCTCTTGCAGAGGACCTGGGATAGATTCCCAGCACAACGTGGCAGCTAACAAATGTCCGTAACTCCAGTTTCAGGGAATTTGACACCCTCTTCTGACCTCTGAAGGCACTGCATGACACAGATGCACTTACACACATGCAGGCAATACACAAAAAATAAAAAATGTCTCAATTTGCAGCTCTTCTAGCACTGAAGAACATAGATAGCTAAATTTAGGGTATCTCTGTGTAAAGTGAATGTTAAAAATAGGATGGGGTGACATTGCCTAGACCACACTAAACACACTAAACAGTAAGTAATTTAAAGTTCAAATGTCATTCTTCCTTTTTCAAGCTCTTGCTAAGGCTGAGAAAGTTGCTGAGCAGTGCAGCATGTGAGTGTGCAGGCTTACAGAACCTCTGCTTCTGAGTCTCACAGGCAGGAAGACAGCTGGCAAATGAGAATGAAAATTGTGAAAAATAATTTATAGAGTTGAAAACAGAGACAGTCAGGGCTGAGTTTTTTTTCATTAAATCAAACTAATTACTAGGCACAGACTTTCAGTTCGGAAACATGCAAAATATAAAAATCAGCACAGCACATACTGACTTTAAAACAATCATCATGAAGCAGCTAGAAAGATGACAGCTGGTTAGCCTTAATTAAACACAAAGTCAGAGGATAATCTAATGAAAGGGGGTTAGGAACACAATGGGAAAAGAGACTTACCTTTCGAACAATACTATCTTCCATATTGGATTTTTTATTGCTGCTCTGTTTACCCATTAAAGTAACCTCTAGTTGGCAAAAAGGTTTTGGTAATATGTCACATTGTGTGAAGAATTTTCGCCATTCAACAATATATGCCTTTAACAAAGCTGTGTCATCTTGATGGCTCAGTACACGCTGGAAAAAAATGTATCAACTTTAAATAAATGTAAAATGCTGTGGAAAAAAACAATATGTATTCAAGATGTAACTTTAAAATATATTATGCAAAATGTTATAAGAGAAATTAAAACATACACTCCTAAACATCTTATACATAATATTTAAAGTAGTATTCAAAAAAGACAAAAAATAATGCACTTAAATGTCCATCAGCTGACGAATGGATAAACAGTATGTGGAATAGCTACAAAATAGAGTATCATTCGACCAGAAAGAGGAGTGCTATAACATACACAGGTAAATCTTGAAGACATTATTCAGAGTGAAAGAAACTAGTCATAAAAGGTCACATTTTTAATGATCCCATTTTTTGGGGGGAGGGGTCTCTTTTGAGACAGGGTCTCCTTGTAGCCCCAGCTGGCCTGGAACTCACTATGTAGACCAGGCTGGCCTTGAACTCACAGAGATTCCCCCGGCCTCTGCCTCCCAAGTGCTGGGATTAAAGGCATGTGCCACTACACCTGGCTTATGATCTCATTTCTAGGAAATACCCTGACTAGACAAATTCAGAGAGCCAGAAAATAGATTAGTGGTTTAATGGTGACCAGGAGAGCAATACAGGATATAGCTGGCAGTTAACAGGTATAGTAGTTCTTTACAGGGTGCTGAAAATCTGGAATTAACAGTTGATGGTTATGCCCTATGAATATACTAAACCTCACTGAATCATATACTTTAAGAGAGTGAACTTATGACGTGAATTATCTCTCTGTGGAAGCTGGAGCTGGTGATGAGATCATATTCTGGGTCTAACACATGCTAGACAACAGATCTCAATTCTAAAAAGGGGTAGTGCTTATTTCCCAACTGCTGACATTTGTGCTAGTTCTGTAATGTGCTTTGACCAAAGGAATGTTGTATTTGTGATGTGGGATTTCCAAGTGTAGACCTGATGAGGTTTTGCAGATTCCAGTATTACCTTAAAGGCTATTTTCATTGGGAATTAGGAATCATGTAGTTGAAAAAGAAAGCCAGCATCCAATAATAGGGGTATTTTTTTATTTATTTTTTGGTCTTTTTGAGACAGGGTCTCTCTGTAGCCCCAGCTGACCTAGAACTCACTATGTAGACCACACTAGTCTTAAACTCACAGAAATTTGCCTGCTTCTGCCTCCCAAGTGCTGGGATTAAATGCAAGCACCACCATACTTGGCCCCAATAATAGGTTTTTAATTACCTTCTTTTGGACTATCTGGCCTTTGCAGAGCCAACAGCAATCTACTAATGTATTAATAAGCTTGGGTGAAATTAGTTGAAGCCAGACCATATTACTAAACCACACAATTATGAACAAATAATACAATTATGTTGGGGTGGCAGGGTAGCCCAGTTGTAGAGTGACCTGATATGTATGAAACCATGGGTTGAAAGCCCAGAACTGGAAAAAAAAAAGTAAGTAGAACAAAATGGTTCGGCACTCTTTAAAATAAAATAAAATCAGGCTGGGGAGATGGCTTAGTGGGTAGAGGCACTTGTTGTCCAGCCTGACAACCTGAGTTCCATCACTGGGACCTACCTACATGGTACAGGCAAAGAACTGAATCTGGCATGATATCCTCTGACCCCCACACACATGCTGAGGCAAGTGAACACATGCCGTGGTGTGCAAGCGTGTGCGCGCACGTGCACACGTGCACACGTGCACACACACACACACACACACACACACACACACACAAAGAATGTAAAAAAAATTAAATGAAAAGAATCTAATTTCCTAGTAATTTCTCAAGTCCTGCACAGTCTTGCTTTTTTCCTTTTGGCTTTTTGTTTATTTTTTGAGGCGGGCATCTCAGTTTATTGCCTAGATTGATCTCAAACTCTTTGGCTCAGTTTCTCAAGTGATGGGACTAATGTACACTTATTTTGATTTCTCTTTTTGTCATTCATTCATTCTCATTCACTCACTCACTCACTCACTCACTCATTCATTCATTCATTCATTCTTGGTGGTAGGGCTTAAACCTATAGCCTTGTACATCTATGCTAGGTACAAATCCTACCACTGACTACAACTCGGCTCTTTTCTTATTGAATGATATTAAAATAAACATTGCCTTTTCCAAATGGAAGATTTGGTCCTTCCAAACAAGATGAAAATTCAAGTCGATGCTACCTAACACTTGGATTCACACAGCAAGATTTTCTTTAGAGTTTAAAAATCCTTGGGGGTGGGGGGCCTGAGGAGATGGTTCAGAGGTTAGGAGCACTTCCTCTTCCTCCAGAGGACCCAGGTTTCGTTCCAGCACCTGCATGGTAGTTCACAATCATCTATCACTCCAGTTCCATGGGATTTAACACCTTCTGACTTCCTTAGGCACTTGTACTCATGTGTACACACCCACACACTGACCCAACATACATACACATAATTAAAAATAAAAAATAAATCTTAGAAACTAAAGAATTAGCTGGGCGTGGTGGCACACGCCTTTAACCCAGAACTCGGGAGGCAGAGGCAGGTGGATCTCTGTGAGTTCAAGGCCAGCCTGGTCTACATAGCAAGTTCCAGGACAGCTGGGGCTACAGGGAGACCCTGTCTCAAAAAAGACAAAAACAAAAAAACAAACAAAAAAACCAAAAAAACTAAAGAACTAACAAGAATAAGAGATTCTGGTCCTCCAATTTTTAGATTTCATTTTATATGAAGGGAAATATCTCATGCTGTTAGGCATCTTCTCAAAGTGGTAAGGAATCCATTTGTTAGTTATGCCATGGCTATTTCAAAATAATACATAACCTTTGCACTTTTTTTCCAAAACACAAAATTATAAATAAAAACTAAACAAAATTAATGCTTGTATAAATAACAAAATGTCCAAATAAACTTTGTCTTCATCTCAGTAAGACTAAAAACTTAAGCAGAATATTGAAACAGGAGCACTAACCCCAGCTCAGCAGCAGCAACACTAAGTGTGACCCTGGGATTTTATACCAGAGGTATATGGAATCGAAGGGAGTTATCACAAACTTGAGAAAAGGTTGTAGAAAAATAGATGTGGAAACATATATATATATAAAACTGAATTCCTTAAGTCATTTTTGTCTAGCCAGCAAATCCTATTATTCACCTTAGAACCCGCCTGTGAATTTTATCTCCCACCGTGACATTACAATTTGTAAAACATCGGTTCTGCTAAAAGTTTTTGTTTTATTTTTCTGAGACAGGCTCTCGTGTAGTACAGGCTCATTTCAAACATGTTACACATTCCAAAGCTGGTCTCCAACTCTTGAACTCATGGCAAATGGTGATCTCTTAACTCTACTTCCCATGTGCCACCAACCTGGTCTGTGTGGGGCTGGGGACTGAATCCAGGGTCTCTTCCATGCTAGGAAAACATGCCACCGACTGAGCTACATATGAGTCACTTACAGCATCTTTAAAATATTTTTCCATTCATTTTTATTTTAGGTGTGCGAACGTTTTGTCTGCCAGAAGAGGGAATCAGATCCCCTGGTTAAAATATTTTTCCATTCATTTTTATTTTAGGTGTGCGAACGTTTTGTCTGCACATAACGTAAATGCACCACACACATACAATGCCCTGGAGGCCAGAAGAGGGAATCAGATCCCCTGGAACTGGAGTTATAGGCAGTTACAAGCCACCTGATGTGGGTGCTAGGAAGTGAACTTGAGTCCTCTGCAAGAGCAGTACATGCTTTTAAGCTTTATTTTTATTTTATACGTATGAGTATTTTGCCTGCATGTATGCAAGTGCATCACACTCATACAGTGTCTGTGGAGGCCCAAGAGGATGTGGATCCCCTGGATCTGGAGTTACAGATGGCTATGAGCTGCCATATGGGTTCTGGGAACTGAACCTAGGTGCTTGCAACTGTAGCAAGTGCTCTTAATTGCTGACCCACCTCTCCAGCTTTCCCTTATAGCATCGTTTAAGTGAAAATAATAATGTACTGCTAACAGAAATATGGGGTAGGTAAGCTAATGACAATTACTTCATTTAAAAATCTAACATGTGTCAAAAGCTATTGTGGGAGGCCAGGTGTGGTGGCACACATCGTCAGTTCCAGCACTCAAGAAGTAGAAGAAGCAGGCGGACCTCTGTAAGATCAAGGCTAGTCTGGTTTACATAGTGAACTCCAGCTGGGGCTACAGGGAGACGTTGTCTCAAAAAATAAAAAAAAAGTTACTGTGGGGTCAGAGATGGTTCAGCAGGTAAAGGCACTCGATGTGCAAACCTGGCGATCTGAATTTGACTCCTGGAACCCACATAAAGGTGGAAGACAAGGAATCTACTCCACAAATTGTTCTCTGACCTCCACTCATCCATTATGGCACAAGTAATCCCCCCCCCACCACACACACACTAATAAAAAAATCTAATAATTGGGAGGAAGAGGAGTGATTAAGAGCATTGGCTGTTCTTGCAGAAGACCCAGGTTCCCAGCACTCACTAGCTGCCAATAATTCTAGTTCCAGGGATCCAACACCCTCTTCTGGCCTCTGCCTGGCATTGCACACATGTGGTACACTTACATACACGCAGGTACTCATACATGTAAAATTTTAAAAATTTTTCAAAATTTAAGTTACTGGGGTCGGTAAGATAGCTCCAAGGATAAAGGTGCTAGTCACACACGCTGACAACCTCAGTTTGATCCCCAAAACCCACATAGAGGTGGAAGGAGAGAACCAACTCCACAAAGCTGCCCACTGACCCCCACACGAACACTGTGGATCATGCATGCATGCCCACACCTACATACATTCATCATATACACACATACACAATAATAAAAACTCCACTTCCCCAATGCTGAGATCACAAGCACACATCATCACAATCAGCTTTTTTAAAAAGTATATTATATTTAAATAAATATTTATTTTATGTGTGTTGGGGTGTATGTGTGGGGGGTGCTGCATGCCACAGCATATATTTGGAGATTAGAAGATAATCTTTCTCCTTTCACCATGTGGGTAACCAGGGATCAAACTCAGATAATCAGGCTTGGGGGCAAGTACCTTAATGCACCAAACCATCTTGTTGGCTCACACTTAGCTTTTTTTAAGCATGAGTTTTGGGAACAAGCTCATGTCCTTTGCTTACAAGGCAACACTTTACTGACTGGACTATCTTTCCAGTCAGATACTTTACAGATCAGGCTGGCCTCAAACACATAATGACCCACTTGCCTCTGCCTCCTGAGTAGTAGGATTAAAGGCATGTACATCCCAGCCTGGTGTCAGATATGTAGTTTTAAAAGCAATCTAAGGAAGAGGGTGTATCTCAGTGATAATGAACATGCTTATTAGAATGCAAGTGAGTCTCTGGAACTGATGCCTAGCAACAACAGAACAAACTAAAATAAAACTGCAAATATACACAACTTACTGCCTGTGCTTGCTTAATAAACTCAAGGATATCTTCTTTTAAAGCCTGATGAATTTTTGATGAACCTTTATCATCCCAGAGACAGACTGCATGCACATCCCTGTAAAAATAAAGCAGGTAAACAAACATTAGCAATGAAGCAAGAACACAGGCAAAATTCACCTTAGGTTCTATATTAGTACAGTTTCCATGGACCACAGCAGACTAGGGTAATGGTGCCTAAATCCATTCACAAGAGCCAAACAATCTTTGTAAGATCTCTGACCACATAGAATTGTTTCTATTCGTTTCACTGCTTTCCTTTCTTAACTCTCTACTATTTGTTGTATAAAATGTCATCATAAAAGCATGTCTCTGACCCCAAAGTTAATTTCTAGTACAATTTTATCAGCCAGGAATGGTGGCACATAACTTTAATCCCAGCACTTGGGAGGCAGAGGTAGGCAGATTTCTGTTGAGTTCGAGGCCAGCTTGGTCTACACAGTGAGTTCCAGGCAAGCAAGGGTTACATAATGAGACCCTGTCTCAAAAAATGGAATGAAGGAAGGAAGACAGAAATTGTTTTTTTTCTTTTTTTTTCTTTTTGTCTTTTTGAGACAGGGCTCCCTGTAGTCCCAGCTGACCTGGAACTCACTATGTAGAGCAGCCTAGCATTGAACTTACAGAGATCTGCCTGCCTCTGCCTCCCAAGTGCTAGGATCAAAGGCGTGCACCACCATGCCCTGCAACCAAAGTATTTTTAAAAAGGAACATGCTATATAAGAGACATTATTTGTAATTCCTTAACTATATTGGAAAAATGTAGGTGCTGAGAAGAGGAGGAAAGGAACAAAAAACATTTCAAAGACTTTAAAGAGACAGGGGCTGGAGAGATGGCTCAGTGGATAAGAACACTGGCTGTTCTTGCAGAAGACCTGGGTTCGAATCCCAGTACCCACATGGCAGCTAACAACTGTCCATAACTCCAGTTCCAGGGGATCCAACAGCCTCTTCTGTCTTCCATGGGCACTGCACTACATGGGTGCACTTACCTACATGCAGGCAATACACACATACACATAAAATAAAATTAATAAATAAAATATTTGAAAAAGAGAGAGAGAGAGAAGAGGAAAAGCAAGAGGTAAACAGTGTTCCAAAGGCTTTGATTTCCTAGGTAGAAAAGAACTGAAGAATAGCATCCTGGTGTGGTGGCCCGTGCCTGTAATCCCAGAATTTGGGAGACTGGGGCAGGAAGACCTTGACTTCAAGGCCAGCTTGGGCTACATAGTGACTGTCTCAAACAAAGAGTAGATTTTGCTTTCAATCAGTAACACTGTATTAACACTATATGCTTATAAGAACAGGAAGAAGGAGGGTGTCTTAGTTTGTTCTCTTCATTGCTTTGACAAAATACTCTGACCAATACCAACTTAGGGAGGAAAGGGTTTATTCAGCTTACATCTCCCAGGTCGCAGTTCATTAGGGAGCCCAAGGTAGGAACTCAGGGCAGGAACCGGGAAGCAGGAGCTGGAGCACAGGCCATGGAGGAACACTGCTTACTGGCTTGCTCCCTTGATGACTTTGGCATCTTCTTGATGAGTGATGTAGGAGGGCCCAGCCCACTGTGGGTGGTGCCACCCCTGCTCAGCCTGCTTTCTTATGCAACACAGGCCTACCTGTCCAGAGGTGGCACCACCCACAGTGGGCTGGGCCCTCCTACATCACTCATCAAGAAGATGCCCCTCAGACATGGCCACAGGCCAGTCCAATAGAGGCAATCCCCCAACTGAGGCTCGCTCAACCCAGGTGTGTCAAGTTGACACTAAAGCTATCCAGCACAGAGGGCAAAAGGACAACCATTAATGGAAGTAAACATCCAAATATACAAAAACAGGGAAAACAAAAATAAGCAATACCTAATATATGATAGAGTTGAGAAGTAATAAAAATAAGAATATCAGTCCTAACAAAAATAGATGTTGGACAGTTTGGAGGGCTAAGAACACAGTTCTGTGGTAAAGTACTTGCCTAGCATGGGAGTTCCTGGGCTCAATCCCTAGCAGGTTAGAAGTATACCTAAATAAAGTATGTCCCATTTGCAAGGTCCAGTGTTCTAGCCTGAGAGAGAGAGAGAGAGAGAGAGAGAGAGAGAGAGAGAGAGAGAGAGAGAGAGAGA